>NC_045768.1:108547504-108856211 GCF_008692025.1 Phocoena sinus
GGTTTCAAATACCAACATCCTCTGCCTCGTAATTTGTTCATTACTGCCCTGAACGTACACTCATAACAGAAGGCAAGGATCCCAGGAGTGGAGCCTGGGGCACAGATGTTCCCTGGGCCTGGCCTGTGGCGCCCTGTTTTCCTGGGGGAGGTTTCAGGCTTGACCCGCACCCCGCCCCCCCACTCCCTGCCAAGAGCTTCTTGCCTTCTGCCAGGGTGGCAGAGTCTGGATCCGGAAAGATCTCAACAGACTGGCGTTGAGAGGCCAAATCTAACAAAACAAAGGCAAACTGGAATAAATGTAAGTTTGTGCCCTTAGATTAAAAAAAAAAATCAGGGCTTCCCTGATTGGCTCAGTGGTTAAGAATCCACCTGCCAATGCAGGGGACACGGGTTTGAACTTTGGTCCGGGAAGATCCCACATGCTGCAGAGCAACTAAGCCTGTGTGCCACAACTACTGAGCCTGCAAGCCACAACTACTGAGCCCACGTGCCACAAGCACTGAAGCCCGCGCGCCTACAACCCATGCTCGGCAACAGAGAAGCCACCGCAATGAGAAGCCCGTGCACCGCAACAAAGAGTAGCCCCCGCTCACCGCAACTAGAGAAAGCCCGCGCACAGCAACGAAGACCCAATGCAGCCAAATTTAAGAAAAAAAAAAAAAAAAATCAGTGACACAAGTATCCGTTTTGGGAGGATGAAGATTAATTACAGCATCAGAGAAAAAGAAAAAGTGCCTCCTGTAGATGGAGCATTCAAACTGGTGGTCACCGATTCTTGCAAAGGGAATTTGGTTTCAGGCTGCATTCATGGGATTTTGGAATCTAGAATCAGGGAGGGGAGGCTGCTGGTGTCTCTATGCTGGCCAGAGCAGGCCTGAAAAACTGTGCCTGGGACACCGAGCTTTAGAGCTGAGCAGAGGTTCACAGGGCTTCGACCCACGTCCTGTGGCTCAGAGGAAATGAGCTGAGCAAAATAATAAAAATGGTGATGGATAAACAAGACAAAAGCAACTCAAACTTGTGTAAACCTTTCAAAGGCTTGCACGTGCAGTATCTTGGTCAATATTCACAAGTGTGTGTGCTATGTATTATCCCCATTTTACAGCTGAGGAAATTGAGGTTTCAGAGAGGTTACCTGAGTTGCCCAAGATGGCAGAGTTGGTACAACTAACATTCAAGCTTATGTTCTCTTTTGCTGGTCAGGATTCCATGCCAGGTACAGAGCCGGGAGGGAGCACAGCAAAGGTGAGGGCAACTTAGGGCTTTCAAGGTTGAGGCTCTCAAGTCTGGGTGATCTCAGTGGTTGCAGTGGGCGGGGGGGAGACGTCAGCAGCTGGGGCACAGAGAAAAAGAACATTATTCTAGACAGAGAGGGGTGGGTGCTGACAGGGAGCATTTTAGGAAATATACAGGCTAGGAGATGGGAGCTGTGGATCTAGGGCAATAGGAGTGGTACCCCCTCCCTGTCCCCAGAAGTGTTTTATCATTGGCATTGTTTAGAATTGCTGGCATGTGGTGATAATAGAGAGTAGACTGGCTGTTAGTTGGCTTTATAATTGTTTTTATTTATTTATTTATTTTTATGTTTTTTGATGTGGACCATTTTTAAAGTCTTTATTGATTTGTTACAATATTGCTTCTGTTTTATGTTTTGGTTTTTTGGCCGCAAGGCATGTGGGATCTTAGCTCCCTGACCAGGCATCGAACCTGCATCCCCTGCATTGGAAGGCGAAGTCTTAACCACTGGACCGCCAGGGAAGTCCCTATGATCGTTTTTAAATCCTCTTCAGACAGTGCACCCTCCCCCTCATGCCTGCTGAGGGGATGTGTCCACTGCCTCTCTGCCCTTGGTAGGACGCTGCCCAAGGGACACTCCGTGTGTCTGTGATGCCACCAAGCTAGTCATGAACAGTAGCATCTGCTACTGTCTCCAGGCTGCTTTCTAGACTGGCACCCTCCTTCATAGGAAGAACCATGATACATGCAGCCCACCCTTCCTAGTGCAAAGAGTTGAAGTGATGTGTCCAGGATCATAGAGATGGTTTGTGTATGAGTGGGGAAAATCCCAGCTTCCGGGCTCCCAGGCCAGGACTTTGTGCGCAAATCGTGTGGTTTCCTAGTAGGCAGGTGGTGAGGGTGGGGTGTGGCCATGGCTGGGGGAGACGTGCTGGCTGTGGGAGTATCTCCCCAGCAGCTGGACCACAAGGCTGTCCTCTCCAGCAGTGGGTACCTCTAGGAATAAATCATTTTGTTAGTGAGTTGTAGGGGCTTCTGGGGGCTGCTACCCTGATCTACTGCCCTGTTGCAGTGAGAAGAGAACTTGACAGAAATCAGGGGGCAATGGGCCAGCTCCAACACTAATAGCAGCAGCAACAATAACTAATCTGAAAAAAAAAATTAGTCCCTATTGAGTGCTTACCTAGGGGTTAATAATTATCCAGTGTTACTGTGTGCCAGGCTCTGTGTTAAGAACTTTTTAGCTTCTTCAAGTCCCCAACCGTCCTAGGGAGTAACTTCTCTTATTATTCCAATCTTTTCTCCTCCCCTCCCCTTCCTCCTCCCCCTCCCCTTCCTCCTCCTCCTCCCCTCCCCCTCCTCCTCCTCCCCTCCCCTTCCTCCTCCCACTCCCCCTCCTCCTCCTCTTCCTCCTCCCCTCCCCTTCCTCCTCCCACTCCCCCTCCTCCTCCTCCCCTTCCCCCTCCCCTCCCCTTCCTCCTCCCTCCCCTCCTCTCCCTCCTCCTCCTCCCCTCCCCTTCCTCCTCCCCTCCCCTTCCTCCTCCCCTCCCCTTCCTCCTCCCACTCCCCCTCCTCCTCCTCCCCTTCCTCCCACTCCTCCCCTTCCTCTTCCCCTCCCCTCCCCTTCCTTCTCCCCTCCCCCTTCCCTCCCCTCCCCCTCTCCCTCCTCCCCCTCTCCTTCCTCCCCCTTCTTATTCTTTTCCCTTACTACTCCTTTCCCAGGGAAGAGAAAATGGAGGCTAACAGGAATTAAATGACTTGGTCAAGGTCACCAAGCTGAGATGTAGTTCCGGAAGGACCCAGATTGAAATCCAGGTTGTCTGATACTGAGGCCCATTCTGAATGAGTACATGACCTCGCTCCCATTAATAAGTCCTGATGGCATCAGGGCCCCTGACCCAAGCCAGGTGGCCGGCAGCCCCAGGAACATCTTGAGTCCTTATGCTTGAACTTGTCTCACTGCCTCTCATCCATTCTGTCATCAGACTCCTCTCGGGTCCCACCCCAGGTGTCCTGTAAGCCCTGATCGAAGGTGGGAGCAGCAGTCCCCGTGTGGTAGTTCACCAACGGCAGAAGCAGAAAGTCAGGGCGTGACCATGATCTTCCAGAAGAGCTCAGGCCAGCCCTGGCCTTAGGTGACCCCAGGCCCGCAGAACCCAGGATTTATTAATAATTACCTTGTCTCCTCCCAAGATTCTGCTTTACCTAGGAGAGAGTGGGCCAAGAGTAGAAGGAGAAAAAGACAGAGACAGAGACAGGGAGAGACAGGAGACAGAGCAGAGAATCTTCATGCCTGGAGCAAGAAGGTTTTAGGTCAGGCACACACCCGAGCAGACCTTCACTTACAAGTGTGAAGGGGAAACATCACCTTCTCCCTCAGTTCAAGTTTGACGGAGTCAGTTATTTTCCATCTTCCTGTGAAGGCTTTTCCCTCGAAATAGTTGGAATAATCCTCCCACTCATTAGCCTATGAAATTACTCAGCCCATAAAAACTAACTATGCCATATTTGGGGGCTTCTCACCTTCTGAGATGGGCCACACTCTGTGGGTGTGTTTCTCTCTGAATAAATCCACTTCTTACCTATCACTTTGTCTCTCACTGAATTCTTTCTGCAACATCAAGAGCCTGAGCTTCACTAAGTCCTGAGACCAGGTGTGTGATCTCAATTAAAAGACCGTGGATTCATGTCCCAATTTGGATTTTGTCTGGGTTTGAGTTCTGGCGCGTGGGTTCAAGTCCCAGTCTGAGTTGCACAGTTTCATATCCAAACCAAACCACCAGCACGTGCAGGAGGCACTATTGTCTCAACAGGTTAATTCCAAGGTACTTCGTGTCTTATGGAGTCAGAACCTCTCGTCGGCGGCTTGTGGAGAAGAGCTAAGAAGCAGAGGCTGTCACCTGGACCTGGCAGGTGGAGCTCACTGCTGCTCTGCTGTCACTCTGGAGGGGAAAGAGGGTGGGGAACACAGCCCCGGAATGGCCCGGCTCCATGACACCCCATCATACCGCACGCAGTCCTGTCTGCTAGGGTCTCTGGGCGTGTGCCCAGCATGACCGGCCGTTCTCGTGCAGACAGAAGACATGTGATTCCTGCCAAAGGTTGGTCTGGGGTTTCTGCTCTTCGACTGGAACTCTGAGCACCCAAGGGTAGGGAGCACATCGTCTTGCTCATAGAATGCTTCCTTTTTTCAGAGTCTGGCACAATCCCAGTGGTGGTGGATGTAATAAACACCTCAGGGGGACGCTATGACCCGGTTCTGTTGTGCGGAGTTCTGACTCCCGGACCCGACTGCTGGCCAGAGAGAGGACATGAGAAGGATGCCACAGAGGCGCCCCCTGATACAAAACTGCTCCCCGCCTTTCCAGTCTCGCACCCCACTTGCCCACCCCACCAAGGACAATTTCTCCCAGTGTGGTTTTTGGAGCCCCTGAGATACAAAATTGGGAACTGGGTAGTGAAAGGGAAGATGGGAAGCCTCTGGTGGATAAATTAGGAGTCTGGGATTAACAGATACACATTACTATATAGAAAACAGATAAACAGCAAGGACCTACTGTATAGCACAGGGAACTATATTCAATATTTTGTAATCTATAATGGAAAAGAATCTGAAAAATTTGTATATATATGTGTGTGTATACATATACATATATGTGTATATATATACACACACATACACATAACTGAATCACATTGCCATACACCTGAAACTAACACAACATTCTAAATCAACTATACTTCAGTAAAAAAAAAAAAACATCCAGTTAGATTCCTCTACTTAGTAATTGAAAGGTGGTACACCTTAATAGTGTAGACACTGGATCAAGACAGTCTGGGTTCAAATCCAGCGCTAACTAACTCTTACTAGTCGTGTGACCTTGGAAAAGTTTCTTCATCTGCAAAATGGGAGAAATAATAGAGTTTTGGGTGAGGATTAAGTGATTGAACACGTGTAAACCACTTAAAAGTGGGACTGGCACGTGGTAAGCGATTGTTATTAGGCTCAGTGGATGTCATCTCCTTGGGCCTGTGGTCACGTATTGATCACTGGATTCTGAATGGGATTTAGGAATTATCGATTGGAGACTGGAGGGCAGACAGTAGAACAGGAATGCCTTTTGCCACAATGCCCCTTTAGAAAAACACACCTGGAATTTCGCCAGTAAATTGGTTATAGCATCTGGCGCCCATAGCTCGTCCACCATCCTTACACACAGACTGGAGGTCTTGTCCATTTAGCCATTTGCGTATCCTTTTAATGTGGACCCATGAGGTGAGGCTCATGCTCTATAGACCTGAGGCGGACGATGTCTCCTCAGTTTTAGGCAACAAGACAATACATTGTGACAGTAGGCAACCCATTTCCATCCTATGCTACAGCCAAAGAAACATCTGCCCCCGAGCGCAGTGCAAGTACGAACTTCCACTCCATCATTTCCGAACAAGCCGTTCCCTGAAGGGAAAAACACACACACACAAGAAAGAAAAATCAGTCCTCAAGAGGCTGGGGGAGATCTTAGGGCTGTCCTCTCTTTCCTGGTGAAGGACTCTACCCTCTCACCTGCTGCTACATTTCGGCGAGGGCCGCTGAGTCCAACGCTCAAGAGACGAAGTTGAGGGAAACGGGAATTTGGATAGCTGGAAAGTGATCTCTGCATGTGGTGAAACGGGCTCCACTCTCTTAAGCTTTGGCAGATTTTCAGGATGTAGTGACAGAGGAGCAGGGCAGGGGCCGAACACCACCGACCCACCTCTTGCCCCTAGTCTGCTGATCTGATATTGGTGTCTCCCTGCTGGGCTTACACCAATAGGGCTTTTCAAGTGCCTCAGTCCTTGGAAGATCCTCATTTTCATGATCAGACCTGACCCCATCATCTTACCTGAAGGCAATGAGATCACAAAGAGGAAGAGTAACCCAGAGAGGCAGAGCCTCATCGTTGAGCAGGGCACAGAGCTGCAACTGCCTGGGGGTGGCTGTCTGGGAGGCTCCTTTATAGCGCTGGGCAAGGCTGGGTGGGGCTGGATGCTGGCCTCATTCTATCTGGAAGGACACCCAGGGAAGACAGGCTTCTTCAGGGTTAGAGGAAAAAAAGTCCCTAGGCCATTCGGCACTACTTCCTCTTCTACAAATCATGGGAGAAGAAGGGACAGTGAAGGCAGAACAGGAGTAGAGACCAGGCGTCCTCACGCTCAGGCCTGGGTACTTCCCCTGTAACTTCAAATGTACACTGATGGAAAAACGGCAGGAAAATGTCTGCTCGTTTTTCCGGTCCAACTGAGAACACAGGAGCCCAGAGAGGTGATGTGATAAAATACAGGCTTAATTTCAGGCCAGAAAGGAAGTCGGCAAGAACTTACAGTGTTCCAAGAAGCAAAGGATCTCAAGCTGTCGTGGCCTGACCAAGAGCTAGGTAGGTGTTCAGACACAGTGGAGAAGGGAAAGCCTTCTCTTCAGATGCGGATTTGTTCTCCTGTTGGAGGCCCACGCTGCAGGGAATCTTTCCCCCAGAGAAGTTCGCTGAGGGTCTTCGTTTTCCAAATGGTTGATATAAAATGTTGGCTGGAGTTTGGCAACCTTGAGCGTTCTGAGAAAGATTCTCTTTTTGGAGTGGGTGGGTTAGAGCCCTCTCCTGGCCCCTGACGGGAAGAGCCAGTTCAGTGCTACGTTCAGGATTGGCTGCCCTCTGCCGGGAGTGGAGTAGAACAACGCTTCCCCGGAGCTGCAGGGACGTGGATCTGGTGAAGGGTCATTAGGTCTGCCTCCTTGGAGGGATGGTAGGGGACCGGGAGTTGAGAAGACACGAACTTAGGGTTTATTCTTGCCCCTGAGGCAGGCTTGTACCCGAGTGACCCATGACTGTAGGATTCTGATTCTGTAAAGTGGCAACAGAGCATAGTTTTATTGATTAGACTCCCTTTTTATTGATTAACAGGCCCTTGGATAAATTATTTAGCATCTCTGAGCTTCAGCCTCTTTCTTTTCTTTTTTTTTTTAACTATTTTTAAAAATTGAAGTATGGTTGCTGTACAATATTATGGAAGCTACAGGTGTACAATATAGTGATTCACAAATTTTAAAGGTTATACTCCATTTATAGTTATTATAAAATATTGGCTAGATTCCCTTTGTTGTACAATATTCTTGTAGCTTATTTTATACCTAATAGTTTGTATCTCTTAATTCCCTACCCCTGTACTGCCCATCCCCTCTTCCTTCTTCCCAGTGGTAACCACTAGTTTGTTCTGAAAACCTGTGAATTTGCTTTTTTTGTTATATTCACTAGTTTGTTGTAATTTTTTTAGATTCCACATATAAATGATATCATACAGTATTTGCCTTCTCTGTCTGACTTATTTCACTTAGCATAATATCCTCTGCGTCCATGTTGCTGCAAATGGCAAAATTTCTTTCTTTTTTATGGCTGAGTAGTATTCTATTGTATGTATATATACACCACATCTTTATCCATTCATCTGTTGATGGACCCTTAGGTTGCTTCTTGGCTACTGTAAATAGTGCTACTATGAATATGAACTCTAGGGTGCATGTATCTGTTCAAATTAGTGTTTCTGTTTTTTTTTTTTTTCAGATAAGCTTCCTTTTCTCTAAAAGTGCATTGTAAGAGGTTTTTTTTGATGATGAAATGAAATAGAGCTTGAAAAACGCATCACGCTCATTCTGGTATAGATTTCCTTCTTCTCCTCTCCTCTTCCTCTTTCTGCTACTCTTCGTGCTTATTCTGTATTAAATCCCACCACCACTATAGCTGTATTTCTTTCTCTTCTGCAGACCCTCTCCAAGAGACTTCTTAGTGAATGCAAAATGCTGCAGGGAAAGTTTTATTCTGGGTTCCAACAATGCGTATGTTTGAGAGCATGGCTGTAGGTTGGAATGGGAGTGGGAGAGAAATGGTGGGCTAGTGGACTAGAAATATGGAGGTCGGTGCTAGATCAGGGCTGAGCATTCCCTTGCAGTCCCCAGGAAAGGCTCCCAAGAGACCCTGCACTGGGCATATGATTCCCGCCCACGGAGCCCAGGCCATATCCTTACCATCTGCTGCCATAGACACAGTGTAGGCTAGTAGTGGCACCTTATTCTTTTAGAGATGGAGGAAACAAGGCTCAGATTGGTGAATGGGCTTGCACAAAGGAAAGAAGCAAGCTGTGGGCTGTGCTGGCATCAAATGTTCAGCTGTCTTAATACTCGGTTCGGAACTCTGTCTTTTAGATTGTTCAATTGTGCATTAGGGAATATGGGAACTATGAACCTAACATTTTCTAAATACTTCTGAGTCCCTCCTACATGCAGTTCTGGAAAAGCAGATCTAATATGTGTCTGGGGATCAGTATGTGTTCAGGACAGACCCTTTCCTTTCCACCCACAGATGTCCTGATTAAATTACCGTCCCGACCTTCGGGCAGGAGATCCTCCTAAGTGAGCCAAGTGTTCCTTCTGCCCCAGGTCTTGTTGGGCTAAGCTGCCAGGGAAACACAAATGGATTTAGTGTTGCTCTGTTGGTGCTTTCTTCCTTTAATTTGCTGGAATTCTCATGCCCTCCTTATTATCGTCCTTACCTTTGAGAAAAAAACATCCACTGCACATCCTATGTAACCCTAAATGAATTACCCTGTTTAAGGAGCAGGCTTCCTTTTCAGTTGCCTCATTCACTAGTCAGACCCTTCCTAAGTGCAATGACTTAAACTCCATTTTAAAATTATGCTTTTCTTTCCCATTATGGTTTACTACAGGATATTGAATATAGTTCCCTGTGCTACACAGTAGGACCTTGCTGTTTATCCATTCTATATGTACTAGTTTGCATCTGCTAACCCCAAACTCCCAATCCATCTCTCCCCTACTCCACCCTTGGCAATCACAAGTCTGTTCTCTATGCCTGTGAATCTATAAAGTCCATTTATTAGAGCAGCTTTAGGTTCACAGGAAAATTGAGTAGAAAGTGCAGACAGCTCCCTCCTGTTCCCACACGTGTACAACCACCTCCATTATCGACACTCTGCATCAGAGTGGTACATTTGTTACGAATGACGAACCTACACTGACACACAGTATCCCTCAAAATCTATAGTTTACACTAAGTTTCACCTGTGGTGTTGTATATTCTGTGAGTTTTGACAAACGTATAACATCTATCCACCACTGTAGTATCCTACAGAATCGTTACCCTATCCTAAAAATCCTCTGTGCTCTGCCGTGGTTCTTATTTTTAAACTTTTAACATAAATTATTGATAAAAGATGCAATTTAATACACATAAAGAAAAATAAATCACAGACGCAGCTTAGTGATTGAACATACAGCAAACACTGTGTAACCACCACTCAGATCAAGGAAACAGATGTTCTCCAGCACCACCGACGGTCCTAGTGCACCACTGAGTGACCACAGCCCACTCCCTCCCTCATAAAGGGGTTTTGAGTGCATGGTCCGCATGAGCCGGTGCAAACGTCCACCGGCGCAGCACCTGCTTCCGCTCCTGGCGGGGTGGAGGGGTGCAGGTGTTGTGGCGGCCAGCGTGGGTGCGCTCAGCGGCTCCTGGCCCTGTCCGTGGACTGCAGGCTGGGGTGTCTGCAGAGGCTGTACGGCAGGGTGAGGGATACCCTTGAGGTGGACTTGTAAGGTGCAGCAGCCCGAGGAGTAGCAGTAGCACCAGCAGCACGAGGTGGTAAGTTCTGCAAAAACGGGGGACCGCCTCCAGACGGGCAGCTGTCAGTCACACCTCGCTAGGCAGCGCTAGCCACCGAAGTTCATAGCCAAGCAGTCCGGGGGCACTCAGACCCAGATGCAGCCAGATGGCGAAGAGCTGGATGAGGCCCACACTGGCATATAGCACTTGGCATTCCTTGGAAGCCTTGCTGCCAGCGTGGATTAGGTCTCATCTGTGCTAGATGGTTAGGTGTGTAACACGGAGGGCTCCCCTGAGCCTGTGGAACTGCTGGCACAAAGTAGTCCCCAGCTGCAGGCTGGGACTGATTTAAGATGGCATTGGTGGAGAGCACTCTCATCCCTGCCACCCGCTGCGTATACTGGTTGGGCAGGTGAGCCTTTCTCTGGGCCAGGGTGACACACAGTGGCTTGGAGCCCGCGATGCATCCGCTCAGTGACTGCCTGCTTGCCTCTTGGGGGAATGTGGAGCAGACAAAGACAAACCCTTGCTTCTCCCCATCCTCCTGCGTCCCCCTCGGCACTGGCGACTGATCCAAAAGGAGAAAACTTACTGAACTTCTCATCATCACTGGTGTCATCCAAGTTCTTAATGTAGAGATTCACCGCCTGACAGCGACCAATTCTCTCCTGTTTCAGCGGTTCAAATTTCCGCTTTAACGGGGCCTGCTGATTCACTTTCTTCTGTGCACGGCCGAGGAAAATGACTTTCCCACTGATTGCTTTTCCATTTGTCTCTTTTAAGGCCTTGTTGGCATCCTGTGTTTTTTGTGTCTCACAAAGCCAAAGCCTTTGGATTTCCCGCTGAGATCTCTCACTTACCTTGACGCTTAGGGTCTTACCAAATTGGCTGAATAGCTCTTTCAGTCTCTCATCATCCACCTCTTCCCCCAAGTTTTTGATGTAAACGTTGGTGAATTCCTTGGCTTTGGCTCCAAGCTTGGCTTCCTGCTCTTTTCGAGACTTGAATCTGCCCACAGACACTTTGTGGTCACTGAGGGTCATGCCCTTCATCTTCTCGATGGCTTTGTCGGCAGCCTCTTGGGTCAAAGGAATAACCCTTAGGGCCTGTCTCATCACACCCTACCTTGCAGGACAGAATGTTTCCAAAAGCAGAAAAAGAATCACGAGGTGCCTTGATACGTATAGATTTGTCCAGGTTCTTCATGAAGACGTTTCCCACACCAGATTTTCTCAAAGAGGGATCCGCTGAGGCCGCGTGATACGGGTCAGCCTTCCCTTACATCAAAGTTTGTGGTCTCCAAGGCCCGCTAAGCCGGCTGCTGGAAGTGGACGCAGGCAGAACCCAGGGAGTGGCCCACACAGACGGACAGCACAGGCCCCGCAGGGCTGAACTTTGCTCACAGCGAGGCCTCAGTGATGTGCGAGTGCAGGTTACCCACACATGGGGGGCCGTGGGGTAGCTGCTGGCAGCAGTGCTCATCTCCCCAGCCCTGACCACTCCCACACCTGCCAGGAGGACATCTTAGCGGGACCACACAGGACAATAGGGGCTCTGCTTGGAGCCGTGGTCTGAAGCTCAGAGAAGCTGGAGGGGGCTCCGAGGGCCAGAGAGAGGAGTTCGGGGCTGGCTCCCAAGAGACTGCCAAACCGCAGGCTCTCAAAGCTCATATGGCCCTCCCTGGGAGTCTGTTAATTTTCAGCTGTCCTGGTCTGAAGCAACGGACAAAGGATTAATCTCCAAAATATACAAACAGATCATGGAGCCCAATATCAAAAAAACAAACCACCCAATTAAAAAAATGGGTGGAAGACCTAAATAGACATTTCACCAGAGAAGACATACAGATGGCCAAGAGGCACATGAAAAGATGCTCAGCATCACTAATTATTAGAGAAATGCAAATCAAAACTACATTGAGGTATCACCTCACACCGGTCAGAATGGGCATCATAAAAAAGTCTACAAATAATAAATGCTGGAGAGGGTGTGGAGAAAAGGGAACCCTCTTGCACTGTTGGTGGGAATGTAAATTGGTGCAGCCACTATGGAGAACAGTATGGAGGTTCCTTAAAAACTAAAAACAGAACTACCATAAGACCCAGCAATCCCACTATTGGGCATGTACCCTGAGGAAACCATAATTTAAAAGGACACATATACCCCAGTATTCATTGCAGCACTATTTATAATAGCCGGGACATGGAAAGAACCTCAATGTCCAATGACAGATGAATGGATAAAGAAGATGTGGCACATATATACAATGGAATATTACTCAGCCATAAAAAGGAATGAAATTGGGTCATCTGTAGAGATGTGGATGGACCCAGAGTGTCATACAGAGTGAAGTAAGTCAGAAAGAGAAAAGCAAGTATCGTATATTAACGAATATATGTGAAATCTAAAAAAATGGTACACATGAACCTATTTGTAGGCCAGGAATAGAGATGTAGATGTAGAGAACGGACGTGTGGACATGGGGGAGAAGGGGAGGGTGGGACGAATTGGGAGATTAGGTTTGACATACACTACCATGTGTAAAACAGATAGCTAGTGAGAACCTGCTGTAGAGCACAGGGAGCACAGCTCAGTGCTCTGTGACCACCTAAAGGGGTGGGCTGGGGGGGATGGGAGGGAGGTCCAAGAGGGAGGGGATATACATATAGCTGATTCACTTCATTGTACAGCAGAAACTAACACAACATTGTAAAGCAATTTTACTCCAAAAAGAAAAAGAAATGAAAGAAAATGTACCACCTGAGATCAGGAACCATTACCCTTCAAGTCTCAAGTGAAATGCCATTTCTTCAGGGAGCTCCTTCCTGATCAACTTATATTATTAACCCATTTGACTATCCGTTTATATTGCTGTTCTCAAGGTCCCAGAATGGAGTTCCTCTTTCCCAATGACTTCACAGCACCCTGTAATCACTGATCAGAACGAGGACTCCCTCCTCTCGTCCCTTGTCTCCATTCTCGTTCCCTCCCTTCCATTCTAATGTGTCTGGTATGTCTTTAAGTATGAGGGTGGCTTTTAACAAGATGTAGCATTGTTTTCCTGTGTGTATTTAAAAATTTTAATAAACGTCATTATGCGTTGAATCATACACACACACACACACACACACACACACACACACACACACACACACAATTAAAACGGGGACTCCCCTGAAAACGACACAAATACTTCCAAGAGGCAACCCAAGGGTACACACGGTGGCCTCGAGAATCGCATTTCTGTATAAATACAGGCCTCGGGCTCCTGGGGTTTAAAATTACAGCAGCCCGGATAAGAGGGAAACCAAATATACGTACGTACCAACTCGGCAAAGGCAAGCCCTGGGCGCAACAGCCTCCCACGCCGAGTAGAAGCAAGGCAGCGCTGAGGCGCGCCGCGCGGACAGGTGGTGGGCGAACACGTAGTGGGCGGGCGCCTGGTGCGCAGACGCGTGGTGCGCGGACACGTAGTGGGCGGACGCCTGGTGCGCAGACGCGTGGTGGGGGGACACGTAGTGCGCGGAAACGTGGTGTGCTAACCCGTGGTGGGCGGGCGTCTGGTGCGCAGACGCGCGGTGGGCGGACACGCAGTGAGCGGAAGCGTGGTGGGCGGGCATCTGGTGCGCAGACGCGTGGTGAGCGATCACGTAGTGCGCGGAAACGTGGTGGGTGGACGCCTGGTGTCCGGACACGTGGTAGGCGGACGTCTGGTGCGCAGACGCGTGGTGGGCGGACACGTAGTGCGCGGAAACGTGGTGGGCGGACGTCTGGTGCGCAGACGCGTGGTGGGCGGACACGTAGTGCACGGAAACGTGGTGGGCGGACGTCTGGTGCGCAGACGCATGGTGCGTGGACACGTAGTGGGCGGACATCTGGTGCGCAGACGCGTGGTGAGCGGACACGTAGTGCGCGGAAACGCGGTGGGCGGACGTCTGGTGCGCAGACGCGTGGTGGGCGGACACGTAGTGCGCGGAAACGTGGTGGGCGGACGTCTGGTGCGCAGACGCGTGGTGGGCGGACACGTGGTGCGCGGACACGTAGTGGGCGGACATCTGGTGCGCAGACGCGTGGTGGGCGGACACGTAGTGCGCGGAAGCGTGGTGGGCGGGCATCTGGTGCGCAGACGCGTGGTGAGCGGACACGTAGTGCGCGGAAACGTGGTGGGTGGACGCCTGGTGTCCGGACACGTGGTAGGCGGACGTCTAGTGCGCAGACGCGTGGTGGGCGGACACGTAGTGCGCGGAAACGTGGTGGGCGGACGTCTGGTGCGCAGACGCGTGGTGGGCGGACACGTAGTGCGCGGAAACTTGGTGGGCGGACATCTGGTGCGCAGACGCATGGTGCGTGGACACGTAGTGGGCGGACATCTGGTGCACAGACGCGTGGTGAGCGGACACGTAGTGCGTGGAAACGTGGTGGGCAGACGTCTGGTGCGCAGACGCGTGGTGGGCGGACACGTATTGCGCGGAAACATGGTGGGCGGACTCCTGTGCGCGGACGCGCGGTGTGCGCGGGCGAGGGCGGCGGGCGGAGGCGCGTGGGCGCGGGCACGCGGGCGGCTCACCGCTAGCCTTCCGGTTGGGGACCAATGGTCGCCCAGGTTCTGGAAGCGTGCGAAAGTGACTTCCCCGCGGTTTCTTCGGGGAGGATTCGCTCTTCTGCCCCCGTCAGTTTTTAGATTTTAAAGCGTTTTAGGGTTTTTAAAAAACCTTTTTTTCTTTTTTTTATCTTCAGAGTGCTAGGCGTGAAAGCAGCGGAGGCTGCCGCGACCGGGGGTGGAGATAGCAAAGTATACGTTCTTATCAGTTATTTGCTATTATTGTCTACTACGGAGGGTGACCTGTTAGAAATAAATATCATAGGGTAGGCACCCTACGCAGGAACAAGAGAAGGTTTTTCAAGACAGGTAAGCGGTTAAAAAAAAAAAAAAAGGCACATAAAGTAAAGAAGCCATAAAAGTTGCATGAAGTTTGTGGCACGGCAGAGCTTGAGGCCCATGAAAGACATGGAAATCGAGTCTCGTTGGATGGGGAAGCTCAAAGAAAACTCACTCTATGTAGGGTCCCATACTTAAATTGGGCGCTCCAAATGGGAATAAATGAGAGAGAATGGTTTCTTTTACGATTGCTACCCTAACTTTCGTACTGATGTAAAGGCAGGCCATGGATAGTGGAAAGAACACAGACCTTGGCTTCTGCTAGAATGGGTTGGCTTCTGGGCTCTGCTACTTATGAGTTATGTGATATTGGCTAAGTTACCTAATATGTCTGAATTTCGGGTTCTTCATCTGTAAAATGAAAATAAATGTACCTGTTTATAAGATTATTGTAGAGGTAAATGGAGATGACAAATATAAAATATAGGAACTGTGGGTTCTTGTTGATTGTTCTGCCTTTTTAAATCAGGAAAAGGGGAAAAAATGAGTGGAAAGTGACTTGGCCTTATATGTATAATATTATAAGTCGAAAGAATTGCGAGAGAAGAGGGATGAGAAAAGAACAAGAGCGACATTGGCAGGCTGGCCCTTACCTACTGCACTGTGGCTCTTCAGCAAGTCTTGTAGAACTGTGTTTCTCTGTCAGTTTCATCCCTCCTGCAACGCGTCTTTGGCCTCCACTTGCCTGCCCCTGATGGAATAGCTGAAAATCTGGTTGTTCTAGCAGGCACACAGCTTTTTTTTTTTTTTTTTGCGGTACGCGGGCCTCTCACTGTTGTGGCCTCTATCGCTGTGGAGCGCAGGCTCAGCGGCCATGGCTCACGGTCCCAGCCGCTCCGCGGTATGTGGGATCTTCCCGGACCGGGGCACGAACCCGTGTCCCCTGCATCGGCAGGCGGACTCTCAACCACTGCGCCGCCAGGGAAGCCCAAGCACACAGCTTTTTCATTGGAAAAAGTTTAGGTGAGGGTCAGGGATGGATTACCCTCAGAAAATATCTTTCCCAGGTGTGCTTCTGAGGGTACTGCTTTGCCAGGGCTCCCCAAGGGATTCCGTCCCTATTTCAACAACAGAACGCTTATGTTGCTACAACCTTGCTTGTTTGATGGTTCTCTTTTGTGATATATGATCTGCTGCACACCTGCCTTCGTGGACTGCAAAATGCTCAGTGTATTCGTGTTATAATGAATACTTTACCCAGAATCAAGTTGGAAGAGATTCTGTTTCCTATAGTGAAAATCCCTGGGATTAAAAAAAAGTCCTCCCATCTCACTAATCCCGGAATATACCAGTGGGCACACAGAGCTCCTTTCCTTTTAACTTCTGTGGTTAATCTCCGGGGCTTAGGAACGCGGGAGTAGGGAGGGATGGTGCCTGAGATTTTGACCAGGAGCCCAAGGTTTCACAACAGAGCACTGGATCGCAAGGTTTAAAGATTCATTTCCCTAGACCAGCCTCCTCTTGCAGGATCTTTGCCCCACATCCAGCTCATCCCTGGAGAATCCGTGGAGATGTCAGTCTCGGGGAAGGCCTGAGACCTATTCCCGTGGCCCAGCTTAACTTACACCCATCCCCTTATCTGGAAGCACACGTGTCAAGAGGAAGATCCGGGTCAGTGCAAGGAGGTGGCCTTCCATATCTGATGAAGGGACATGGTTCAGACCCTAGAACTTCCCAGTGGAAGATGGAGAGACCCTTGCTTCAAGCTGGGCAGGACGGTTGGGGCTTCAGTATGACCCATTCTGCCATATAGAGCTGATAGGAGACTCCATGGAAGTCAGAGGGTAGGAGTGCATTGCTGCCGTCTCCTTAGCAGCTGTGGGACTTCAGACTCTTTCTTTAGGCTGGTAGGCCCAAAAGCAGCGGAGGCTGCAGCGACTGGGGGCAGAGGAACAGGAACAAAGGGTCTGAGCACAGCAGCTCCTCTGATTACTGGCAAAACTTGACCTAAATCTTGGCTCTCCTAGGCCATGGTCCAGAACCTTCCACTCTTTTACCATGTTCTTCTAACTGTTTGCTGGGGCAGGACTTAGAGTGAGGATTAAGATCATAGTTTCAGTGTCTCTAACACCCTGCAAGCTCTGAGAGACAATTTCAGACCAAAACCCAAGTCCAAACCCAAGTAGGAAAATCCAGCTGGCTACACATAACAGCTCCTTCGACATGAGGATAATGAAGAAATCACTCCCTGGACCTGGAGAAGTTGAGAGAGGAAAGTGGGGTCTGGTTGTCCCAAGTGATCAAAGAGATACATCTGCCTGGAAGGGGCTGTGTGATCAGGTGAATCAGTTTATTGCCTTTAGCAAGATTTGATTATGTCTGGAGTCTTAGGACATTCTGTGAGGAGATATTGGCTGGGAACTGGTCCCTGGCCACACGCAGGGAAGAATGTTCTCAGTACCTTCTTTCAAGATCAGATGGCCTTATGCCACTGGGACTGATGCCCAGAAGTCCCCAGGGCTAGTTTGCCTTCTTCCTTAGCTTCTGCCAGATTGCTTAGAGAACATGATTTTTTCCATTGGGCATTGAAGTCTCTTCCCCGTCCTCAAATTTCTTAGCACACTTGTAGCTAACTGGGCTGTCCGCATCTCCAAGGATTTCTATGAGGGGCTGTGGAGAAAGGCAGTTCTGCAACACTGGTCATGTGCCTGGCATGTGACACATATTCAGCCTTGCTCATAAGTATGGGCAGATCAGCAGCCCACCCTTCCCTTACTCAGACTCATATCTGTAAGAAGTGAGGCACAGACCCAATGTGGGAAACTACGGAAGGGCCAGGATCACTGTGGGTGTGGAGGAGAAATGTAGCATGGGGCGTGGAAGTAGAGCACTCAAGAGAGCAGGAAAAGGGGGAGATTCAGTTCCGTTCCATTCAGTGTGGCCACTGAAATTAGTGGCACTTTATGCCGGGCACTGTTCTGGGTTCCAGGGACGTAAAGAAGACAGAAAACTCTGCGCTCACAGTTGCATGGGCCATAGGTTATAATTTTAATATGATGAGGTAAAAGCTGTTCTACAGGATTTATGTACAGGGTGCTATGGAAACTTGGGGCATGAAACTGAGCTTTGAGGGAAACAGGGAAGGACTCCTGGAGGAGATGATACTCTGGAGTAGAATCTTTAAGGCTAAGTAGGGATTATCCAGGAAGTACAAGAAAGAGGGCTCTAGGAACAATCAGTAGATCCATAGGATCGGGGGAGAGAGGTATAGAAAAGTTTGGTGTGTGCCGGTATGAACACACATTTATGTATCACTAGAACATGGGGGGTGGTTACAGATAAGGCTGGAGAAGGAGGTAGAGCCAGGTTACAAAGGACCATGAGTGAAAATTTATTTATTTAATTTTATTTTTTATTGAAGTACAGTTGATTTACAGTGTTCCACGTATACAACAGAGGGATTCAGTTATATGTATTCTTTTTCAGATTCTTTTTTTAAAACTTACTGAAGTATAGTCGATTTACAATGTTTCAGGTATACAGGGAAGTATTTAAGTAATACATAAATGTATCTATATGTCTATTCTTTTTAACATCTTTATTGCAGTATAATTGCTTTACAATGGTATGTTAGTTTCTGCTGTATAACAAAATGAATCAGCTATATGTATACATATATCCCCATATCCCCTCCCTCTTGCATCTCCCTCCACCCTCCCTATCCCACCCCTCTAGGTGGTCACAAAGCACCGAGCTGATCTCCCTGTGCTATGTGCCTGCTTCCCACTAGCTATCTATTTTACATTTGCTAGTGAATATATGTCCATGCCACTCTCTCACTTTGTCCCAGATTCCCCTTCCCCCTCCCTGTGTCCTCAAGTCCATTCTCTTCATCTTCATCTTTACTCCTGTCCTGCCGCTAGGTTCTTCAGAACCTTTTTTTTTTTTTTTTAGATTCCATATATATGTGTTAGCATATGGTATTTGTTTTTCTTTTTCTGACTTACTTCACTCTGTATGACAGTCTCCAGGTCTATTCACCTCACTACAAATAATTCAATTTCATTTCTTTTTATGACTGAGTAATATTCCATTGTATGTATGTGCCACATCTTCTTAATCCGTTCATCTGTCAGTGGACACTTAGGTTGCTTCCATGTCTGGCCTATTGTAAATAAAGCTGCAGTGAGCATTGTGGTACATGACTCTTTTTTGAATTATGGTTTTCTCATAGTATATGCCCAGTAGTGGGATTGCTGTGTTGTATGGTAGTTCTATTTTTAGTTTTTTAAGGAACTTCCATACTGGTCTCCATAGTGGCTGTATCAATTTACATTCCCACCAACAGTGCAAGAGGGTTCCCTTTTCTCCACACCCTCTCCAGCATTTATTGTTTGTAGATTTTTTGCTGATGGCAATTCTGACTGGTGTGAGTTTTGATTTGCACTTCTCTAATGATTAGTGATGTTGAGCATCCTTTCATGTGTTTGTTGGCAATCTGTATATCTTCTTTGGAGAAATGTCTGTTTAGCTCTTCTGCCCATTTTTGGATTGGGTTGTTTGTTTTTTGATATTGAGCTGCATGAGCTGCTTGTATATTTTGGAGATTAACCCTTTGTCAGTTGCTTCATTTGCAAATATTTTCTCCCATTCTGAGGGTTGTCTTTTTGTCTTGTTTATGGCCTCCTTTGCTGTGCAAAAGCTTTTACGTTTCATTAGGTCCCATTTGTTTATTTTTGTTTTTATTTCCGTTCCTCTAGGAGGTGGGTCAAAAAGGATCTTGCTGTGATTTATGTCATAGAGTGTTCTGCCTATGTTTTCCTCTAAGAGTTTGATAGTGTCTGGCCTTACATTTAGGTCTTTAATCCATTTTGAGTTTATTTTTGTGTATGGTGTTAGGGAGTGTTCTAATTTCATTCTTTTACATGTAGCTGTCCGGTTTTCCCAGCACCACTTACTGAAGGAGGCTGTCTTTTCTCCATTGTATATTCTTGCCTCCTTTATCAAAGATAAGGTGACCATATGTGTGTGGGTTTATCTCTGGTCTTTCTATTCTGCTCCATTGAGCTATATTTCTGTTTTTGTGCCAGTACCATACTCTTTTGATTACTGTAGCTTTGTAGTATAGTCTGAAGTCAGGGAGCCTGATTCCTCCAGCTCCGGTTTTCGTTCTCAAGATTGCTTTTGCTCTTTGGGGTCTTTTGTGTTTCCATACAAATTGTGAAATTTTCTGTTCTAGTTCTGTGAAAAATGGCATTGGTAGTATTATAAGGATTGCATTGAATCTGTAGATTGCTTTGGGTAGTATAGTCATTTTCACAATGTTGATTCTTCCAATCCAAGAACATGGTATATCTCTCCATCTGTTTGTATCATCTTTAATTTCTTTCATCAGTGTCTTGTAGTTTTCTGCATACAGGTGTTTTGTCTCCTTAGGTAAGTTTATTTCTAGATATTTTATTGTTTTTGTTGCAGTGGTAAATGGGAGTGTTTCCTTAATTTCTCTTTCAGATGTTTCATCATTAGTGTATAGGAATGCAAGAGATTTCTGTGCATTAATTTTGTATCTTGCTACTCTATCAGATTCATTGATTAGCTCTAGTAGTTTTCTGGTAGCATCTTCAGGATTCTCTATGTAGAGTATCTTGTCACCCACAAACAGTAATGGTTTTATTTCTTCTCTTCCGATTTGGATTCCTTTTATTTCGTTTTCTTCTCTGATTGCTGTGGCTAAAACTTCCAAAACTATGTTGAATAATAGTGGTGAGAGTGGGCAGCCTTGTCTTGTTCCTGATCCTAGTGGAAATGGTTTCAGTTTTTCACCATTGACGACGATGTTGGCTGTGGGTTTGTCATATATGGCCATTATTATGTTGAGGTAAGTTCCTTCTTTGCCTACTTTCTGGAGGGTTTTTATATATATATATATCTATTCTTTTCAGGTTCCTTTCATGGTATTAGAAGATATTGAATATAATTCCCTGTGCTATACTGTAGGTCCTTGTTGTTTATCTATTTTATGTATAGTAGTGTGTATATGTTAATCCCAAATTCCCAGTTTATCCCTCCCCCCATGAGTGAAATGTTAACAACTGTAGACTGAGTGTATTATAGAGGCACTCCTGAAGGGAGTGTGAGGATGTGGGAAGGTCTGACTTGTCTTTTGGATGGACCCATTGAGCAGTTCTGTGTGGGATGGATGTCGGGGCAGGATTCGAGTTAAGGAAGTTAGAAGGTTGTTTCAAGTGTTCAGTCAGCTCATTAGGCAACGCCTCTGTTGGCTTGTCCCTTACACTGAAACATTGCTCAAGCTGGTAGTGTCCACTATAGAACTATTAATAAGCCAGTGATATTGTACAAGCGAAGCCTATGCAGATGTTGAGGGGAGAGGTAATGTCAGTGTGTGAAGAAGAGTGGTCTGACTCTGGGGTACTCATTACACTTGTGTATTTGCCATAATCCGGGGTCTGTGTCTTGGTTTTCCACTCTCCCAAAGCATATCCATCCCCCAGGTCTAGATTCACATAAACCAGGCTCATCAGATTTATTTACAAAACATGTATCATAACATATTGATTTATGATGAGAAACAGTCATCACGGGGTTGAAATATTCTATGTCAGCTGGGTTGCAGCAAGAGTACTTTGAGCCCCGCATGCACTGCTGGAGGATGGACACGGTTGGAGTATTTTATGATCACGATTACACTGATGAGGGGTGGCCAGAGAATAATGCGTTTTATTGATACGGGTTTGAAGTCCACACATCTTACATTGGTTTTCCTTGGTTTGTGTCCTAAAACATGCTTCCTAAAGTTGAAATAATATTAACTTTGAGGCTTATGTGGTAGATGGAGTACATGTCCATACCTTCTATCTATCATTTTTTAAAGACAGAAAGGCTCCTCACTTTGTTCAGCGACTTGGTGCTGTGGGATGCAGATAGTCTCCTCCTAGGCTAAGCTGAACATGACTTGTTGGTGGCATCAGAGATATGAGGACATTTAGTAGTTTTCAGCTACTCAGTTTGGTAGCCGTTTCAACTTCCTTCTAGGTCTCCTTTATATGAGAGAGAATTCTATCTTATTTAAGTCACTTTTATTTTGGGGTTTCCCATTATTTACATTATACCAGATCCTAAGTGTCACCACAGGAAAATTATATTTCATAGAAACCTGGTAAAGCTACATGAACATTAGCAAAAAGAGGATCTGAAGCAAAAAACTATAACAATGTTTATGGGCAAAAAGGCAAAGAATGTCACTACATAATGATAAGAGACAGGAAGATACAATAATTCTAAACGTACTGTAGGTGCCCACTTTTATGGCATTAAAAAACAAAGCTAAAGGACACAGCCAAGCACATATCAGAGCCCTGATCTTTGTAAACCAGGAGGGTCATAGGTGTTTCTGCCCAGCAATGTGCATCTAATTTGTGGGCCTCATTATTTATGGCTGCTAAGAGATATGAAATCATAAAGCTCATTAGTGAATGGACTGCTCAACTGCAACTAAAGAATGAAAGTCCCCAGTGGCCCTGTGCTCTGGCTGATTATTAAAGAAAAATAGGAGAAAGTATACTGGAATGTAAAATCAGCAGTTTTTGCTAGAATTGACATTATTTTTTCTGACTATTATAGCCGGTGTTGTTTTCACTCTTATTATAAATAGGTTATTGCCAGATTAAAAAAATCAATCTTAAAACCTCTGTCTTTTAACTGATAATTATCGTCCATTTATATTTGCTTTGATAAGTGACAATTTATTTCTGTCTTTTTTGTGCTTTTTATTTACTGTTTTATTGATTAAGTGATTATTGATTGATTTTTGCTTGTACTGATTATGCTTCCTTTGGTTTCGAAGTTACACGTTCTAATTTTATTCTAATAGAGATTTATTTTTAACCAGTAAACTTGGTTAAGAAATGTCTAAAGTTAATCATTATCTTCATCTTCTTCCAATAATTCAAAGACTTTGGAATGTTTTAGTGCAGTGGTTTTCTGCTCACCTTTCATATTGTGTTTAATATTTTAATTTAACCTTATTTTTATACCTCTAAATTACTTATTTATATATTTTATTATTTTAATAGTTGTTGCTTATAATATTCTCTGATGTAAATAATTTCCTTATTAATGCTTTTTCATCTTATTTCTTCTCTCTGGGCTTAATTTACTGCTTTATGAAGTGCATCTTTTAGTAATAGTTTTAGTGATGATTTTTATTAGTTACAATATAGTTGATGTACCATATTATGTGAGTTTCAGGTGTACAACACAGTGATTCACAATTTTTTTTTTTTTTTTGAAGTACGTGGGCCTCTCACTGTTGTGGCCTCTCCCGCTGGGGAGCAGAGGCTCCGGATGTGCAGGCTCAGTGGCCACGGCTCACGGGCCCAGCCGCTCCGCGGCACGTGGGATCCTCCTGGACCGGGGCACGAACCCGTGTCCCCTGCATCGGCAGGCGGACTCTCAACCACTGTGCCACCAGGGAAGCCCATGATTCACAATTTTTTAAAGGTTATACTCCATTTATAGTTATTATAAAATATTGGCTGTAATTCCTGTGTTGTACAATATATCCTTGTAGCTTGTTTTCCACATAGTAGTTTGTACCTCTTAATCCCCTCCCCCTGACTTGCTCCTCTCCGCTTCCTTCTCACACTGGTAACTACTAGTTTGTTCTCCATAGCTGTGAGTCTTGTTTCTTTTTTGTTATAGTCATTTGTTTGTTTTATTTTTTAGATTCCACATATAAGTGATATCATAATGATACTTGTTTTTCTCTGTCTGAATTATTTCGCTTAGCATAATACCCTCCAGGTCCATCCATGTTGTTGCAAATGGCAAAATCTCATTTCTTTTTTTATTACTGAGTAGTATGCCATTGATTATATATGTGTGTGTGTGTGTGTGTGTGTGTGTGTGTGTGTGTGTGTGTATCCGTCCCATTTTCTTTATCCATTCATCTGTTGATGGACACTTAGTTTGCTTCCATATGTTGGGTATTGTAAATAATGCTGCTGTGAATATTGGGGTTGTTAGTTCCATTTTTAATCTTTGAGGAACCTCCAAACTGTTTTTCATAGTGGCTGCACCAATTTACATTCCATCAGTTGTGTATCAGGCTTCCCGTTTCTCCACATCCTCATGTGCATTTGTTATCTCTTGTCTTTTTGATGATAGCCATCCTGACAGGTGTGAAGTGATATCTTATTGTGTTTTTTATTTGCATCTCCCTATCTTTTCTCCATTGAGTGTTCTTGGCTCTCTTGAAATATATTAGTTGATCATATATGCATGGGCTCTTATTTCTGTTCCATTGGTGTATGTGCCTGTTTTTATGCCAGTACCATACTGTTTTGATTACTATAGGTTTATAATATAGTTTGTAATTAAGAAGCATGGTGCCTCCAGCTTTCTTGTTCTTTCTCAGCATTATTTTGGCTATTTGGGATCTTTTGTGGTTCCATATGAATTTTAGAATTGTTACTTTTATTCTGTAAAAACTGCCATTGGCAATTAAAATATCACCCCTTTTCAACCCTTGATGAATTAATGGATCTGAGAGTTAAGTATCAATGATTACTGAAAGCACAAAAAGAGGCACAACCAGATATTATGAGATTTTTTAAAAATTATTTATTTATTTATTTTTTGGCTGTGTTGGGTCTTCATTGCTGCGCGAGGGCTTTCCTCTGGTTGTGGCGAGCGGGGGCTACTCTTCGTTGTGGTGCGTGGGCTTCTCATTGAGGTGGCTTCTCTTGTTGCAGAGCACAGGCTCTAGGAGCATGGGCTTCAGTAGTTGTGGCTCACAGCCTCTAGAACGCAGGCTCAGTAGTTGTGGCTCACGGGCTTAGTTGCTCAGTGGCACGTGGGATCTTCCCGGACCAGGGCTCAAACTCATGTCCCCTGCATTGGCAGGCGGATTCTTAACCACTGCGCCACCAGGGAAGCCCTATTATGAGATTTTGATGAAAAGATACAAGAAAACTTGTAGTTATGGTAAAGGGGTTGAACCCGAGCCTGACCAAGCCTCTGGATCCAGCTGCCAATCTCCAGGAAATATGAGGACAGAGGTACAAGTTCAATGTCACCGTGAGTGAGTACACAGTCAAGAAAATCCAGGTTGTGGGTAAATCTGCAGGTCAGGGGTCCTAGGCTATTCAACAGGTAATTTGTAAGAGAGCAGGAGGGAGAACACACAGATAAACAGAGACCAAATGATACATCAAATAAAAAATGAGCAAAATGAAATTTTAGTTTTGTAAGATTTGTAAATTGTAGTTTGCTCAATTGGTTGGCATAAATAGAAGGAAATTCAGGGACATGATTACAATAAAAGTCAAGGGTTGTGGTAACTTGCGAGGTTTATGATTGGGATGGGGGTATAGAGAAGTATTTCTTGGGTGGCTACAAAGTTGTGTTTTATCATCTGGGTGGTGTTTACTATAGGGTTAAGCTTATAATAATTTGTGAAGCTCTACATTTGTCTTGTGGGTTTTTTGTACATGTGTTATTTATGTATTTTACAACCAAAAGTTTTATTTTTTTGATTCCTTTTCCAGTAAGCAGCCTGAGGTGACCTCCAAAAGTGGTTCGCTATTCACTTGACCCAGAAAACCCCACAAAATCATGCAAGTCAGGAGGTTCAAATCTTCGTGTTCACTTTAAGAACACTTGTGAAACTGCCCAGGCCATTAAGGGTATGCATATCCGAAAAGCCACCAAGTATCTGAAGGATGTCACTTTAAAGAAGCAATGTGGGGCTTCCCTGGTGGTGCAGCGGTTGAGAGTCCGCCTGCCGATGCAGGGGACACGGGTTCGTGCCCCAGTCCGGGAAGATCCCACATGCCGCGGAGTGGCTGGGCCCATGAGCCATGGCCGCTGAGCCTGCGCGGTGCGCCATTCCATCATTACAATGGTGGAGTTGGTAGGTGTGTCCAGGCCAAACCGTGGGGCTGGACGCAGGGTGAGTGGCCCAAAAAAAGTGTTGAATTTTTACTGCACATGCTCAAAAATGCAGAGAGTAATGCTGAAGTTAAGGGCTTAAATGTAGATTTTGTGGTCATTGAGAACATCCAGGTGAACAAAGCCGCCAGGATTTGGTGCAGGACTTACAGAGCTCATGGTTGGATCATCCCATACATGAGCTCTCCCAGCCCCACTGAGATGATCCTTACTGAAAAAGAACAGATTGTTTCTAAAGCAGAAGAGCAGTTTGCACAGAAGAAAAAGATATCCCAGAAGAAACTGAAGAAATGCTGCAAAAAATAAATGCAAATAAAAGTAAAAAAAAAAAAGTTTTATTTTTTTAAAAGAGGGGATTAATGACAAAGCATAACTTAAGAGATGGGTGGGAATGTGCTAGGAGCGTGGCTGGAAGGATAAGACTTGGCAGGAGAATTGACACTTATTCCTCTGAAGAAGAAGGAAAAGAGGAAAAATACATATATATTTATAGGTATATGGTTGCTTATTGAGTGAGGTGGGTGGGAATAGGGTGCAAAGGTAAATGATTCAAGACCCTCTGACGTTTATTTTTTTCTGGAGCAGAAACCAGATCACCTGCTGAGAGTAGGACAGGCTCTGGTGGGCGGTGAGGTCAAATAGCATCTGAAGTGAAAGGAAGGACCTAATTTCTACTCTCAGCTTGCTTGCAGGATTGTGTAATACTCTCCAGTGGCTTTCAGAAGCCTAGGAGTAGAAGTAGCCCTGTGGCTGACTTTTCTTCTGTGTAGTGTGATAGAAGAAAAAAATAACAATTAGTGTCCTAGAAAAAAATTGTTTGATGTGATGTCATTTGGGTCATAGATATTACCCAGGAAGATGAAAGGTTAATGTTTGTCATGGGTTAAACTGTGCAAAGATGCTGGAGTCCTAACCTCTAGTGCCTGTGAATGTGACCTTATTTGGAAATAGGGTCCCTGCAGATGATCGAGTTAAGGTGGGTCCTGATCCAATACGACTGTGTCCTCATAAGTGGGCAGAACTGGACACAGGCACAGACACATATGGAGGGAAGACAATGTGAAGACACAGGGAGAACACCATCTCCAAGCCATGGAATGCCAGGGGCTACTGGAAGCTAGGAGAGAGACTTGGAACAGATACTGCCTTCACAAGCCTCAGAAGGAAACAACCCTGAAGACAGCTTGATTTCAGATTTCTAGCGTCCAGAACTGTGAGACAATACATTTCTGTTGTTTAAGCCCCCCAGGTTGTAGTGCTTTATTATGGCGGCCCTAGGGAATTAATGCAGTGCCCTAGAAAAAAATTTGGGTTTGGTTGATGTGATGTCATATACATGTGATGTGCGTGGTGCATACTCTCATTGAGCTTGTAGTCAAGTGGAGGGAGCAAATATTAAATCAAGAAAAACATAAGTATGCTAACAATGGAAAAGGATCCTGTGATAAAAATTAACGAGGGAGAATATGATTTAGGTGTGGAGCATTCAGGAAAATTTATTCTGTGGAAAAGACCGAGAATCTCTCTTTAAATGAGTAAATGTTAGGTGAAGGTTGGGGGATGGCGATGCAGATTTCCAGGATGTGCGAATAGCTTGGGTAGAAGCTGTGAGGGGGTGTGTTTGAGAACAGTGAAGTCCAGGGGTTGGACCAAGGGGAGGGGGTGGGCAAAAGAGAGGAATAGGGCTGGGGAGGTAGTCGGGGGCCAGTCGGGGAGCTTGGCGTCCATGTAAGCAGCTGGTACTTCAGCCCATTAGGAAGACGGTGAAAGGCTTTACGCGTGGCAAATGCGTGATCCAGTTTGTTTTATAAAGGTCATTTTTTTTTTTTTTTCGGTACGCGGGCCTCTCACTGTCGCGGCCTCTCCCGTTGCGGAGCACAGGCTCTGGACGCGCAGGCTCAGCGGCCGTGGCTCACGGGCCCAGCCGCTCCGCGGCATGTGGGATCTTCCCGGACCGGGGCATGAACCCGTGTCCCCTGCATCGGCAGGCGGACCCTCAACCACTGCGCCACCAGAGAAGGTCCTATAAAGGTCATTTTGATGACTACGTGAAGCAGGAATGATAAATACGTAAAAATGACACAGGAGGCTGGTTAAGAGGCCAGTTACTCAGTCGAATGACAGATGGTGATACCTCGAGCTGCGTGGTGGTCGTGCAGATGGAGGGGTGGGTGGGAGTGAGCTGATTGGTGAGGTTTGTTGAGCAATGCGGTGTGGGTGGGGTGAGGGAGAGGAGGTGTCAGATCATGTCTGGGATTGTTCTGGAAACTGCATGAGGCTGTTAGCAAATGTTCTTGCCTGTTCCATGGTGTGTGGACCCTCAACAGATGAATAGCCTCTGGTCACCAAAGGTTGCTGGGAAGCAGCATCCTTCAGAGGAGAACCCAGCGTTTCACTGGAACGTAGAGGTGGAAGGGTGTGCTGGGGAGAAGGTATAAAGTAGAAGGAATTGGGGTTCTGGAGGGCACCGTGGTAAGAGTGGAGTTGGAGGCCAAGGAGGATGGCTGGAGAAGAGGAGATCAGAGCCAGATGAGGTGAAAGAATGCCTTTCTGGCTGTACTTGTTGCTTCGGTCTGGAAAGTGGTTCTCATGTCCCGAAGTGCACCCATGCTCTCTTGATCATTTCCCCAAACTCATGTCTTTCACCTTTTTCTGTACTGAATGGTTGTTTTGCAGTTGATTTTGGGTCTTGCACAGCTCTGTAAGGGCAGTCACATCACAGGCTTCCTGAAGCTGGTAAGCGCGAGGCCACCAAAGTGATACCCGTGCAGGTGAGTTTCCATGAGGCGCCAAGCGCGTGGGGCAGAGTGATGGAGGGGTGGCTTGCTGCCCCGGCTCCGCTGCTCTCTAGTTGGAGGAGCTGCGTCTCTACGGCCTCTCTTAGGGGTGAGAGAAGTGACGTGTTGAAAGCTCATCAAGCCGAGTCCAGATCTGAACCCGGATTGCCTGATTCTGGGTTCCATGTTCTCTATAAAGGTCAGATAGAGGTTTCCTTAAGCTTAAAACACGTTGAAAACCGTCAGGTAAACTGTCAAGTGCTCTGACCTTCAGTCCCTCAAAGCAAGAGTTCTAACACAAATTCTCTGTAGATCCCACTTTGCCCAGCATGGGAGACTCATGTTGATGGTGTTGTAGGGCTTTGCCCTGCCCTCTGGGAAGCTCTGATTTCCCTAGAACTGGGCTGGAGCATGCTTTAATTCTTCTGTATGCAGGTGTCACATTAAGTTGTGTTGCTGTCATTTATGATCCGTATAAACTTGAGCAAGTCATTTTTTCCACCTGAGCTTCGTATTCTTTGCTTTTAAAATGGGAGAGTGCTATATCTACCTGGGCTTTCTATTTTTTCAGGGTGAGAGATTGCTGAAAACACTTTGTCAGCTAAATAAAGTAGCCTTGCAGTTCTCTGCACACTGTAGGCATTTGTTAAATGGATGTACAGTGAAGATACAAGGAAGCCTACACAGCACCCTCCCAGGCCGTCAGGGCCGTTCCCACGGTGAGAATGCAGTTTGCAAGTGGCGCTCAGGAAGTCTATTTTAATGGTGAGACATCATGTTCCAAGTCAGACTTTTAGTTTATTGAACTGCTCAGTGGAGCAAGCAGATGTTCTTGTTCCTAAAAGGTTCACTAGTCATGCAGCTCCCTGTGTCTCGAGAGCTACATAGAGTCTCTCCCCTGCCATCAGCTGTCTCTTTGCTGATTGGTTCAGCTATGAGGAGCTCACTCTTCATCCTTGTGGTCCTAGTCTTGCCTCTCCTGTGTTCCACCAGGTAAAACGGAATCCCCTCCCCGTGGCATTATGAACAGTTAAGGGAAAGTGGGTATGAGGTCCTATAAGAGTGAGGAGGAAGCTGGACTTGGATGAAGGAAGTTGAAACAGGGAGGGATGTGAGCAGAGATGTATGCTCCAGGCTGTTCAGGGGACGGAGATAAATGCTCAGGACACATAGTAGTTTCAAAGAAGAAATTGGTTCTGGATTTTGGTCTGGGGAATCTGTGAAGCTTGCAGGGAAAGTTGGACTGATGGTATTGGCAGCGCAAAAGTGTGAGACCTTTAGAGGACAGGTAGGCTTTGGGAGTGGGAAGGGGGCTGTTCCTTTAGGACTCTTAGAACTTGCACTCCCAAGTCAGTTACCTGGATTATTTTTTCACACGTGTTTAGAAACCAAGGCAGACTTTACGCTGAGCAGCTCTCTCAACGGAGAGAGCAAGTTGTTCCAGGGTGTTAGCTCAAAGCACGATGGGATCCTATGGAACATCAGTGAGGGGGTCAGAATTTATGCCCTCTGGACAGAAACCAGCAACTTGACACTGCTGAAGAGGGTCCACTTAAGTCACTGAAGTGGACGTTCTCAGACTTTGCTTGTGGTTTGCTAAAGTCTGCAGAAAGCTTTTACCCTTTGCCCCGAAGCTTCATATTCTAAAGGTATCACTTGAGGGCCAAAGGTGAGGTATTCAAAGGGCAGGTGAGGATTGTGTTGAGATTTCTGCCACTGTCCTGGATGGCAGGACCTCTGGACACATGGTGTCTCCACTGGACTCCTTTGTCCTCCGAGAGGTACTCCAGGGCTAATGGGCATGTGAAAGGCACATTTGCTTGCCGGTGGCCTTTGGTCATACCACGTTGATTACTCTCACACCCATGGGCCAGCTGGGTGGAGAGACTGATAACGCTTAGCACAGAAGAGTGGGTCGTTCAGTAAGGTGACTCAGAGCCACCTTCACCCTCTTAAACTGCCTGCCTTACCACTCCTCCCTGACCCCTCAGCTTCCAGAGGCACCCCGGTCTTAAGGTTAGGAAAAATACTAGCAATTGATTTAGATACATGTTTCAGGTATTTCAAACCATTTCACACTCGTTACCCCACGGGATGCTTTCAACTAACCTGTGAGTAAGCCTAGGCAGGTAGTCAGGCATGGAGCAAAAAGTCCAATAGAATGTTATTGGGAAGGCAGGCCTAGAACCATGGGCTTCTGTGATTCTGTGTTAGTGATCTTTCCTTCTTCAAGCCGACACTTGGTAATCTCAGACTGCCTTGCTACTATCCTAGACCCTGCATGTCTCCTGGTATGGGGCCTCGACAGACTCCTTGGTCTACTTTGAGGTGTAAATGTTTCTTCCATAACAAACACTCCCAAGCGAATCTGCTGGGCCCTGTTTGCCTGTACATAGTTGTTTAGTGATTCATGTGAGTCGGGACCATGGGAACTAAGGATTCATAATAGGGTCTGTGGAAAATAACTGAAGAGCAACTGAAAAAGGGGCACTCAGCTGTAACATGACTGGGGTCTTTGGATCCTGTCCAGTCTACCGTTAAAAAGTTGTAAAGTGTAGCCTTCAATCTAATTTATCCATAGCTTTATGACCCTGCAAGCACTGTGCACTTATTTTTGTTTTTGTTGGCAGAATTGGACCGAATGCATACATAAGAAGATTGTTTCATACATGCTGGCGAACAAAAGGTGTTTGCAAGAGATCATGTGGAACGGGTGAAATATTTCATATTTTCTGTGAAGTGGCAGTTCTGTGCTGCATTGACAAAAAGTATTTGCCTGTAATGGTTGGGAAATAGTTGTATATGAGGCCCCTGCTGACTTCCTCAGATGTACCATCCCATTAAAATGATGGCTTTAGCTGATGTTTTTGTGTTGGCTGTGTTTCTCTTTATTTAGAGGCGTTCATTGTCTCTCCCATGGAAATAATCATATAATCAGAGTAGTGTAAAAATCATAAGTGAACCTCATAATGAACTTCACAAATTTAGCATGCCCATGTAACCTGAACTCAGATGAAAAAAAGAATGTAATAATATTCCAGTCACTACGAGTCACTACTCCACAAAAGACAGTCCGTAGCCTGACTTCTAACAGCAGGAGTTCTGCCACCTGTTTTTGAACTTTATATCAATGGAATCATACAGTAGGTACTCCTTTGTATCTGGCTCCTTCTGGTCTACATTATTTCAGTGACATTCTTATTGTTTGATGTAACTGTAATTGATTCATTCTCCATGTTGTATAATACTACATTGGAGAATAGGCCACAGTGTATTTGAAAATTGTAATATAGATGGTCATTTGTGTAGTTTTCAGGTCTTGGCTCTTTTAAATAGCGCTGTGATGAACATTCTTGTGGATGCTTTTTAAGGCTTATATGCAAGCATTTCTGTGGGTATATACCCAGGAATGGAATTTCCTGTCATAGGCTGTACATGTATTCACTTTTAGTAGATATGGCCAAATTGTTTTCCAAATTGGTTGTACCAATTTACAACTCCCATCCAGTGTCTGAGAGTTCTTGTTGCTTTACATCCTTTTCCACAACTATTATTATCTTCCCCTTTTTTCCATCTAGGAGGTAGATCGTAATGGCATATGCATTTCACTGATGGCTAATGAAACTGAACCCCTTTTCACTTGTTCATTGGCCATTTAGATAATCCTTTTTTGGTGATGTACTGTTCAAGACTTTCATCTGTTTTTCTACTGGATTGTCTTAACTTTTTCTACTTGGGAACCTCCTAAGGAACACTCATTATTTGACATTGGCAATAATAAAGTGAAATTCGTATTGAAAATATTGCTGTTTAAATATGGAGTACATTATAGTTTACAAGGCACAGTTACAGAAATTTTGTACTGCTTAGTATGACCAGGCCATCAAAATGTTTTAGTTCTTAAGTATTTTTAAATTTCATTAACCTAAGCAAAGCAAGACAAATCACTTGAGTTAATGACACTTCAACCCCCTTCTTTTTTGAGTAGCTTTTAGGAGGAATTAAGTCGATGAGAGAGAGGCAGTGCTTCCAGCATGACGGGGGAGCTGTAAACAAACCTGCCGTGATGGGTGAAGTACCCATCCTGAGCAGATTGCGTCGTAAGACTGAGCTAGGACTAGACTCTTTTGGCTCTTCTGAGAAAAGGACAAAGGTGATTACATGCACAGCCAAATCATCTTTCAGTGTCATTAACATCATTCCTACTGTCAGCTACATTCCTCTTGAGAGTGTCCTGCTCAGATGGGGAGAATAAGTAGTACGGGTGGTTCCTTCCTTATCTGCTACAACCAATAAACAGGGCCCTTTCTTCTTCTTCTCTGTCTCTTCCTCCCCTTCCCCTTGCCCTTCTCTTTCTTCTTTCAGTGTTTACTGTTGTTTGCTCATGTCATCCATATGTGTTTGTGGAATAGGCTAGCCTTCATTTTTCTGCCAATAGCATCTGTGATACATGAGTTTCCTCAGGCCTCTGAATAATGATGGAGCTAAGATTGTGCTGGGTTGTGCTTCCTCATTTTGTCCACCTCACGTCACTCCTTACTGCTGAGAGACCTTGGATGTGTCGTATGTGACCTCCCCCAAAATTCTTTCCTGCTTTTCTTGTTGGGGTGTCTGCTACTGGAAATTTGACTGGAAGGTGGCATCTTCCCTTTGTAGCTGCCACTGGGATTGTTGCTGTCCTAGTCATACTGATGTCTCTCAGTATTTTGGGAGACATCAAAAGAAAGGGTTGCCACATTCCCTGTAGGCTTCACTGAGCCCGCCTCGTGCTATGATCCATATTGAGATAGGGTAAATATTCCTGTTCTGTTTTTTTTTAATCACCTGAGTATCAAATCAATGCTGCTCATGGTCTCAGGTCTCATAGAGAGCCCTGTTGATAGCATTATTTTAAAAAATTAAATTTATTTTTACTAAAAAATCCCCAGCTCACTCATTTTTCCCACCCACCCTACCCCCAACCTGTTGCAACCACCAGTCTGTTCTCTGTATCCATGAGCTTGTTTTTGTTTTTTTTAAGATTGCACATATAAGAGAGATTATACAATAATTTGTCTCTCTTTGAATTATTTCACGTAGCGTAATGCCCTTGAGGTCCACTTTGTCACAAATAATGTTTTGTTCTTTTCTATGCCCGACTAATATTTCACCGTATGTACATGATACATTTTCTTTATCCATTCATCCATCAGTGGATACTTAGGTTGTTTGCATAGCTTGGCCTTTGTAAATAATGCTTCAGGAAACCTGGAGGTTCATATATATTTTTGCATGAGTGTTTTTGTTTTCTTCTGGTAGGTGCTTAAAAGTGGAATTGCTAGATCACATGGTAGTTCTACTTTTATTTTTATTTATTTATTTTTTTGTGGTACATGGGCCTCTCACTGCTGTGGCCTCTCCCGTTGCGGAGCACAGGCTCCGGACGCGCAGGCTCAGCGGCCATGGCTCATGGGCCCAGCCGTTCCGCGGCATGTGGGATCTTCCCGGACCGGGGCACGAACCTGCGTCCCCTGCATCGGCAGGCGGACTCTCAACCACTGTGCCACCAGGGAAGCCCTATTTTTAATTTTTTGAGGAATCTGTGTACAGTTCTCCATAGTTGTGTCAAGTTCCATTCCCACCAACACTGCAAAAGGCTCCCTTTTCTCCCCAGCCTTGTCAGCACTTGTTATTTCTTGTCTTTTTGATGACAGTCATTCTGACAGGTGTGAGGTGAGATCTCATTATTTTGATTTGCATTTCCCTGATGATTAGTGATGTTGAGGATCTTTTCATGTACCTGTAGGCCTTCTATATGTCTTCTTTGAAGAAATGTCTATTCAGATCTTCTGCTCATTTTGAAATTGGATGGTTTGCTTTTTGCTTTTGAGTTGTAAGAGTTCTTTATATATTTGGATGTTGGCCCCTATCAGATATGATTTGCAATTATTTTCTTCTATTCAGTATGTTACCTTTTCATTTTGTTGATGGTTTCCTTTGCTGTGTAAAAGGTTTTTAGTTTGATATAGTCCCACTTGTTTATTTTTGCTTTTGCTTTTGGTGTCAGATTAAGAAACTCATGGCCAAGACCAATGTCAAAGAGATTATCGCCTGTGTTCACTTCTAAGAGTTTTATGGTTTAAGTTCTTACATTAAAGTCTTTAATCCATTTTGAGTTAATTTTTTTGTATGGGGTAAGATAGTGGTCCAGTTTCATTCTTTTGCATGTGGCTGTCCAATTTACCCAACACCATTTATTGAAGAAATCGTCCTTTCCCCATTGTATATTCTTGGCTCTGTTGTTGTAAGTTAATTGACCTTATACGCATGAGTTTATTTTTGGGCTCTCTATTCTGTTCCATTGATCTGTGTATCTGTTTATATGCCAATGAAATAATCTTTTATTTACTGTAGCTTTGTAATATAGTTTAAAATCAAGGAACTTGATGCCTCCAACTTTGTTCTTTTTTTCTCAAGATGGTTAACTTAGGGTCTTTTGTGGTTCCATACACATTTTAGGATTGCTTATTCTGTTTCACTGAAAAATGCCATTTGAATTTTGATGTTGATCGCATTGGGTAGTATGGACATTTTAAAACATATTTAATTAATTAATTAATTAATTTTGGTTGTGTTGAGTTTTAGTTGCTGCACGCAGGATGTACGTCGTGGTGCTTGGGCTTCTGTCTAGTTGTGGTGCGTGGGCTCCAGAGCGCGGGGGCTCTGTAGTTTGCGGCATGTGGTCTCTCTCGTTGAGGTACCCAAGCTCAATAGTGTGGCATGTAGGCTTAGTTGCCCCATGGCATGTGGGATCTTAGTTCCCCAACTGGGGATTGAACCTGCATCCCCTGCATTGGAAGGTGGATTCTTTACCAATGGCTCACCAGGGAAGTCCCCTAGTATGGACATTTTAGCAATATTAATTCTTGTAATCCATGAGCACAGAATATCTTTCCATTTTCTTGTGTATTCTTAAGTTCCTTTCATCAGTGTCTTGTAGTTTTCATTATATAGGTCTTTCAACTCCTTGGTGAAATTTATTCCTAGGTATTTTATTTTATTTTTTGATGCAGTTGTAAATGGGATTGTTTTTTAAATTTCTCTTCTGTATAGTTCATTATCAGCATAAAGGAACGCAACCAATTTGTGTATATTGATTTTTTATACCTTACATATTTACTGAGTTTCTTTATTAGTTTTAGTGGTTTTTTTGTAATTCTTAATTTTAATTTTATTTAAAAAATTTTTATTTTATATTGGAGTATAGTTGATTAACAATGTTGTGCTAGTTTCAGTTGTATAGCAAAGTGATTCAGTTGTACATATACATGCATCTATTCTTCAAACTCTTTTCCCATTTAGATTGTTACATAATATTGAGCAGAGTTCCCTGTGCTAAACATTAGGTCCTTGTTGGTTATCCATTTTAAATATAGCAGTGTGTAGATGTCAATCCCAAACTCCTTTGGTGGACTCTTTGGAGTTTTCTATATGTGATATTTATATTACGTTGTCTGCAAATAGTGGCAGTTTTACTTCTTCCTTTCCAATTTGGATGCCTTTCGTTTCTTTTTCTTGCATAATGAACTCTGGCCAGTACTTCCAATATTACGTTGAATAAAAGTGACAAGGTTGGTCGTCTTTGTCTTGTTTCTGATCTTCGAGGAAAAGCTTTCAGCTTTTTACCATTGTCTCTGATGTTAGTTGTGGACTTGTCATAATGGCCTTTATTTTGTTGAGTTATGTTCCCTCCATACCCATTTTACTTAGAGTTTTTATCATAAATGGATGTTGAGTTTTGTCAGATGCTTTTTCTGCAGGTACTGAGATGATCATATGATTCCCTTTTGAAAACATCATTTACTGCTATTTCCTGAAACCTCTTTCCACACAGGACTCAGGCAGATATTAATGTGGCCTGGAAGGAAAAGAGATACCATTCTACTGAGTCTGCATTCCTCTCTCCTTCCAGGAATCTTTGCAAAAATTTTTTTTCCCTTTTGTCCCTTTCCCCACATACAGCTGAACTTTTGCCAATAGATTAGGGCCAATATCATCCCTCCAACTCTGCACAAAGTACTTATTTCTATCAATGTAAAAGACATCCACCAATCCATCTAACTTTTTGATGCATTTCAAGTAAGTTACAAGCATCAGTACACTTCTCCTTAAGAATTCAGAATGATGTCGTTAGAGTTTAATAGTTTCTTTTTACGTTAAAAATTTTATATACCATGCAATGCACGTCTCGTGTGCCATTCAAAGACCTTTGACAAATGCATACACCTATAGTCTGAACCTTATCAAGATGATATTTACATCACTCCAGAACGTTCCTTGATGTCCTTTTCCAGTTGATATCTGCCACCAAGTTTCTGTTTTCTGAGCAGCAGCTGTTGTTATGTTTTATATTAACCACAGGTTAGGTTTGCTTGTTCTAGAACTTCATACATATAGTGTCTAATTAGAGTGTGTACTGTGCTGTGTAAGGATTTTCCCTCCCTGAGGTAATATTTTTAGATCCTTCCATGATGTTGCTTGTATCTGTAGTCCATTCCTTTTTTTTGCTGAGGGGTATTCTGTTGTGTGACTTCACTGCAGTTTTTAATCCATTGTCTTCCTAATGCACATCTGGACTGTTTCCAGTTTTTGGCTATTGTGATGAAGCTACAGTGGACATTCTCGTGCTAATCTTTTTGTAAAGATAAGCTTTTATTTCTCTTGGGTAAATTCTTATGAGTGGAGTTTCTCAGTCATAAGTTCGTCTTAGGTTTAGTTTTCTTTGTAAACAACGTTATTAATATATAATTCACGTTCCAAAATGCCATAAAATTCACCCCTTTAAAGTGTACAATTCAGTGGTTTTCAGGTGTACAATTAAGCAGTTTTTAATATATTCAGTGTACTATTCAGTGGTTTTTAATAGGTTCACAGAGCTGTGCAGCCATCACCACAATCAAGTTTAGCATTCTTCTTTATCACTCCCCGAAAAACCTCTTGTAGCAGTCACTCCCTGTATTAGTGTGCTAGAGCTGCCATAGCAAAGTACCGCAAGCCAGGGGACATAAATAACAGATATTCATTGTATCATAAGATCAAGATGTTAGCAGGGTTGGTTCCTTATGAAGGCTGTGAGAGAGAATCTCTTTTTTGCCTCTCACCTAGCTTCTGATTTGCTGGCATTCCTCGGCTAATGGAAGCACACCTAATCTTTAGCACTTGTTGTCCAGTTACACCCTTAGAGTTCTCTCCATAGCGTGCCTTCTCATTTTTTTTTTTTTCTCAATATGGGTAGGCAGAGAATTCTCCAGATCTTCAAGTTCTGGTTCTTTTTTTTTTTCTAAACAATTCTCTCTTTAATTTATTTCCTTCCGTTTGCATTTTAATATAAACAGTAAGGAGAAACCAGGCCATGCCTTCAACATTTTGCTTAGAAATTATCTCTGCTAAACACCTGAGTTCATTATTTGCAAGTTCTAATTTTCATTTAACAACACAGTTCAGCCAGATTCTCTGCCACTTTATAACAAGGATCCCCTTTCCTCCAGATTCTTGTTTTTCATTTCTGTCTGAGACCTCACCAGAACTGCATCCATCATTCCTAACCTTCTATTCGTGATGACATATGTATTCTTTAAGATGACTGAAGCCGCCTCTACAGATCTCCCCTTTTCTTTCTGAGCCCTCCCTAGAATATCCTTTAATGTTCATATTTCTACCAAGATTCTTCTCAAGGCAATCTAGACTCTCTTTGTCATGCACCTCAAAATTCTTCCAGTCTCTACTCATTACCCAGTTACAAAGCCATTTCCACATTTGTAGGTATTTGTTATAGCAACACCCCATTTTCCAGTAGCAAAACCTGTATTAGTGTGCTAAGGCTACAATGACAAAGTATTACAGGCTGGGTGGTTTAAACAACAGAAATGTATTGTTTCATTGTTCTGAAGGCTATAAGTCTAACATCAGGATGTTGGCAGGGTTGGCTGGTTGTGAGGGCTTTGAGAATCTGTTCCTTTTCTCTCTCTCCTGTCTTCTGGGGTTTGTAGGAAATTTCGGTGTTCCTTGGCTTGTAGGCCTCTGCCATCAGCTTCATACGGCATTCTTCTTGTGTGTATGTCTGTCCAAATTTCCCCTTTTTATAAGGACATCAGTCATATTGGATTAGGGCCCATCCTAATGACTTCATCTTAACTAATTATATCTGCAATTGATCTAATTCCAAATAAAGTCACATTTCAAGGTACTAGGAGTTAGGAGTTCATTATATGAAATTCTGGGGACATGAATTTAGCCCATAAGACTCTCCATATCTTTCCATCCCCGCTCAGCCTCAGGCAACCACTAATCTACTTTTTTTTTTTTTTTTAAATAATTTATTTATTTTTGGCTGCATTGGGTCTTCGTTGCTCTGCCTGGGCTTTCTCTAGGTGCAGCAAGCGGGGGCTACTCTTCGTTGCGGTGCGCAGGCTTCTCATTGCGGTGGCTTCTCTTGTTGTGGAGCACGGGCTCTATGTGCGCGGGCTTCAGTAGTTGTGGCACGGAGGCTCAGTAGTTGTGGCTCGCGGGCTCTAGAGCGCAGGCTCAGTGGGCATGAGGGATCTTCCCGGACCAGGGCTCAAACCCGTGTTGCCTGCATTGACAGGAGGATTCTTAACCACTGCGCCACCAGGGAAACCCTAATCTACTTTTTGACGATTTGCCTGTTCTGCACATTTCATATATATATGGAATCATACATAGCATGCTATGCAATATATGCCATTTTGGACTGGTGTCTTTCACTTAGTATAGTTTTTCAAGGTTCATCCACGTTGTAGCATGTATTAGTATTTCATTTTTAAGTTGCCAGATAGTTTATTGTATGGCTGTATATTTAATTTTATAGGAAAACTTCAGAACTTTTTCCAAAGTGGTTGTACAGTTTACACTTTTACCAATAATGCATGAGAGTTCCGGTTTCTCCACATCCTTGCCAGCATTTGGTATTGTCAGCATATTTAATTTTTAGCCACTGGAGTGGGTATGTGTAGTGGTATCTCACGTCATTGTAGTTGGCATTTTCCTGATGACAGTCACTTTGTAATGTGATTCTTGGCAGTGTCTGTATTTCTTTTGTCAAGTGTTTATTCAATTTTTTGCCCTTTTTATCTTTTTTCTTTTTATTATTGAATTCCTAATTCTTCTTTTTCTTCTTTTTCTTCTTAACAGTATTTTTTGGTGATCAGTAGTTTTAAATTTTGTTGAAGTCAAATTTATACGTGTTTTTCCTTTTGTGGTTATTACTTTTTGTGTCCTAAGAAACTTTTGCCTACCCCCAAGTCACAAAAATATTCTCCTCTGTTCTTCTGTGACCTTTAGTCTTTACGTTCTATTATGATACATCTAGAGTTCACTTTTGAGTATGATGTGAGGTAGGGTCATATGAACAAAGTAAATAAATATCCACATTCTGTATGAATATTAAGCAGTTCCAGCAGCACGTATTGAAGAGATTTCTTTTCCCCTTCGGATATCCTTGGCAACTTTGTACAAAGTCAAATGACAGTAAATGTTGATCAACTTCTGGGTCCTTTATTTGGTTCCATTAGTCTGTTGGTCAGTCTTTAAACAGTATCATGCTGACTTTCTTAATATAGTTTTATAGTAAGTCTTAAATTCATACAGTGTTAGTTGTGCAACTTTTTTTTTCTATTCCAGTATCATTTAAAACTTCTAAGTCCCTTGCATTTCTATATCAATTTTAGAGTCAGTTTGTCAGTTTCTACAAAACTTCTGCTGGGCTTACGACTGGGATTGCGGTGAATCTACGGGGTCATTTTAGAAAGAATTGAACCTTAACAGTATTGAGTCTTCCAATTCATGATGAATATAGTATATCCAGTCATTTAGGTCTTCTTTTATTTATTGCAGTAGTGCTTTGTAGCTTTTGGTGAAGAGATCTTGCACATCTTTTCTCTTCCTGTCCATCCAGTTCCTGTTATTCCATATCCTTGTCAGCATTTGCTGTTGTCAGTATTCTGGATTTGAGCCATTCTAATAGGTGATGTTTTAATTTTTAATTATCTGATGACATGTGATATGAAGCATCTTTTCACATGCCTATCTGCTATTTCTACTTCTGTGGAGAGGTGTCTGTTAAGATTTTGGGCCTGTTTCGTAATTGGGTTGTTCATTTTCTTATTGTTGAGGGTTTTTCCTCCTGCTCTATTGAGGTATTGCTGACATATAACATTGTATAAATTTGAAGTGTGCAAAGCAATGATATATATATATCAAAATAATTACACAGTAGGATTAGTTAACATCTATCACTCACATAATTACCATTTTTTTGTGTGTGTGGTGAGAACATTTAAGGGCTACTCTCTTAGCAACTTTCAAGTGTGTAATACAGTATTGTTAACTGTAGTCACCATGCAGTACCTTAGACCCCCAGAGCTTATACATATTATAACTGGAAGTTTGTATACTTTGACTGACATCTCCCCATCACCCTATTCCTCAGCCCCTGGCCACCACCACTCTACTCTCTGTTTCAATGAGTTTGGCTTTTATATATTCCACATATATGTAAGTGATATCATAAAGTACAATATTTGCCTTTGTTTGTCAGACAGATTTCACTTAGAATGATGCCCTTGATGTCCATCCATGCTGTTGCAAATGGCAGGATTTTCCTCTTTCTCATGGTTGAATAATTTTCCATTGTATATATAGGCCACATCTTCTTTACCCACTCGTCTGTAGACAGACACTTAGGTTGTTTCCGTATCTTGAATGTCGTGAACAATGATGCAATAAACAATTGGGGTACAGATATCACACTGAGATTCTGATTTCAGTTCTTTTTGATATGGGATTACTGGATCATATGGTAGTAATATTTTTAATTTTTGAAAGAACCTCCATACTGTTTTCCATAGTGGCTGTACAAATTTTCCTTCCCATCAGCAGTGCAGAAGGATTTTATTTTCTCCACATCCTTGCCAACAGTTATCTCCCGTCTTTTTTATGATAGCCATTGTAACAGGTGTGAAGTGAAATATCATTGTAGTTTTGATTTACATTTCTGTAGTGATTAGTGATGTTGAGCATCTTCTCATGGACCTGTTGGCTATGTGTATATCTTCTTTGGAAAAATGTTTATTTAGGGCCTCTGCTCATTTAAAAATCAGATTATTATTCTTACTATTAATTTTTGCTGTTGAATTCTATGAGTTCCTTATATATTTTGGATATTAACCACTTATCAGATACATGATTTGCAAATATTTTCCACCATTCAAATTGAAGAACTTGGGGTGTTTAACCTGGAGTGTTTCCCTACTCTTGGAGAAATTAGCATGTGTCCTCCGTATTTCCAGCAAATTGGCAGCTGGATTCAGAGGCTTGACCTGACTCATGTTTGAGTCCTTTAGCTGTCTGTACTGTAGTTGGTGGGGTGTGTGTGTGTGTGTGTGTGTGTGTGTGTGTGTATGTGTGTGTTTGTTGCATCAGGAGGCCCATAATGTCTGGTTGTCTATCTTTCAGAGATAATAGCAGCTACTGATGCCCAATGACTAGATTCATTAGTACAATGGGGGTTGTATGTTGGTGATACTGTAATTATATGTCTTTTTCGTTGTTTAATTGTAATGTATACAACTCAGTAGGTTTGGTGACTAGTTTATACCTGTGAAACCATCACCACCATCAGGACCATAGATGTATTCGTCACATACGGAAGTTTCCTCTCACCTCCTTTATTACTGTTGTTGTTGTTGTTATTATTACTTGTGATAAGAATACTTAGCATAGGATCTAGCCTCAGAAAATTTTAAATAGATAACTCTGTATTGTTAGCTATAGGTACTGTGTGTAGCAGAACTTCAGAACTTATCTGTCTTGCATAAATGAAACTTTGTACCCTTTGACCAGTGTCTGCCCGCTTCCTCCACCCGTCAGGCCCTGTTACTATGAGTCTGATGTTTTTGGATTCCACATATAAGTGAGACCACACAGTATTTGTCTTTCGCTGTCTGATTTATTTCACTTAGCGTATGTCCTCCAGTCCATCCATGGGTCACAAACAGCAGGATTTCCTTCTTTTTTAAGGCTGAATTTATTTTGTATATTGATGTATATCACATTTTCTTCCTGTGTGTTTGTGTTTTTTACCTTTATTGAGGAATGACTGACTGATAAAAACTGTATACATTTAAGGTATACAATGCGATGTTTTGATATAATATACATTGAATTGATTACCACCATGAGATAATTAACATATCCAACACTTCACATGGTTATCCTCTTTTATTGTGTGGATCTACTCTCCTTTTATTGCTAGGATCTACTCTCCTAGCAGATTTTAAGTATATAATACAGTATTATTAACTATTTTTATCAACTATAGTCACCATGCTGTACATTAACATGGTGTACATTAAGTCTCTAGAACTTGTTCATTTTATAACTGGAAGTTTGTTCCCTTTGACTAACATCTCTCCATTCCCCCACCCCCCATACCTTGGCAACCACCATTATACTATCTACTTCTTTGAGTTTTACATTTTTACGTTCCACATATAAATGAAATCATACAGTATTGGTCTTTCTATGTCTCACTTACTTGACTTAGCATAATGTCCTTCAGGACATTTGTCCATGTCATTACAAATGGTATAGTTTCCTTCTTTTTAAGGCTGAATAATATTCTGTTGTGTGAATATACATACACACACATGTATATATATATACACATATATGTATGTGTATATATATATCACAATTTCTTTACCCATTTATCCATTGACAGACACTTTGGTTGTTTCCATATCTTGGCTAGTATGAATAATGCTGCAGTGAACATAGGAGTACAGATATCTCTTCAACATCCTGATTAAACATCATTTCCTTTGGATATATACTCAGATGTGGAGTTGCTGGATCTTATGGTGGTTCTGGCTCTAATTTTTAAAGGAACATTGATAATCTTTTTCATAATTGCTCTTTCAATTTACATTTCTACTAAAAGTGTACAAGGGTTCCCTTTACTCCATATATCTACCAATATTTGTTATTATTATTTTGGTAATAGCCATTGTAACGGGTATGAGGTGATAGCTCATTGTGGGCTTGATTTGCATTTCCCTGATGATAAGTGACATTGAACACCTTTTTTGTATTCCTTTTGGCTATTTGTATATCTTCTTCGGAAAAATATCTATTCAGGTCCTTTGCCCATTTTTAATTGCTTTGTTATTATTTTGGGCTGTTGAGTTGTGTGAGCTCCTCATGTGTTTTGCGAGGAACTTATAAACCCTTACTGAGTATAGGGTTTGCAAATATTTTCTCCTATTCCGTAGGTTGTCTTTTCACTCTGTTGACTGTTCCTTTGCTGTGCAGGAGCTTTTTAGTTTGATGTAGTCCTACTTGTCTAATTTTGCCTTTGTTGCTTGTGCTTGTGCATATCCAAGAAATCATTACGAAGACCAGTCTCATGAGCTCTTCCTCCATGTTTTCTTCTAGAAATTTTACAGTTTCAGGTCTCATGTTTAAACCTTTAATCTATTTTGAATTGATTTTTTCTATAAATGTACTCTTTTGCATGTGACTATCCAGTTTTCCTAACACTGTTTGTTAAAGAGACTATCCTTTCTCCATTGTATAGTCTTAGTACCCTTGTTGAATATCAGTTCTCTCTCTGTGGGCTTATCTCTGGGCTCTCTGTTCTCTTCCACTGTTCTACATTATCTGTTTTTATGCCAGTACCATACTTTTAAAATTATTATAGCTTTGTAATATATTTTGAAGTCATGAATTGTGATACCACCAGCTTTGTTTTTCTTGCTCAAAATTGCTTTGCTATTCAGGGACTTTCGTGGCTCCATAAGAATTTTAGGACTCTGTCTTCCTTCCCTCTTTCCTTTCTTTAAAAAATTTTTTATCTGTTTAAAAATTTTTTAAAACTGTTCCAGGATTGTTTTTTCTATTTCTGTAAAAAATAACATTGGGATTTCCACAGGGATTTTACTGAATCTATAATTTGCTTTGGGAATTACGAACATTTTAGAAGTATTCTTTCAGTCGATGAACGGAGATTGCCTTCTGTTTATTTGCATCTCCTTTAATTTCTTTCATCAATATTTTGTAGTTTTCAGTGTACAAATCTTTCACCTCCTTGGTTAAGTTGTATTCCTCAGTACTTTGTTCTTTTGATGCTATTATAAATGGGATTGGTTTCATAATTTCTCTTTTGAATAGTTTGTTGTTAGTATATAGAAATGCAACTGGTTTTTGCTTATTGATTTTGTGTTCTGTAATGTACTGAATTTTTTTTTACTAGTTCTAAATTTTTTGCTGGCATCTTAGGGTTTCCACATATAAAATCATGTCCTCTGCCCACGGAGATAACTGAGTCTGAGTTGTTTCTCACTCAAACCTGGAAACATGTTCACTGGTACAGCAATGTCCAGTCAAATATTTTTTAAAAAAGAAACAACTCAAAGAATGGGAGAGAATATTTGCAAACCTATATCTCTTAAAGGTTTAGTGTCCAAAATGTACAAAGAACTGACTACCCACCAATGAAAAACAGCTAAATTAAAAAATAAGTAAAGGATTTGAGTAGACATTTCTACAAAGAAAATATACAAATGGCCAATAAAACACTGAAAAGATATTCAACATCATTAATGTTGCAAATTAGATGCAAATTAAAATACAAATTAAAACTACAATGAGATATCACTTTACACCAACTAGGATGACTATAATAAAAGATACGGACCATAGTGGAGTATGTGAAGAAATTGGAACCCTCAAGCACTGCTGGTGGGATTGTAGAATAAAGGATGAAGCTGTGGAAAATAGTTTGGCAATTCCTTAGAAATTTAAACATAGTGTAACCATAAAACACAGCAATATACCCAGGTATATATCCAAGAGAATTGAAAATATATCCACACAAAAACTTGGATGTAAGTGACCAGAGCAACATCATTGATAATAGCTCCAAACTAGAAACAATCCAAATGTCCATCAGCTGATGACTGGATGATTGAAAGGTAGTGTATCCATTTAATAGAATACTGTTCATCAATTGAAAGGGATTACATACTGATGCATGCTACAACATGGATAAACTTTGAAAAACCTTGTGCTAAGTGAAAGAAGACACAAAGAGTCACATGTTGTTTAATTATATTAAATGTCCAGAATAGGTAAATCGATAGAGACAGAAAGTAGATTAATAGTTGCCAGGGTCTGAGGGGAGGGGAGAATGGGGAATGACTGCTCATGAATACGGAGTTTCTCTTTGGGGTGATGGAATGTTTTGGAGTTGGATAGTGGTGATGGTTGCACAACTTTAGGAATATACAGAAAACCACTGAAATGGTACACTTTAAAAGAGTGAATTTTATCTCAATAAAAAGAACAAGAACAATGAGGGAAATCTTGAATTTCCAGGTATTACAGGTGATCTAAGGTAGTACAAGCATCAGAAAAGATGTCAATAGATAACAATGCAAGTCCCAGTGATAAGCCCAACAGTTAATATATATTTATTATATAATATTGGTGGGTTTTAAAATTAACTTGGGAGGGTTAGATTGATTATTCAATAAATATGCCTGTATAATTGGTTACTTGGTTAAGTGTGAGGATGGAATCTTAGCTCCCACCATACGTGAAGTAATTTCCACATAAACCCGTACATAGGTCAGTGATCAGAGTGTTCTGTAAACCACAGATGATGATGGAGCAGCCTCCTTTTCACCCTGGCCTTTCTTCTGATCACCACTCACTTTCCATTTCTTCAGTTCCCCAAATTTTCTGTGTTCTATAAACCTCCTTCTACCTTCTTTAGATCAAACACAGTCTTCAAGTAAGAGTTTATAGTAGGTTAAATCCCTGGGGGGCACCACCTTATGGATGTTGCCCTAACCATAAATTCTCCACTTCTCTCACATTCTTCGTCTTATGGTACAATCTTCCTTTGTCTAATTTATTTTCAAACTCTTGGAAGACCTTGTATTCTTTTTCATTTATATTTTCCTAACTTTGAAATGAAAGGTTTCCTTCTTACCTTGAGGAACAACAAGGCAAGGACCCCAAGGATGGAAAGCAAGACCTTCATGGTTGAATAAGTCAGAGAGAACCCGTAACTTGGATGAAGAGAACTTCTTTCTGTGTTCAGTACTCAAGAAGTGAGTTGCTGTATCATTATTGAACCTTACAGTGGTAAGAACATTTCTGTGTTCCAATGAGCCTTCATTATCAGGAGATATCATGCAATGAACATGACCATCAGTCATTCAGAGTACATTTGTCAAGTGTTGGCAGCGTGTAGGCAAAGACAGTAGGATGCACAGTACTTAAAGAGAAATAGCCACGGTGAAGGAAGGAGACATATTCTGTTGAAAAATCATTGTCTTATGGTTCCTGGAGGTTAAGGCAACATTTATAGAGTAAAAACATTCAATTTATTTCCCCAATAATAGGAAGGGAAGCACGAGATATAATAGCATGCCTGTTTATTAATATTATTAATTTTGGGGAATGTACATTAGCAGACTTCAGCAATGAAACTGTATTTGAAGCCATACACAGGCTAGTGAGATACAGAAAAGCTTTTGTTTGATTGCCTCTTTGTCCAATCAACTAATGAGATCAACTAATTTTTATATCTAAAGTCTTAGTGAACACACACTGTTTACACATCACAGTCATATGCAGTGTGAGGGAGACCAGAAAGGAAGAGTGGACCTTAGATGCGCTTGGGAAAGCAAATAATACAGGAAAGACAATGGCAGTGCAACTTGAGCATGTGTCTGACAGAGTGGCACAAGTACCTTGTAGACCCTAAGGAAATGAACACAGAGGAACACTGGAGGAGTTTGGGCGGCCTAGGGAATGATTAAAGAAGACATGAGCTGGCTCCATTGGCAAAATTCTCTGTACATTTTATGGGTTGAAAATGGTTTAAATCAGTATACCTCCGAGCCAGATGCAGGCAAGAGGAATGAACAGACTAATCAAGTCACAGTACTGGGTGGTAGAACAGTCAGCTCCCAAAAGTTCCTTGCTGCAGCAGGATGCAGGATGTGTGAAATGGAGCTTGGAATGTCCATTTCAGTAAGCACAGTGGGTCCCTACAGCATGAAGCAAGCACTTTTTGGCTGGTGTGCATATAGCCCCTGGTTTTGCTATAAGCATGGTGACTTCTTTGGTAAAAGTAGCATTTTCTGTATTTCAGAAGTCTTTTAGCCTTGAAGCTATCCTAGAATTCAGAGATTTCCTTCTTTTGACTAGTGTCACATTTGACCTAAGATTCATTAAGTATTTTTCAGTCAGACTCACTGAAAAACAGTCAGCTATTCTGGATTCATACTCACCACCCCAAGAGCTGCTCCCCATCCCGTTTGTAAAGAAATAGGTCTCACTTTCCAAACCAGGATCAAAGCAATTCAGGAAGATACCCATGTAATTAAATTCAACAAATACTTACCGAGTAACTTCTGAGTCTAAAACACTTTGCTTCATTTGGTGATGACTTACACATTCCTTTTGTGCTGTGTTAATATATTTATATGCACTTGTTGTTGCACTTGTTGATTACTTGCTCAGTGAATAGTTTTTGCCTGTTTTAATAAAAAAGACATGAGTAAGAATGCCAGTTTTAGAGACTGCAAAGTGCATTCACATTCATGATCTTATTTGGTCTTCATAATTTCTTAGACGCTCTTACTCTGGGTTGAGTAACTTTTGTCAATACCAAGAAGGAAGCTCCTTTCTGCCATGGCTTCCTCTGGGTACCCCTTCCACTCCCAGTGGAACATGTAGTTACATTATTTGAGCAGGTCCTCCCTGGCTATTGAGGCTTTGCAAATGACATCTTGAGCTAAGTCAGGGATGGAGGATTGGTGGGGAGATGGGGGATTGAGGTCCTGGAAGAGGCAACTTCACAAGCCTTAGCCTAAGGAGGGCCAGTGAGGGGGCTTAAAGCTCTGGGGATGACTTTCCCTAAGCTTGGGTTCAGGTATTTTTTCTCCTCTGAGGTTGCTGGGGCAGTGGCATCTGGGAACAAGCCTCTCCCAGTACCCTAAAAACTTACAGAGGGGTCTTCGGGTCATTGGGGAATGTGCTGGTTCCCAATGACTACTCCGTTTACTTAAATCTGACTGGCTGGGGATCTTTCGCACCTCTGATCATGAAAAGCTTTGGAAGCATAGGTTAAATTGCAAAGGAATCACATTTATGAGCACACATCGTTGAGTTCCCTTATGGAACAGTAAGGGCAGAATTTTCATCGATGCTTTGACATTTTCTGTAAAATGGTTTCTTGTCCAGGCAGATTTGGAGCCAGGAGATGGGCTTGGAAGGCTGCCCAGGGAGCCCAAGAACACTGGGTGACTCATGGGCTGGTAGTCAGGGACATCAAAGGAAAGGTCAGAGGAAGGTTCATTGCATTCAGGGGGTAGGTTGGTGGGCACTAGGTGAGTGTTGGAAGGTAGCTTATCACCAGATTGCTCAGGGCCTCAGTAGAGAAAAATAAAGCACTTTGACAAAGGCCTTTCCTTAAAAGAACACAGAGGAGAAAATCAGATAGCTATCAGGCTATCAAAGTACAAATTGTTACAACAGAAGGAAGAAAGGAGTTAATTTTCCATGAGATAATAAATTAGACTTAGGAATTATTGGGTTTTACTATTGAACTTAGCTCTCCAGGAAGTCAATAGATACTCAGATAATTTATAATCGAGTGTTCATTGTTTGCCTTCCTTCCCTGTACTCAGTAGTATTGAAAGCTTTGGAGTCATTGCAGCATCAGTTGTTTCTTTTTCTTCTCGTTGCTGCAATCTTTCTAAATTTATTGTTTCCTTACCTTCAGTCTGTAAACATCCTCAAGTTCCTGTGCTTTGAAAGCAAAAGATAAAATAACATTCCTCTCTTTAGTTTACTTTTTACATAAGACCCTAACTTTCCCCCTTTTGTCTCAGGAAAATAGTAGTATGTTCTCTGTTTCCAGTTCTTTCCATTCACCATTCACTCCTTTCCCGCCCCTCCCCAATATTTATTTATTTATTTATTTATTTATTTTGGCCGGGCCAGGTCTTAGTTGGGGCATGCAGGATCTTCATTGCGGCATGCGGACTCTTAGTTGTAGCATGCGGTTCCCCAACCAGGGACTGAACCTGGGCCCCCTGCATTGGGAGCGTGGAGTCTTACCCACTAGACCACCAGAGAAGTCTCTCCGTTCACTTCTTACCCTACAGGTTTCTGACATCTTTTATCTTTCTACTGAGTATACTTTTGTTAAATCGCTAATAACTTTCCCTCTGTGTAAAAACATATAGATATAATACATACACACATAAATATGTACATAGATACCTATGTACTATATGTGTATTTTATTTTTGAATTCTCATTCCTAAATAATACATTTTAATTTTAAAATTGGAAAACCCATAAAATTACTAAGATGATAATAAATATAATGCATTATTCTACCACTTAAAAGATCATTGCTCTTTTGGTTTATTTCTTTTCCATTAAAATAACAGATAGAGAAGAGTTGAAATATTATAGAATACTATGAATTCCCTATACCAAGTATCTGAATGAAGTGGACACTTTTGGGGAATTATATGTCAATAAAGTTGGCCAATAAAATAAAATTGCAAGTAGTTGAAGTTCTATCCTTTCATTTTCAAAGGGTGCTAGAATGAGCAAGATTTTATGCACAACCTTCAAGGAACAGATAATTCCTATTTTGTGATAATAATTCAGATGATAGAATAAGTTGGATGGCTACTCAACACTTTTAAAAAATAAATTTATTTATTTATGTATTTATTTTTCGCTGTGTTTGGTCTTTGTTGCTACACACGGGCTTTCTCTAGCTGCAGTGAGCGGGGGCTGCTCTTCCTTGTGGTGTGCGGACTTCTCATTGCAGTGGCTTTTCTTGTTGCGGAGCATGGGCTCTAGGCACGTGGGTTTCAGTAGTTGTGGCACACGGGTTCAGTAGTTGTGGCTCGTGGGCTCTATAGCACAGGCTCAGTAGCTGTGGCGCATGGGCTCAGTTGCTCCGCGGCATGTGGGATCTTCCCGGACCAGGGCTCGAACACGTGTCCCCTGCATTGGCAGGCGGATTCTCAACCACTGCACCACCAGGGAAGCGCAACACATTTTATGAAACAGAATAGCCACAACATAGATATGTCACAAGGCAACATATTAGTTATATATTATTGCATGACAAATACCCCAAGAGGTAGTGGCTTAAAACAACAAACATTTACTACCTCACGGTTTCTGTGGGTCAGGAATCTGGGTGTGGCGTAGCTGGGTGCTGTTGGCTCAAGGTCTTCCCTGAGGTTGCAGACAAAGCTGTCATTGGGGTTGCGTGCTCTTTTTGAAGGCTGGGAGAAGGCTCTTTCTGAATTCACTCACGTGGTTGTTGGCAGACCTGTCCTTTACCACATGGGCCTCCCCATAGAACTCGTGGCATGGCAGCTGGCTGGCCCAGGAGCAAGTGATCTGAGAAGGAGTGAGAGAGCAAACCCAAAATGAAAGTCAGCCTTGTAATAATCTAATTTTGAAAATGGCATCCCATCTCATATCATATTACTCTATTCATCATAATATCTAAGTTGGTAAGTCCAGGCCTCACTCAGGGGGACAGGTTTGCACATTGGTGTGGACCTAGGGGCGGGACTAGTTGAGGATTATCTTAGAAGCTACTGACCACAGACAGCAAAAGATAAAAATAGCTAATCTAACCTATGAACATAGATACAAATGCTACAGAAACTATTATCAAATTGAATTTAATCTCAAAGTAAAAGAATAACACATCATGACCAAGTAGTATTCATCTGGGAAGGAAAGGATGAGCCAACGTTAGAAAATCAATTTATTTAATACACTCAGTTATTCCATGTTTTGAGCACTTAATATGTGCTAGGCACTGTCATAAGTCCTGGGAATATGGTAGTGAACAAGGCAGAGAAAATTCTTGCCTTCAGAGGATGTGGAGAAAAGGGAAACTTCGTGCACTGTTGGTGGGAATTGGTGCAGCCACTGTGGAAAACAATATGGAGTTTCCTCAAATAATTAAAAATAGAACTACCATATGACCCAACAATTCCACTTCTGGGTATATATCAGAAAAACAGAAAAACACTAATTAGAAAAGATACACGTACCCCAGTGTTCATAGTAGCATGACTTACAATTGCCAAGGTATGGAAACAACCTAAGTGTCCATCAACAGATGAATGGATAAAGAAGATGTGGTGTACATGCATGCAATGGGACATTATCCAGCCATAAAAAGAAAGAAATTTTGCCATTTGCAGCAACATGGATGGACTTGAAGGGTATTATGCTAAGTGAAATAAGTCAGAGAAGAACAGATATATCACTTACGTGTGGAATAAAAAAAAATAATGAATATAATAAAAAAGAAGCAAACTCACTGATATAGAGGACAAACTAGTGGCTACCAGTTGGGAGGGGGAAGGGGGCAGGGGCAATATAGGGGTAGATGATTAAGAGGTGCAACCTATTATGTACAAAATAAGCTACAAGGGTAATTGTACAACATGGGGAATATAGCCAATATTTTATGGTAACTATAAATGGTATATTATATACCTGTAACTTATGACATTGTACATCAACTATACTTCAATGAAAAATTTTTTTTCCAATAAAAGAATTCTTGCCTTCATAGAATATATTTGTAGTAGTGGGGAACACTTCACACACACACATGATTACTTAAGAAAAGATACCTTGTGTGATAACAATAAAATAGGAGAGTTTTCACAAATTAAGGATAAACATGGTTAATGGTATTCTTAGTTTTTTTCTTAGATGCAAGCTCTGAGACAAGGATTTTAACGCCAGGAGTTCTTTAGGAAGGTGATCCCAATAAACACCCATAGAAGAGTGGGGAAATGAGACAAGGAAGAGAAGAAACTGAAAAAGGATGACTTTGAAGACAGTTACCATTTTGGGCTACTGTGTATCATTCCCATGGTGAACTCTGGAATGAAGTGTAGATGATCCTACAGAGTTGTGCCAGTGAAGGAAGAGGAAGCAGGGGTATTTATCTACACAACTCCTTATACATCATTGATTAACTGCTTCCAAGGAGACCAACTGCTTCTGGTATGCTGTGGTTCTCCAAAAGCCCTAAGGAAAAAGGCTCTGGATAGTCACAGTAAGCAGCCCCCTCTGTGTAGAGAAGAAAGCCAAGGGATAAGAACAGGACAGCAACAGTGTGTGCTAATGTCCACCCCTTGCACCACTCAGATTCTCTCTTGCCCCATCTTAAACCTATTTTGTCTTGTCCTTGATTTTTTAAGATTGTGGCTAGTTATAACTCAAAAATATTGAAACACTAGGGTTAGGAAAGTTACAGGCCTTGCTACTTGCAGTTGGTCTTGAGGCCATGGTTGATGTTCATTATCTTTCTTCATTATTCTTGATATCCCTCGCCCACGAGCAGCACTTCTGTTGATCTGTTACTCGCCCTGTGTCGTATACTTTCGTATGTTTTCATGTTACTAATTAGCATCTTTTCACTTCAGCTTGAGGAGCTCATTTCACCATTTCTCGCAAGGCAGTGCTAGTGGTGATCAACTCCCTTAGCTTTTGTCTCTCTGTTAAGTCTTTATTTCTCCTTCATGACAAGCATGACTTTGCCAGTTAGAGTATTCTTGGTAAGTTGGTCTGGTGGCTACATGCTCATGGTCATTATGCAGCAACATGGCGTCTTCCACCTGGTGGAGGTTTTAGTATCCGCAAAACAACTCAGGAATATGTGTTAGATACTGTTATCTATGTCCTTCAGGGAGGAACTAAATATTCTGTGACTGCTGTATGGCTGATCTATCATTTAAATTGTTACCAGTTCTCCTGGCCCAGCTGCCGTCTTTTTTACTACATGTTCACATTCTCTCAATCATTAACTCTTGAGCCAGCCTTCTGTGACACAGGGGAGGCCTGGGAGACTAAAGCTGTTCTACAAACGAGGCAGGTATAGGACATAGGAGAGTCTGTCCTAGGAAGACCCCATAGCGTCCTGCTTGGCTAAACTGTGAACATGGGGGTGCAGATGTCTTTTTGCTCTAGTGTTTTCTCGAAACAGCTATTTTGATTTTTTTATCATCTAGATCACAATATTTCATGGATTTGAGCTAGGTTGTTGGAGAATTACTATTTTCTTTTTTGGTGATGGCGTATTTCCTTGATGATTTTAAAAATTCACTGGTTGGGGCTTCCCTGGTGGCGCAGTGGTTGAGAGTCCGCCTGCCGATGCAGGGGACACGGGTTCGTGCCCCGGTCCGGGATGCCGCGGAGCGGCTGGGCCCTTGAGCCATGGCCGCTGAGCCTGCGCGTCCGGAGCCTGTGCTCCGCAACGGGAGAGGCCACAACGGTGAGAGGCCCGCGTACCGCAAAAAAAAAAAAAAAAAAAAAAAAAAAAATTCACTGGTTGTCTTGAGCTGGGAACTGCTCATTGGTGCAGCTGTGTTTGGGCTTCTCTAGGACTTTTATGGGCCGACCTGTTCACGCTTCTTGCTCCCTCTTGTGGCCGAATTCTAAAGCCTTTATGTTTTCTCTTTTCTTACAACTCACCAGGCTGGCTGCTGGAAACTTGCTTTTGTTTTCCAGAAAGTGGCGCTAAAGCTCCAGTTTGTGCTGATCTGCATTTCTGCGAGCACTTTAGTCACTGGACCTGCTCTCCGGGCAGCACTCGGGAGCAAGTTCAAGGGTCTGGCTGCAGAGTGGGGGGAGGTGTGGGTTTAGCACTCAGGGTGTTGGGGTGCCCACGATCCTGGTGGGGAGACCCTTGGGTGGGGAACTCTCAGAGGCTTGCGTGCAGCAGACTTCCTGCTCAAATCCTGAAGCAGCCAGCAGGGACTGTGTCCCTTTAATGCCCTTTGAAACTCTTTCCTTCCTCCCACAGACATGAAGCTGCAAACACCTCCTCAAGTCTTTGCCAGTTACCTTCAGATGGGGTGTTCTGTTTGTGTTGTTATTAACTGAGGTTTTCTCTGTCTTTGTATCGGCACATTACCCCCCCCTCCCCCCCCCGCTCTTCTCGCTTTTTTCTTTTGGCAGAATTCTCAAGTTTTTATGTCTTCTCTGGTTTTTACAAGTCACCAGGCTAGCTGCTGGAAAAACCTCTCTTTGCTTTTACAGAAGGTGGTGGTGTACCTCGTGGTCTATTTACTCAGCACACCCTCCGTCCATGAATTTTGCATTTTCAAATGTGTGGGAGTAAAAGTGTACACTGAAGAGAAAAATGCATATGCTCTTCTAAACAAAGGAATTGGCAGATAAAAGAGTTATTAGACGAAGGGAAAGGTAAAATTAAGGCACAGGGTTTTCCCAATAAGATAGTTCAAAATTAGTTGTAATAAATGCCTAAGGAATGTCACAAGCAGACAAAGCAGTGACCTTGAAATGATATGATTCCCATCAGAGATTGAACGTGGCTTTGTGTTTAATTCTAGGAACTACATAATTGAAGCATCAAACAATGCTTCCTCTTTTTAAGAAACTGATCCCAGTGGCTAAGCTCAACCAACGGTGAGGATTAAGGGTAGCTCACAGGGATTGAGCCCAAGCACTAGACGGGTCTGGAGGTGAGAAATGTGTTGACAGTGATAATGCCAGGAAGTACAAAGCTGCCACCCCCGTGAGCTTATGTCAGATATGCTTTCAGCAACTTAAAGACGTTTCCTTCTATCTCTATCTGATTAAGGATTTTGTTAAAGGGACATATGCTGAGTTCTGTCAATTGCTATTTCAGTGTATATTGCGATGATCAGAGATTTCTCTCCTTTAATATGTTGATATTCATTCCTTAATAGTTGTCTTAATAAACTGTGGTCTTGTGTTTCTAGGATAAACTCTTGGTTCCAGTACACTAGGCTTTCAATACAGAGAGTGGATGTCTAAATAAACATTGCTAATGTTTATTTAGGAGTTTTGCCCTTATTTTAACTGCCAAATTAATCATTTCTTTCTTCTTTGTGTGCTATCCTTTCGGATATCCTTTGTGTGTTTTTCCTTTAAAAAAATTTTTAAATTGGGTTAAAATACACATAACATAAAATTTACCATCTTAACCATTTTTAAGTATACAGTTCAGTGGTATTAAGTACATTCACATTGTTGTGAAGACACCCCCATAACTCTCTTCATCATGTAGATTTGAAATGGAGGTGAAACTCTATACCTATTAAAGAATAACTCCTTATTCTTCCTACCTCCAGTCCTGGCCATCACCATTATACTGTCTTTATAATTTTGACTGTTCTAAGTAACTCATATAGTATAGGTATATAAAATATATTATAATACAGGTATATAAAATATATCTATCTCCCTGTTGATACTACGTAAAAAAGATTTTGTTCTTCATTTGACTTGTTCTTTAAAATGTTATATAATTCAGTGTAACAAGATGGCTTTGCTAACAAAATATTATGCTTATCTCTTCTAAAATTTTCTGTATACATGAATCAACAAAATCAACCTTAAATCTGAAAAAAATATGTTCTACAAATATAAGCACTATACAATAACTTAAATTCAGTTTTAGTTATGTTTTCTCTTCCCGAGTTTAAATAAAAAACAAAGTTTCCGGGGCTTCCCTGGTGGCGCAGTGGTTGAGAGTCTGCCTGCCGATGCAGGGGACGCGGGTTCGTGTCCCGGTCTGGGAGGATCCCATATGCCGCGGAGTGGCTGGGCCCGTGAGCCGTGGCCGCTGAGCCTGTGCGTCTGGAGCCTGTGCTCCTCAACGGGAGAGGCCACGGCGGTGAGAGGCCCGCGTACCGCAAAAAAAAAAAAAAAAAAAACAAAGTTTCCATTTACTTAATATAAACAACACTTGTTACTCGTGTTCTTAAATGTTTAATTTTCTGCAAGTGTAACAAAAGTTTGAAATTTAGGAATGTTGAAATTTTAACTACTTTTATATCCTACAGTATTTAACTCACATTTTTACCTAACACATTATGCTTGCATCATAAATATTTTAAAACCATTCTTCCATATGGGTACTTCTATTTAATCTTCTCTGCCTGTCCAGTAAGGGTTTGGGACTTGACAGTATATGTCTGTAGCAGATACTCCTTGCTAGCTATTAAAAAAATTGCCATTGAATTTTGCTTGGGGCTCATAATTAGACTATAATCCCACCCCTTCCATGCAGGGCGGCAAGGCCATGCCACTGAGTTCCAGACGGGGAATGAGAACAGAAGTGATGGGTATCCCTTCCAGGGCTGGCCCATAAGAAGCTTCTGTGTATATTCCTCCATGTTCTTTGTTCCTTCTATTTAGTGGGATAAAGATGACCTCTGTTACATTGGAAGCCACGTGTTAAAGACGGCAAAGTCTCTGTCAGCTGGCTTATGGAATGACCACATGGAGGTAAACTCAGCCTGCCAGAAACACCTTTCCTAGACTGTTCATGTCAGCGTGAGATTGGTGAGATTTTGCAGCATGTTTATTACTCTGTATTACTATAACTAGTGTTACCAATTAATGCCTCAATTCATTATTTGAGGTGAGACAAAAGGAGACAGTAGAATAAGGAGGGTGAGTACAACAGAGTATTTAAGAATGAGGCCCCCCCACTGTTAAAACCTCTGTACTTACTATGAGAGGGGTACAAGTTTGGCTCTAAGGTGCCTAGCAATGATGAGATAAGGAATTATGGCTAGTAACCAAATCACAATATAAGAAAGTAAATGCAAGCAATTTCATAAGATGAAATATGAAGTATGATTCTGCAGGAATTTCTCTTGCCATTCAACCTAAAGAAGTAATTGTGTAAAAGTGTTTCCCCAAACCTTTGCGACAGTAATCTTACAGGGTTTCAAAGACTGTTTTAAATAATAATCCCCAATATATGGTGATGTCATTATACTGGAGCTCTTGGAGCATGGTAGTACTTTGTATAGTATGGAATAAATTTATAGAGCTTAGTGTTTGAAAGCACAGGTGTTTTCAAAAATCGGCATAGATAATTTTTTAAGTTAGAATGTATCTAATCTTCAAAATGAATGTTAAGGAGGCCAACATGACATTTCCACAGTGATGGAGTCCTGAAACAAATGGAGAATAGGTGTGACCATCAATTCCATATCCCTAGGATCAAGGCAAAATTTTAAACATTTATCCAGTAATTCAGTGTAAACCAGTCCCTATTATTTTTGTATCCTGAAAGCAGAAATTTTTCACCTGAGTCAAAGATTACGCCTGGCAGACTACACCTGCCTTAACAGTCAGCTTCATCCTCTTGTGGTTGATTTTGCCTCACAGAAAGCCACCATTACAGTTTCTTTCTTTTTTTTTTTATAATGTTGCTTTATTGTTTCTTTGGCTTAAAAAAATTTTTTTTGTTTATTTATTTTTGGCCACTCCACGCAGCTTTTGGGATCTTAGCTCCCCAACCAGGGGTCAAACCCCTGCTCCCAGGATTGGAAGCATGGAGTCTTAACCACTGGACCGCCAGGGAGGTCCTACATTTTCTTTTTCGTCTCCCAAGATTAAAAAAAAAAAAGTCAAGCACTGTATACAGATATACAATGGCCTACACCAAGCAACAAATGTAACTCGAAATTATGTATGCACACTGACAGTAGGTGCAGTGGTATATTCTACACAGAATGATGCTAGAGGGCTTACAAACAGTTGATGTCAGTGGTTTCCAAGGAACTTGATCAGACCTTTAGAGGCCCTAGAAACTTTTTTTTTTGTGGTACGCGGGCCTCTCACTGTTGTGGCCTCTCCCGTTGCGGAGCACAGGCTCCGGACGCGCAGGCCCAGTGGCCATGGCTCACGGGCCCAGCCGCTCCGCGGCATGTGGGATCTTCCCGGACCGGGGCACGAACCCGTGTCCCCTGCATCGGCTGGCGGACTCTCAACCACTGCGCCACCAGGGAAGCCCCAGAAACCTTTATTTTTAACAAGGGCCCCAGATGATTGTAGGTTTCGATCAAAAGTGTGGTTTGGCAATTCACTTTTAACCTTCATTGTGTGTTAGATTACATATATAATAAAATTAAATTAAAAATCATGTAGTTGAACAAAAAGTAATTTTCTTATATAAGCTATTAATTGATACTTAAATATAATATGGCTCTTAAAATGAAATCATGTTGGTAGTTGTATTCTTAAGGATGCTAATAAAAAAGCCATACAGCAAAGAAACATTGACAGCAAATCAAAATACCAATGATGTTCCTCTGAATTCCATGTTTCATCCAGCATCAAAAACCACCAATCTTTTTTAGTCCTTCTCTTTACATTATTCTGTATCCACATGCTCTGCATCTGATTGCATCCCTGGATTTTATTTTCTGTGACATATTTTCTCCAGATGTATATCATTGTCTATTGCTTTGGGGGTTGAATGTCCTTCTGGATGTCCACTGTTAGTCTCCATGTAGCATGGAGAAACGTCTCGCTCTGCACTTCTAAACAGATTCTGGCTCGCTGCTTTGTCGCTAAGATATTTTATTTTTATCAATATTGCAAAATTATCTGTCCACCACCTTTCTCATACAAATATAATTCCAGACATTCTCTCCATGACTTGTCTTTTTTTTTTTTTTACCTCTTTATTGGAGTATAATTGCTTTACATTGGTGTGCTAGTTTCTGCTTTATAACAAAGTGAATCAGTTATACATATACATATGTTCCCATATCTCTTCCCTCTTGCGTCTCCCTCTCTCCCACCCTCCCTATCCCACCCCTCTAGGTGGTCACAAAGCACTGAGCTGATCTCCCTGTGCTATGTGGCTGCTTCCCACTAGCTATCGATTTTATGTTTGGTAGTGTATATATGTCCATGCCACTCTCTCACTTTGTCACAGCTTACCCTTTCCCCTCCCCATATCCTCAAGCATGACTTTTCTTATATTAATGCAATTCCACACAATAAAGAATACAAAAATAAATCATGTATTTCAGTATAATGTTGAATATCCAGTGAAATTCTCTGGTTTTGTTTATGTTTCTTATAGACTTACTCTAAATAATGGATGCAGAGACATTTGTATTTAAATGATTTTTACATGCTGATAAAATCCCATGACTTTTGGTCATTGAGGTAATGAAAAAACCCTAAATCAGATACTACTCTGTATGGAGTCTATAAAAGTAACTTATGGAGCAGCATATAGTTCAGAGCAGACCAAAAAAAAATCCTTTTCTTTTTAATGTCAGTTGGCTAGTTGGTAAGGAAACTGGTTTAACATTATTTATTTATTTTCCTTTATCTCATCAATTCTGATTTTCAGTAAGTTAACACTATCAATTCTTTGTGTTTTCTAAAGACTGCCTACCTTTCTATATACACAAAACGAAGTCAGTTATTTGTGTATTTGGTTACAATAGACTGTTTAAGTTGAAATAAACATTTGCATTGTGACAGTTTCTGTTTTTTTTTTTTTCTCTTGATGTTGAACAATTTTGACTGCTTTTAAAGGGCATACAGCCCTAGCTGTCTTCATTTCTGCTCTGTCAAAATCATCGCTGTCAGGGATAGACAGGTCATCAGTGCATTTTATGTGTTGGAATGGTTGTTTTGCAGATTTGGTACTATGTGGAACACAGACTCGGAGTTCTAATTCTGATAAAAACTATGTGCTATGAACATCCAAACCCAGAAAGGACAAAATGTGATTTGGCGTCTGGTAACATGCTGAAAAACAGCATTCACACAATTGTATCTTATATCAAACATTGAAAAGATGGCTTTTGATATAAAATTTAAAATGATTGAAATTGAAAATATGTTTAATATTATTAAATGATTAAAAACTTTATTCTTTAAACTCAGGTAGGTGGTAGCCTCCAGTTAAGATGATACTTTTAATGTTTGAAATTACCTTTTGACACATGTCACATTTATATAATCGAATCCCTTTTTACAGGAAATAGAATACTAAGCAAGAATTTTAGCTGTCAGCAAAAAATTTCACTATGATACTTGTATCTCTAGGAGTAAAAGAAGATGTAAGAATAATAAATTAAGAATATTCCCAGGGCTTCCCTGGTGGCGCAGTGGTTGAGAGTCCGCCTGCCGATGCAGGGGACGCGGGTTCGGGCCCCCGTTCGGGAAGATCCCACATGCCGTGGAGCGGCTGGGCCCTTGAGCCATGGCCGCTGAGCCTGTGCGTCCGGAGCCTGTGCTCTGCAACAGGAGAGGCCCACATACCGCAAAAAAAAAAAAAAAGAATATTCCCAGAAGGGAGACCTTCAACATGGCGGAAGAGTAAGACGTGGAGAACACCTTCTTCCCCACAAATACATCAGAAATACAGCTACATGTGGAACAACTCCTACAGAACACCTACTGAGCGCTGGCAGAAGACCTCAGACCTCCCAAAAGGCAAGAAACTCCCTACGTACCTGGGTAGGGCAAAAGAAACAAGAATAAACAGAGACAAAAGAATAGGGACGGGACCTGCACCAGTGGGAGGTTTCCACACTCTAGGAAGCCCCTTCACTGGCGGGGACAGGGGCGGGGGGGTGGCAGCGGGGGAAGCTTCAGAGCCACGGAGGAGAGCACAGCAACAGGGGTGCGGAGGGCAAAGCGGAGAGATTCCTGCACAGAGGATGGGTGCCGACCAGCACTCACCAACCCGAGAGGCTTGTCTGCTCACCCGCCGGGGTGGGCGGGGCTGGGAGCTGAGGCTCGGGCTTCGGTCGGAGCGCAGCGAGAGGGCTGGGGTTGGCGGCGTGAACACAGCCTGAAGGGGGTTAGTGCGCCACGGCTGGCCGGGAGGGAGTCCGGGGAAAAGTCTGGACCAGCCGAAGAGGCAAGAGACCATTGTTTCGGGGTGTGCGAGGAGAGGGGATTCAGAGCACCGCCTAAATGAGCTCCAGAGACGGGCGTGAGACGCGGCTATCAGCGCGGACCCCAGAGACGGGCATGAGACGCTAAGGCTGCTGCTGCAGCCACCAAGAAGCCTGTGTGCGAGCACAGGTCACTATCCACACCTCCGCTCCCGGGAGCCTGTGCAGCCCGCCACTGCCAGGGTCCCGGGATCCAGGGACAACTTCCCTGGGAGAACGCACGGCGCGCCTCAGGCTGGTGCAACTTCATGCCAGCCTCTGCCACCGCAGGTTCTCCCCACATTTCAATTATAACTACCATACCCGCTCCCTCCCCCTGGCCTGAGTGAGCCAGAGCCCCCGAATCAGCTGCTACTTTAACCACGTCCTGTCTGGGCGGGGAACAGATGCCCCCAGGTGACCTACAAGCAGAGGCGGGGCCAAATCCAAAGCAAACCCCCAGGAGCTGTGCAAACAAAGAAGAGAAAGGGAAATCTCTCCCAGCAGCTTCAGGAGCAGCGGATTATGAACCTTGAAAACAAGTGGGGCTTAGGGAGAGAGCTAGAGAGCTATAGGAAATTGAGACTTTACTTGTATGGGCTCATGCACAAACTCACTTGCTCTGAGTCCCAGCTCAGAGGCAGCAGATGGAAAAGAACCTGGCATTCTAGCCAGCCTGCCAGGACTATCCTAGCATGCCCCCTGGCCCACAGCTGGCTCTAGCTCCAGCCCTTCTGCCAAGGTGGCGGCCCTTGGCGGGCCCCAGGAAAAGTCCTGGCCCATGTCAGGATCCAGCTCCAGCCCTGTTGCCCAAACCACTGGGCATATGCAGTCTACATACGGGTGCACATGCACAAGGCCATGCCTTCAAGACTGGGAGAGGCAACTGTATTGCCTAATTCATAGAAGCAGACACAGAAAGTCAAACAAAATGAGAAGACAAAGGAATCTGTGCCAAAGAAAGAACAATAAAACCCCAGGGAAAAACCTTAAGAAAATGGATATAAGTAATTATCTGATAAAGAGTTAAAAGCAATGGTAATGAAGATGCTCACTGAACTTGGGAGAACAATGGAGGAACACTGTGAGAACATCAACAAAGAGTAACTATTAAAAAGAACCAAGGGCTTCCTTGGTGACGCAGTGGTTGAGAGTCTGCCTGCCGATGCAGGGGACACGGGTTCGTGCTCTGGTCCGGGAAGATCCCACATGCCGCGGAGCGGCTGGGGCCGTGAGCCAGGGCCGCTGAGCTTGCGCGTCTGGAGCCTGTGCTCCGCAGCGGTAGAGGCCACACAGTGAGAGGCCCGCATACCGCACAAAGAAAAAAAAAAGAACCAATCAGAGCTAACACATGCAATAACTGAAATGGAAAATACACAAGAAGGAATCGACAGTAGATTTGTGGGCCTTCAATTCACTCATATAAGTGGACTGAGACTTTGAGGCATAGAACAAGTGACTGGGCAGTGAATGAACTGGGAAACAAAGCAATAAACCAAACATGAATACAGACCACAAACCAATGAGTCCAGAGCCAAGGCAGTGAAATGGCTTGTTGTTTAAAGACGAAGCTGAAGCTTCCACATGACATGGTTTTTATTCTGGGTGGCCTCCCTGCCATTCCTATACAATAATATGTATATTGCCTGAATAGATTAAAACAAACCTGGTGAGGGCTTCCCTGGTGGCACAGTGGTTAGGAATCCGCCTGTCAATGCAGGGGACACGGGTTCGAGCCCTGATCCGGGAAGATACCACATGCTGTGGAGCAACTAAGCCTGTGTGCCACAACTACTGAGCCTGCGCTCTAGAGCCCGCGAGCCACAACTACTGAAGCCCACGTGCCTAGAGCCCTTGCTCCACAACAAGAGAAGCCACCACAATGAGAAGCCCGAGCACCACAACAAAGAGTTGCAGCTTGCTGCAACTAGAGCAAAGCCCGTGCGTAGCAATGAAGACACAACCCAGACAAAAAAAAAAAGAACACAACAAACAAACCTCGTGAAATAGAATTCACAGTCATAAAGTATAAGAGTAGCTGAGGCTGTTTTCCTGGATGAACACTATACTGTAAGTGAGTGTTCAGTGAGGGAAAATGTTTTTTTGGCAAAAAAGCAGGTAGAGAGCAAGTAAAAATGCTTTATGTAAAAATAAAATACTGCTTCATTGTATAGTTTTTTTTTGAACCATGGGTTCAAGCCCTGGTCCAGGAAAATCCCACATGCTGCAGAGCAACTAAGCCCCCTCTCGCCGCAGCTAGAGAAAGCCCACACGCAGCAACGAAGACCCAACGTGGCCAAAAATAAATTAAAAAAAATATATATATATAATGAGAAGTGGTAGGTAACACGTGGTCATGCTCTCACAGTCCCCATGAGAAAATGATATTCTTGTTAAAATAATGAGGAGAAAAGAGAAGACTCTTCTCCATGAGATACGTCTTTTTTCCCCCCAACTCCTTTTGCTTTCACATAATGAGAAGAGACAGAGAATGGCTTATTTTGTTTAAATTTACCATTGCAGCTACTTCCAAGCAATACAAATACAATTTTTCTCTCTTATACTCAAATCCTTTAGAGGCTGTGGAAAAATTGTAAGGCATTTAAAATGGATTTTATTCTACCCTTTTTGATTTTTCTGTCTTTATGTGTGCACACACACAGTGGTTAAACAGGCAGGCAAATTAAAAAATAAAACAAAGAAAACAACTAGTTGAATTTAGTAAAACAGCACATTATTTTGTAAACAAGTTAACAAATGGATAAAAATTGTGTATCGACTGCTTAAATTCAAACTTTTGGGCAAGTTTTAGTCAATTTTGTATAAAAATAATTATGCATATTGGATCACTAATTGAGCAAGAAAAATGTCAGAAAGTTCTAAGAAATATCTAAAAACAATGATTTCCTGTGATCCAAGGTTTTATGTTTATTTGGGAAAGTAAAAAAAAAAGAAAATTAAGGAATTCCACTGAATCTTAAAAAAAAGAACATTTTGAGTATACTTTATCTTGAAATATTTTTGATCTTTCCTCCCATTTTGAATTGGGAGACAGGGAAGCAGAGTCAAATCTGCAGTACAGTCATGGCCATGATACTGAACCTACGGGTGTGTTTCTCCAAAGTCAGGAGTGTCAACAAGGCTAGAGCTGATGCTAATAGCTATTCTTGAGAATTTCTGTTCGCCTGTTCTAATTTGTATCGGGTCTGTGTTACAGACAGAACGTGTTCCCCCCAAATTCGAATGTTGAAGCTGTAAAGCCCAATGTGACTGTGTTTGGAGATAGGGCTTGTGAGGAGGTGATAAATGTAAATGAGGTCATAGGGTGTGCTCTAATCCACTGCCATATGAGGGCACACTAGGGAGATAGATGGCTGTCCTCAAGGTAGCAAAGGAGCTCTCACCAGGAACTGCATTGGTCAACATCTTGATCTTGAACCTACCATCTTCCAGAACTTCAAGAAAATAAATTTCTGTTGTTTAAGCTACCCAGTCTATGGTATTTTGTTATGACAGCCTGAGCAGACAAAGGCAACCTGGAAATTAAAATGTCAAACCCTATTCAAAAATCAAGTTGCATACACATATATTGTCAAGCATGGTCGGTTGCCTTAGGATGGGAGAGTTCAATCCCTGAGGCTGGGTTTCAGGGCCCCCATTAGGAGAGTCACTGGAGGAAGTTTATAAAGTTCAGGCTCAGGCACTGACTTAGATCACATATGAGAATTCTGGATAGCTAGCAGAAATGTTTTTTAAAACGAGATCTAGCAAGGGAGTTGTTTGCTTATATAAGCTTCTAGAGTCTAGAAACTGCTGAGTTGCAGATATTAATGTAGAAATGACTTATTCATGAAAAACAAATAAGCTAGAGGCCAGCTAACCTGTGGCTCAAACTGTGGCTCTTTCATGTATTTGTTATAAGAAATTGGTGAAGGTATTAGAATTTTCTAGACCTCATTTTCCTTCTCTATAAAATGGGGATAATACCTATGATTGTTGTGATAATTATATGAATTCATGCTTATAATATGCTTAGTACCATGTCTGGCACTAATAAATTCTACATGTAAATTTAACCTAAGAGTAGTCATAGTAATAGCAGTATTATGTTCTTGTTTACTTGTTGAAGTATCCCTCTTATTTTTATTGGCAACTTTTTGGTAGAGTTCTTTTTTCATATCCTTTACCTCTCTGCTTTTAAACAGCATAAATCTTCTTACTGATCTGAGGTGTTGCAGAAGAGGTAAGGCTTTCTTTAGGGCAAGCAGAGATCTTCCATTTCTTGTCATCATAGGTTTTCTGGTCACTTGGCCATCTTTCCACAAAGCCCAACTTACTAGTCTTCTACAGCAGAAACCCCACTCAAGAGTTTTTCTCCCGATTCTAACTGAAAGACAGAGCCAGTCATCCCCTGGGGGTGTGGCTTTGGGCATGTGGAGTGTAGCTGATGACAGTCTGTCTATTTGCCCACTTGACTCCCCTTGACCCACTTCTTTCTCAGCTCTGCTTCTAACCCTGTGGTATTGTAACTGCACTGCAGCATTCCAGGTCTTCCAATGTTGGTTTGGACTTAATTTTATTTTTATAAAAACCCTTGTCATTTCAATGACATTTTTGAAGGAGTGACTGTTAAAAGAAGTTTGTAGGTTAAAACTGAAAATAATTATTTTTTTAAAGATAAAATAACAACAATGATAAATAACAACAAAAATGTAGTCCTGAAACCCTTCAAGTCCGTGGTTTAAGGTGTGGCAAGTAGAGCAATAAATGCTTTAGAAGGAGGGGGAATGAAGCAGATAGCAAAGTTGTAGCATAGTGAGGGGACCACAACTCAAGAGTCTTCACAGCCTAGGTTGTGGTTTGTAAGGCTGAGGTGAGGATTCTGAGTGGAATAACAAGAAAAGGTCTATGCGATGGATATGTTCAGATACCTGGAGAAATGAACCAGGTGTGAGAAAGTATAAAAGCAGTAGCTCTGGAGCTTTACTCTTTTTCTCTTTCCCCTGCCCTGGCCCACGTAGTCCTGGACTGCTTCTGAGTGAAAGGCAGGAAAGATACAGTCTAGGAACAAGGAACAGTATATGTAAAAAGAAGGATGACGAGGTCAAGAAGAGCAAAGAAAAATGGTGAGTTTCTGTGGCCACCGGCTTGAATGAGCGTAGTTTGGATGAATTTGAAGATAATTAAAAAAGAAACATGGTAATAAATCCCAACATAATTACTGCTAGTATTTTCTTCCGTTTTGAGAAAGGCATAGATCCTCAAAGGCATAAGATGTAATTCACTGAGGTATAATTATTCAGTGCAGAACATCAGTCATTTGAACAACACATTTATACTTCTGTTTTCATGAATCACTCACATAGAACTGTATTCAGAATCTGTTGTACATTACCTTTCATATTTTCTAAGTTGGAAAATGCCTGATCTTTAATGATGCATCTTAATTTTTGAAATATCCAAAAAACACATAGAATCATGTTAGAGGATAATATTTTGATCAAACTCAAGTTATCAGTGTCATTTCCTTGTAAGGCTCATAAACTACCTTTGAAAACAAGTCCAAAAGAGGCCTTGCAGTAGTAGAAAATATGTATAGTGATGAAATAAATCTCTAAAGGTAAAACGCACAGCTTTCTCACCTGTTCTCTGCCTGGAGGTAGGTATTCAATATGTGCTGAATGAATAAGAAAAGGGAGAGAGAGAAAGAAAAAAAGAAAGAGAAGAATAAAAATAAGGAGTATAAAAAAGAAAGAACACATAGGCTAAATGATGGTTAATATCATTACATTGCTTTTTACATTACAGGCCACTTCTGTGCATGTTACCTCTGGGGCGTGTACAAGTACAATGAAATAAGGACTTTGTAAAAACAGTATTATTCTGACATATTGTATTTTATTGAGTCATTTGGTTTTTATTCTCATGTAGTTGTAGATTCAGTTGTTAATACTTTAGAAAGATATGTAATACCTTAGAGCTTAAAGCAAAGCATGATTTGGGTTAGCATAATGAGATTTTTAAATTTTGTGGCAGAATTTGTTTAAGGATGAACAAGAAATGTGGTTGATTTAATTTCATCAGAAAATTTCATTTATCCAATTCACGGAGCTCTGAATCCAGATAAAGAATAGCAAACCTACAGCATTGTTGTTTCCCATTTTAATGTTAATTTCTTTGTTTCCTCTAAAATATAGTTCAATTAGAAACTATTACTGTTTTATTTATTTTTGGTTGCCTGGATAAAGTAAATGGAGATATATCTATATATATCTAGATATCTAGATATATCTAGATATCTAGATATATATATTTGACTCATTTCTTTTTCAGATTTTCCTTTCTACTTAATTTTTCCCAGGTCTTTCTGGTTTGACCATCATCCTGAATATAAAGTATACCAGTGGCTACAAAGCTCTGAGATATTGACACTTTATATTCCTTATTGGTGATGAAATTCCATGATATCTAAACTTTCTAAAAGCTCACAAAAACGGAACGTTTGTCATATGAAAGATAATACCGAGGACTCACTCTTCCAAAACTGAAATTGTTCACAAGACTATTCAAAAATTTTTGTGTGATATTGACACTATTACTCTGGGTTTTATTTTTACTCAGAGTGAAGTTATATGACATAGACATTGTTTTGAATTTAGGAGTATCTTAGGCAAAGCATGTTTGGAAAATTAAACTCAGCTTTCTGTAATATTCACATTTATATTCACATTCACATTCAATGAGATGTGTGAGTTTAGTTCAAGTGCCTATGTGCATATGTTAAAATAGCTGCATGTTTTCATTCTTCTCTAAAAATAAATAAGGATCCCAGAAAATAGTGTCATTGATTCAAAACTAACTTACACACATTGAAAAGAATTAACCGTGTTTCATCCACTGGGAAAATGTCTTCTTTTGATGTCAGTGGATTAGTTTAAAAATACAACTTTTCACTGGCACCTAATATGTAGCAAAATTTCACAAGGATCTACTTTTTTATTATAAAGGAAAAAATGTGAAATATTTATTGATTTCTAGTGAGGAAGCAAGAGTAAGAATTAAAATTTTTTGTTACTGTACTAGCCCAGAACTGCATGAGGCCTCTTGTAACCATCCTGGGTTGAGTAGAAAACTCAACGAGATTAATTAACTATCTTCAAGTCATACAAATGGAATGTAGGCGAATGGGAATATGCATTTAGATTTATCTGCATATAAAAATGTATCTGCCTCTGCTGTCGCTGATGTATTGTGTTACACTCTCTCCTTCTCTCTTGTTTCTTTTTCTTTTTGGCATTTGGATGCATTTATCTTGATGGTAGCACCATTCTAAATATGTAATTTCCATTATTATATGATACATAAATTTATGAGAAAAGAAGAAAGAATGAAAGGGAAATGCGAAGGAACAAAGGAGAAGCTAGGGAGTGAGATCGAGAGAGACTGTGAGCTCATTTGCTTTCAAAAGGTAAAACCAGGGCAGCCAGTTGACTTTTATTTTTATTTTGCTTTAGGCAATGTTTTCAGTCATTTTGAGAAAAAAACCCTTATTTCCCACATATTTCTGAAGCCACCAGAATGCCCTTTCTCCTAGTGTACAAAAGAATTCCTCTGTTGTTTGCTTAAATAGATGGAGGGAATAGAAGGGCCTCTTCTCTACACATCCTTTCTCAAGTTGATATGAATACCCAGCGACACTGTGTAGAAGCTTCTCAATGCCTTTGCATAAATGGTTCTCTCTTTCTCTGAGGCAATATTCTACCAAGTTCTTACATTATCCAGTCTAAAAATGTCCTCTGCTCTCTTTTGTTGTTTTTTATTTGTTTTTTATATAGATAAGAACTATAACATTTAAAAAGTTTCACTTCTACATTGTCATTTGACATACGTGGACAAATCCACAAGTGTCAGGGTTTTAGAAGGCTTAATAAAAAGGTCTCTGCATATATCATCCTTACTCATTAAGCCATGTTTATGTAAATACCACTGCTTATCCAAATTTTCCCCAGCCTTCCAGAGTACAGAGATCTCAACTTGCCCAGGAAGTCCTTCAAGACAATTCCAACCACAGTGATTTCTGTCCTCTCTGGACTTTAGTTGAGGGAACTACAGACAGTGGTCACTTAGGGATTTCCCTTTACCTTCTGGAATTATTATTTATCCTCTAGCTATCAGTTTCTCATCTCCCAAATAAGCTGTTATCTGACGATTTTAATGCTCTTCCTACCCATCCCACCTCTAAAAGCCTAACCCAGCATCTAGCAACTAGTAGGCAATTAACAATTATTTTCTGTAATATTTTTTCTCAACCCGTATTTAACACAGTAATGATGATGATGATAGAGGACAATAGTCTTTTCTGCAGTTCCTCAATGATAATGTGTAAAAAAATCACTAGGTTTGGAGAAGTGTGATACAGTCGAAAGCACAGGAGGCTCTTTACTGTTGCGGTCTCAACTTGTCAACTCAGCTCGGGCACTTAATCTCACTGATACTTTTCCTTATCTTTAAAAAGAGAATGTGGAGACACATGTTCTTTAGTTTTTTTTTTTTTCTGGCACCAGCCTTCTGAAAAAAAAAAAAAACCTGACTTTTTCCCCTTGATCTCTATAAGCTGTAACTTTGGTCGCTGCGCTGTCAATTTGTAGTCAATATATATGGCTCTTTCCACACGTCAGTGGATTTTCCCACAGGTTCAAACAGGCTCTGACGATGAAACTGCACTGTTGGCTACTGTGCACAAGGGAATTGTGAGCTTTAAACTTAATGTTATCCTAGGGGATTCTTAGAAGAATTTAAGGAGCAGCTGGTGTGCTTAGAAATTCTCAACTAGTCTGAGCCACCAGATACTACTTTACAGCTCTAGGAGAGAACTAATGTGGAGGGAACATAAAAAGGACCATTTCATGTACACTGTGGGGCTGGATTTTTCTATCATGTTTTCTTTACAAAGGTTAGCTCTCCCCTGGTTATTATGTTCTGTCCCTTTCGTCAGCAGTAAGGGACTCGGACATAGCTATAGATTCCTGGGAGTTCTGTTTTGCTTGTCTCTTCTGAATACCCAGCATTGAAATGGGAGAGAGTGGTTGAGGGAGTAGGGATAGTGAATTATCAGGAAGGAGCTAGCCAAAAGAAACATGTGAACTGCGTTCTTCAGCTGGAGTTTACAAAGCACCAGCACCAGTGGTAGATGTGACCTTCTCTGTGAAGGGTGAGAACTATGGGAGGGGTACAGGGGTCCAGCTTCCTTCCTTCTTTCCTTCTTCTCTTTCTCCTTTCTTCCTTCCCTCCCTCCTTCGCTTTCTCTTCTAATTCTTCCTTCATTCCATCCTTCTTTCCTATCTACCTTCCTCTTTTTCTTCCAGCTTTCTTTCTTAAAAAATTACTATTTCCTGGGCTTCCCTGGTGGCGCAGTGGTTGAGAGTCCACCTGCCGATGCAGGGGACACGGGTTCGTGCCCCGGTCTGGGAAGATCCCACATACCGCGGAGCGGCTGGGCCCGTGAGCCATGGCCGCTGAGCCTGCGCGTCCTGTGCTCCGCAATGGAAGAGGCCACAACAGTGAGAGGCCCGCGTACCGCGGAAAAAAAAAAAAAAAAAAAAGAAAACACATAACCTAAAATAGTGTGTATGGTTGCATTTGTGTGTGTGCTGTGACAGATTAACTTTCTTTTTTTCCTAACTAGAGGTAAAGAAAGGCTTCTCCATTTTTCTTAAAGAGTATAAGTCCTTAGTAATTATTCATGGTGCCTGTCGTGTATTAAATTTAATAAAAATTAAATGTATTTATATCAATAAAATGTTTCTCCCTTTTTCAGTAGAGATATCTCTCAACAGTAGGGGATAATTTGGCTGTCGGTTCCTTAAATTTATAAAATTAAGTCAAAAGAGAAGCTCATATCATTTTCCATTTAGTGCACTAAAAATTCTAATCGTTTTTATTTAGAAACTAATAAAAATTACTGAATATTAATTATATAATCGGAATTGAGCCAAGTGTTTAAAAAGATTCAAAGAACCAAATAATCTGGCTCTTGGTACAACAGATTTATATTCAAGTTGTGGAGATACACTGACACACAAGCCACCATTAAGGGGTTGACAAACTAATAAAATGTAGTATATACTTAGAATGTTTTATGGTAATTTGGGGGGAGGTCAATATAAACCTGATTTATAAAGTTTTGCACTTCAGATAAATAGACATTAAAATAGATGAAAAATAATAAAGTTTTTTAACTGTAACTTTTCCCTTGTCAATTAATGTTACTTAAGAAAAAGGTAGCTGGATTTGAATGATTCTGATAAAATTCCTAGTATTAATTCACATCACTGTCATATACATGTTATAATTGAGGATTTCTATGGCTGTCCTTTTTAATGCTTTCCTGTTTCCTAAACAAATAAGTCTATTATAATAGGTATTTATCAGGGAAGCAATGCTCTTCTTGACGGTGACACCATAGGAATCCCTTTCTTTTTCAGAGAGTGGTTCCTATTTTGCCATTTCTTCTTCGCAGATGGTCATATACACACTCACAGCTTCAGTTACTATCTGCACATTCACATATTTATGCATCCCTACTGTAGGGCCCCTTTAACATCCTTCTTTTGGTGTCTCATTCAAGCTCATCATATGAGAAACAACACACATGATCCTCCCTCCTCCACCTGACGACATCCGCAAAGCCAGTTTTTCCTTCAGCATTTCCTGTGACCATGATGGGTTCCATCTTCCAAACACGTAGATAAGCCAAAACTGGGTTTGTTGAGCTGACCCTGACATTTCCCTCACTCTTACCCCTTTTCATATCATATACATCAGTAAATGCTGGCCATTTTTCTTTCCACATTTTCCTTAAACCTCTATTCTTTCCATTTACACCATCACCATCCTAGTTCTAATTACCAAGACAATTGCAACTATTAGCTGGACCCTCCATTCAGTCTTCATGAAAACCAATCTCTACAACCAGTTATTTTTTTCTAAAACATATATCTGCTCATATCAATTATGTTTGAAGCCTTTTATGCCTACCCCTGATCCTAAAGATAAATCCCCAACTTCTTTTTATAGCCTACAAGACCCAACACAATTTGGTCCTTGCATGTTTCTCCAGCCTTATTTTTTTGTCACTTTTCTCCATGCTTCAGGCATATTGACTTTTAGTTTTTCTTTTTCTTTTTTTTTTTTTTTTTTGCGGTACGCGGGCCTCTCACCGTTGTGGCCTCTCCCGCTGCGGAGCACAGGCTCCGGGCGCGCAGGCTCAGCGGCCATGGCTCACGGGCCCAGCCGCTCCGTGGCATGTGGGATCTTCCCGGACCGGGGCACGAACCCGCGTCCCCTGCATCGGCAGGCGGACTCTCAACCACTGTGCCACCAGGGAAGCCCTAGTTTTTCATTTTTTGAAAATAAGAGATTCCACATAGAACTGTGCAGGATCCTTTTTTTTTTTTTTAACCTCCTGTTTTTTTTCAAGCTGAAAACAATGCAGCAACTACCAGAATTGTTAAAATGAAACAACCACCTCAGAGTTATAAGGAATATTTTTAAAATGCATATTTCTGAGTTCCATTCCAAAACTACTGGACCAGACGTTCTGTGAATGGATTGTATTTTATCATATACCCAGGGAAATTTTATACACAAAAAAACTAAGAGCCCTTATCTTTTTTTAACATCTTTATTGGAGTATAATTACTTTACAATGGTGTGTTAGTTTCTGCTTTATAACAAAGTGAATCAGTTATACATATACATATGTCCCCATATCTCTTCCCTCCCTCCCACCTTCCCTATCCCACCCCTCTAGGGGTCACAAAGCACAGAGCTGATCTCCCTGTGCTACGCGGCTGCTTCCCACTAGCTATCTGTTTTACGTTTGGTAGTGTATATATGTTCATGCCAATCTCTCACTTCGTCCCGGCTTACCCTCCCCGTATCCTCAAGTCCATTCTCTAGTAGGTCTGCGTCTTTATTCCCATCTTGCCCCTAGGTTCTTCATGACCATTTTTTTTTTTTTTTTAGATTCCATATATATGTGTTAGCATACGGTATTTGTTTTTCTCTTTCTGACTGACTTCACTCTGTATGACAGACTCTAGGTCCATCCACCTCACTACAAATAACTCAATTTCGTTTCTTTTTATGGCTGAGTAATACTCCATTGTATATATGTGCCACATCTTCTTTATCCATTCATCTGTTGATGGACACTTAGGTTTCTTCCATGTCCTGGCTATTGTAAATAGAGCTGCAGTGAACATTTTGGTACATGACTCTTTTTGAATTATGGTTTTCTCAGGGTATATGCCCAGTAGTGGGATTGCTGGGTCATATGGTAGTTTTATCTGTAGTCTTTTAAGGAACCTCCATACTGTTCTCCATAGTGGCTGTATCAATTTACATTCCCACCGACAGTGCAGTACATTCCACAGCCTCTCCAGTATTTATTGTTTGTAGATTTTTTTTTTTTTTTTTTGCGGTACGTGGGCCTCTCACTGTTGTGGCCTCTCCCGTTGCGGAGCACAGGCTCCGGACGCGCAGGCTCAGCGGCCATGGCTCACGGGCCCAGCCGCTCCGCGGCATGTGGGATCTTCCCGGACCGGGGCACGAACCCGCGTCCCCTGCATCGGCAGACGGACTCTCAACCACTGCGCCACCAGGGGAGCCCTGTAGATTTTTTGATAATGCCCATTCTGACCAGTGTGAGATGATATCTCATTGTAGTTTTGATTTGCATGAGAACCCTTATTCTATATGTTAGGTTCCTTTATAGTTGATGCTAGGTCTTCTCTTGCAATCAGTATTCTCAGCTTTGGCAATCTTATCTATTCCCTGACTTTAAACATAATCAGAAGAACCCACATGTAAATCTCAAGCCTCTCTTTTGCACTTTCGACTTAGACATTTAATTCCTCCTCGACATGTCTACCAGACGGCTCACAGGCATCTCAAATTAATAAACAGGGATGTACTCAACTTGTCACGGTGTCCCTACAAATCTTTCCCTTCTCCATTGTGCTTCCTCAAAAATCCACCCATCCACTTGCTCTTGCCAGAAACTTTTCTTTCACATCTCACCAATCCATAACAATTTCCTGTCTTTACCTCAAAAAGTTCTGATTTCTATTCATTCTTTCTGTATAAAAAACTTGGCCATCTACCGGCAGGTTTTGTCTCTACTATTTTATACTTGGTTTCCCCACCTGCATAATTACCTCCCAGGCCCACCCTAATAATTTAATACATTACAGTGAAAGGAAACCTGCTGCTCTACTATTTTAAGACCCTTCAGAACCTTCCCATTGTATTAGTATAAAATTTAAAATCACTAATACAGCCAATAAGGCTCTGCATAATCTGGCCTTGTACTCCATCCTGGGCTTACCTCCTGTGGGCTCTTTCTGTGCTGCAGCCACACCTGCCTTCTGTCAATTCTTTCTGACCTGAGGCCTCTTGCGTATTCTGTATCTTCTTTCCTCCCTCTTCTCTCCACCTTTGCTCATCTAACTCCTACTTATGTTAAAGTATCTATGTGTGTACATAAATATTATATATATATACATATTTATATGATCTCTACACATTTTAAAACACACACACAAATATGTGTGTGTGCACAGCGTGTGTATACATAGAGACCTTCAACAAGAGTAGGAATTACCTGTATGTGTGACGCTTTCCCTGAGCCCTAAATTTAAACCATACCTCTTTATTTTGCTAATTTATTTTTCTTCTTAGAATATATCCATCATTTTAAATTGTATATTTGGTTTGACAAATTAGTGATTTAGTACCTCTGTCTAATCAGATGGCAACTTCAGCTGGACGAGGGGTGGGGGCATTTGCATTTAGTTCAGCACCATATCCCTGATACCTAGTCCAGTGTTTGGTACATAACAGGAACTCAATAAATATTTACTGAATAAATGAACAAACATGCAAATAGAATAAATACGAGACTCCTGACATGAAAAAATGGATCATCCCTCATCATTTTCCCTTGTGATTTAATTTTTTAAGTTTTAGGGGATGGAGGGGGAAACTTTGTGTATCAAGATTTCAATGCACATTTTGGACATTTAGGAAGTTGTGGATCAAGACATTTTCAGGTTTCTTGGTAGAAATATGTTCATTCCGAACAAAGTTTTATGCTGAAAACGTATCAGAAAAAAAGTGCAGCAACAATGCTGGTCAGTACTGCCAATTGACAAAATTATAAAGCGGGAGCAAACAACTGGTTATGTATCTAGTACAGCAAAGTTATTATGATACCTTAAGGGCAAGATCAAAAGTGTTTACTTCATAGTTAATGTATCCCTTAACTCAACTGTGCAGCCTGAATATATAGTTAATGAGTACACAAACAGTTTCTCTTGTCTAAAAAGGTTTACCAGGTCAATAATGTGTGAACTGAGGAAGGTGCAACTACTGAATATTTTTGGAATGTCTAAAATTTTACAGTATTTATGTGGGAAGGTAAAGCCATCCATGATGATGTCATCGATATCCAGTTGTCCCGAGTAGAGAGAAAACTGCATGTGGTTTTGTATCACAGCAAGTAATTAGACTTACACTGATCAGTAACTCTAGAATCATCTCTGCTAAAGATGCTCAGTTTTTTATGTTTTACCTTCCTCTCCACCTTTATTGGTGTAACTAGGGACAACTATAAGATTTAATGCCAGCCTAAAAATTGTCCAAGGCTATCATTATTACATCTTAAAGCAATGGAAGGATAATCTAAACATGGGTTTGGTTGAGCCTCAGCTTTGGAGAATTGGACTGGGGGGGATCTACCGACTTAAAATATAAAACTACAATATGATCTTCGCTATTTTCTCAGTATCAAAATTGATGCATTATGGCTCTAACCTTAAAAGTGTTGTCCTTGGACTGTGTTAAAAAGAGAGATGGCATAGAGACAATATTCAAATATTGCATATCTGTCAAAGTAGAAAATGTTGTACAAATATTTTCTTATTGTTTCGTATACATTTATGAATGCTTTCTCTCATGGCATTTTCATTTTTTAAAATATAAATTATATTCCTGAAATTGAGATAAGGCTGTTCAGAAAGTAATGGAATAAATAGAACGTGGGGAGAAACTTGATTTCTAGATGAACAAAATGTATATTTTTTAGTTCATTTCATTATTTCATCTGAAAAAAGTAGTTGTCATCTAAAATGATTTTCATTTTAACATGATATTTTATATACTTTTTTATAACTTCACTTCCCAAACCCTGAAGAGATACAATGATTACATTTTAAAATTATTTCTATGACATTGTCTTCCATCTTAACTATTATCAAATGTAAATTTTTTTTTTTTTAAAGAAGATGTTGGGGGGTAGGAGTTTATTAATTAATTAATTTATTTTTGCTGTGTTGGGTCTTCGTTTCTGTGCAAGGGCTTTCTCTAGTTGTGGCAAGCGGGGGCCACTCTTCATCGTGGTGCACGGGGCTCTCACTATCGCGGCCTCTCCTGTTGCAGAGCACAGGCTCAGTAGTTGTGGCTCACGGGCCCAGGTGCTCCGCAGCATGTGTGATCTTCCCAGACCAGGGCTCGAACCCGTGTCCCCTGCATTAGCAGGCAGATTCTCAACCACTGCGCCACCAGGGAAGCCCCAAATGTAAATTTTTATAGTTTTATATGACTTTGATGGAAGTCCGTGCAGATAAAATGAAGGTGAGATCAGCATTTGCATAATTATTATTCCTTTTGGTTTTTTAAAAAGTAGTGTCCAGTAAAAATAAGAGAATATTGCTCATTGCTTTTTTATAATAAATACAATTTATAGATATTATGGCCTTTTATTTAGCTTTTTAAGATCAAAGTAACGTCATTTTCAAGGTGAAGAATACCTAACCTGAATTACTTTGAAATAGCATGATATGCTATATTCAGTGCCTATCTTTTAATGATCATTGAAATACACATTTTCCTTATAAAATTGGTAAAAAGAAGTGGAAGAGGAACAAAACTCAATAGTACATGATTGTGATGAGCAGGAAAATATTAGTAAGATTAAAAAAATTGTATTGGGATTTGAAGCATCCTACATTTCAATTTTACTAATTCAGTAAAGACTTAGGACATGATACAGTGGATCAGCTAGTTTGTTAATTCCTGAGAATAGAAAGATAATTCATCTGTAGGATAATGAGCTTATAGTTTGGTAGGGCAGACAATCTTCAAAGCAACTACTGAGGAAAATGCATTATAATGAGGGGTAAATAAATATGGAAATTATATTCAAAAAGTGGTGACATAAAAAAGCTGTTACCTCTGCCATGGAATTTCAAGGAAAGCATCTCACATAAGGTGCTATGGACTTGACATTTTTTCTGGTGAGAGTAGGTGTCGGGATTTCTCGTGAGAGAAGGAACAGCTGATAAGGCAAGGAAAGTGACACAGTTGAGGTAAGCTGGAGAGGTGTATTGGGGCCAGCTTATGAAAAACCTATGAAGGAGTTTGACTGTACTGAGCGAAACCCCTGGAGAGATTTTCAGGAGGGAAATCAACCTGTAAACTTCTGCATGCCAGAACATTTTTTGATTTTTGCTTGAACTTTATTTATCATGGAATGAAAATAAATAGATTCTTTGTCAACAGTTATGTTTCTGGACTTCTGAAGTTTGTTGTTGTTTGTTTTATTATTTTTGTAATTCTGTTTTATTTCATCTTGTATTATGTTCCTTGAATTTAATAGTAAGAATCTTTTAGAGAATTCCTTAGCTAAATCTTCCTTAGCTAAACCAAGGAAAAATGGAATTTACATACATCTAGTCAAAAAGATCGCCCTCGTGGGAAGGTGGTGGTGGTAGCAGCAGTTGTTAGAAAGAAAAGAGAAGACACAAGGAAAATTTGATCATGGAAAGCTATGCCTGCTTACCTTTCCTCTGCGGTACTCCACAAAAGAGAGTATTTATATAAATATTGACTTCCCTAAAAGTTTTCCATGTATTGTGGGAAAAGTGCAACATTCAAGGTACATATTGTCACCATCAATGTGTTGAGTAACTTAATTGTCACACAACTGAGCAAATATCTTTCACTTCTCATGTTTTATTTTAGTAAATATTTTTCTCCAGCTTTGTAGTACTTGAAAGCATTGAAGGCATAGAGATAGTATTACTGTCTAGGCATGGCATAATTCTCATTGACGCTGAACAATCTTTGGGGACGTGTAAGCTTGTCTTACTACCCTCCTTTCCCCTCATCACAGTGCTTAAAAGAAAATCTCCTTCTTTTGGCACAGAGAGAAATGAATTCACAAGAGCTTGCCTCTGGCTCTTGGTTTGCTTATTAGCCTAAGCATGTTTTGTTTTGTATGGTATTTGATGCCTAAGAGACACACCTGAATTGTTTCTCAAACTATTCGGTTTTCTGAGCTCAGTTAACTTATTTAGGCAAAGCATTTGGAGAAATAAATTATCTAATGAATAGATGATATTTATGCATAAATGCTGGTGGGTAGCATTTTCTGTTTTGCTTTTTGCACTAGCAGTAACACAGTAAGAGTTTTATCAGGGTTGAACTCATTGATTTTACTGTTTGTATATTTCCTGGTGCAACAGAATGTTAAAATAACTGCATCATTGATTTGTTTTATTTATCTGAAATATTTAATTAATGTAAATAGATTATGAACTATGGGTCTCTAGGAGAAGAGAAGACAAATATGTATGTTTAAATTGGACTGTGTGTTGAGAGACTATGCAGAGTGAGATGCTATGACATCCAAAATTAACCAAGGAAATGGGGAAATCAAGAAAAAAATCAATTTTTCTTTTTTGCTAAAAAATAAGATAAAACCATAATGTGCTTTTATAACAAAAATAAAACATGCGAGGCAGCTATGTCTGCTGATGGTGAATTGAGAAACGGGCTACAGGATTTCTTACAAAAAACTGGGCAAACAAGATCATTTACACTATACTTAATGTCCATAAAAGAAAAGCAAACTAATTTTTCAGAAGTACGTCTGGTTCTTACACTGAAGGGAATTTTTCCCAAGGGTCCTCATAGAGTATATGCTGTGATATAGCGTGAACTCGGTTCTGAAAAATACCCCTGAACTCTCAGTGAGCTTCTTAGTGCTGCTCACAAAATGGCCTCCACGTCTGATGGTGGGAAAATGCTTATGTGTAGTTTGTTAATAGTTGTGCTGCTGAGTGCACCTCAGGCAGCTCTTCTCAGGATTACTGTTCTTCCCGAGTTCATGAGTAGCACAGCATCAGCTTTGCTCATGCAATTCGTATTCCATTTTCCTAGTAAGGTATCTGATTATGATTTTTTTAAATTATTTCATGCTTATTGTTAATGTCACATAGCCATTGCTAGTCTTAGGGTCATTGAGCAAATACTGGAGTTATTTTCTGTACAGATTGTTGAGACAAGAGTTGGAAGGTGGGAGACAATGACATAAAAATGAATTAAACTGGAATAGTTTCAGAAGGATAGGCGTTAACTCGTCTCTAAATGCTTGGTAGACTTCACTTGTGAAGCCATCTGGTCCCAGCTTTTGTTTGTTGGGAGTTTTTAAATTACTGATTCAATTTCAGTACTGGTAATTGGTCTGTGCATATTTTCTTTTTCTCCTGGTTCAGTCTTGGGAGACAGTATCTTTCTAAGAATTTGCCCATCTTTTCTAGGTTGTCCATCTTATTGGCATAGAGTTGCTCATATTAGTCTCTTATGATCCTTTGTGTTTCTGTGGTGTCAATTGTAAATTCTCCTTTTTCATTTCTGATTTTATTGAGCTGGGCCCTCTCTCTTTTTTTCTTGATGAGTCTGGCTAAAGGTTTATCAATTTTGTTTATCTCTTCAAGGAACCAGGTTTTAGTTTCATTGATCTTTACTGCCGTTTTTTTAGTCTCTATTTCACTTATCTCTGCTCTGATCTTTACTTCTACTGACTTTGGGTTTTGTTTATTCTTTCTCTAGTTGCTTTAGGTATAAGGTTACATAGTTTACTTGAGATTTTTCTTGTTTCCTAAGGTAAGCTCATATCACAGTACATGTCCCTCCTAGAACTGCCTTTGCTGCGTCCCATAGGTTTTGGATCATTATGTTTTCATTTGTCTCTAGGTATTTTTTGATTTCCTTTTTGATTTCTTCAGTGATGCATTGGTTGTATAGTAGCATATGGTTTAGCCTCCACATGTTTGTGTTTTTTGCAGTTTTTTTTTCTTGTAGTTGATTTCTACTCTCATAGCATTGTAGTTAGAAAAGATGCTTGATATAACTTAAATTTTCTTAAATTTACTGAGGCTTGTTTTGTGGCCTACCATGTGATCCATCCTGGAGAATGTTCATGTGAACTTGAAAAGAACGTGTATTCTTCTGCTTTTGGGTGGAATGCACTATAAAAATCAATTAAGTCCATTTGGTCTAATGTTATTATTTAAGGCTAGTGTTTCCTTATTGATATTCTGTCTGGATGATCTGTCCACTGTTGTAAGTGGGGTGTTAAAGTCCCCTACTATTATTGTGTTACTGTCAATTTCTCATTTTATGTCTGTTTCATATCATAACTAAGGTCTTAAAAGATAACTTCTGTTTATATTGAGATATTACTGTCATTGCCAGTTATGCTGTCATGATAAGCTTTGAAATGTAAGTTCCAGTGTTTATCTGGGTCTGCCTGGCTGATATGATAGCCACTAGCCACTTATGCCTGTTTAAATTGAAACAGAAATTAATCAAAATTAAATAATATTTAAAAAATCATTTTCTTAGTGGCACCAGCTACATTTCAAGTACTAAATAGCAAGAAAGTAGAGCTATCTATAGGCTAGAATTTCCAAATAGTTGAAAGAATTACTTCTAGCTAGGGGGAGATGTGGGGCTGCTTATTTTTTATTTTAAAGTGGGAAGAAATCTGAGGATGTTTAAAGGTTAACGTCAAGCAGCCTGCAGAGTGCAAGAGGTTTGTCAACGCAGGAAAGAGGTGGAAATATCAATATAATAAAGTCCTTGAGAAGGTGGGAAATAATGAGTAGAGCACAGATAAAGATACTGTGTGTAGAAAATAGAAGGGAGACTTCACTGTAAACAAGGGAAAAAGATGGGTTTTAAGATTGGTGGCAGGAAGTTTTTGTCCTTTGGTTCCTATTTTCTTTATCAGCTGGTGAATCACAGAATCTTCTGGGACCCACAGGGGAAACAGTGAGGTTAGACGTTGGATATGGTGGAAAATATAAACCAGGTGATGATGGCTGACATAGCAGGACTAAGGAGGAAGTAGCAGGATTGCTGGCCATGTTGATGGCCTGGTTGAGGGTGGTGCGGATCAAGTTGCAGTTTCAAAGGTCTGGACAGTGGTATGCTTTTCCTGCAGCTGTCAGCAGCCCCGTGCAGGCCCTGGGAAGGAAAACAGTTAGGTTCCACCAGGATTAATTCTTTTTTAAAGTTTTGTTTTTCCCCAGATGTCCTAATACTAAATAACAGATTTGGGAAGAGTTGCAAAAGAGTTGGAGCGTGGTGATGTCAGGAGCTCAGCTGAACTGGAGAGAGAGATGAGCTGTCAGGTGTCAGAGCAGCCAATTAAAAATAAGCCAAAAATGAAAGTAACAGTCAAGGCTTTAATCATTTATTGTGATAGCGTCCACAAGAAGCTAACCCGGAGAAAGCTCCAACTCCCACCCTGCTCCCTTTTTCCCATGTTTGAGGGCCCCTGGTTTAGGGCAGGTGGATCAGTGCAGAAGTAAGGATCATCTCATTGCTGAGGGGGCCTCAAACAAAAGGTTCCAGAGGTTTTCTTAACCTGGGGGCCCAGGAGAGAGAGAGGGGATAGAGTTAGCAGTCCTGAGCCCTGAGCTAGAATATAGAGATGTGTCTTCAAGTTTTTCCCACTTTCCCCTGTAAGGAGGTTTTCACAGAGGTGTCTGAGTACGGGCCTCTGTGGAAGGCCCCAAATAAAGCAGCCCTCAAACGAAGGCACTGGGCCAGGAATGCAGATCTGCAGAAGAGCGAGGCCAGCCAGGAAGGCCTGCCACTCCCTCCAGGGCCTGCAGTGCACAGGCTATGCACGGAGCCTGGTGGGGGAGGGCAGCTCTCCCCTGTGAGGCCTGTCAGGAAAGCCTCTGTAATTGTCTCTGTTCAGGCCTGAAAAATCACACACAGTTACTCTGGCCAGGAGTCGGATTCCTCATAAGATGGTTGAAAAAAGGGTGAAGAGCCGTCTATGTGCTGAAATTGCCAGCAAAAGGTGAAAAAGATATATATTATGAATAGTTATTCAAAGTGAAGAAAGGATAAGTGATGAGGTCGGATTAGGTCAGATAGGTCAAAGGACAAATCAGAGAGTGAAACGTGGTTTCCAAACTGCAGCTAAAATAATCCGAGGATTTGTTATGAAAGCATATGTCTAAGTCTCACCCACAGAGATTTAGATTCAGTCGTTTTGGGATGGGCACATAAATACCCACTGAAAGCACACATCTGGGTGATTTCTGCTGCCAGCAGTCATGACCACAGTTTTAGAAAGACTGTCTGTTCTAAGTATGGGTGGCTAAAATGGAGAGAAAGTGAATACTGTCAACATGAGATCATCATACCTATGAGAGGTGTAAATTGACAAACAGAAACCAAAGGAAATGGAAGAAGCTTCTCACCAACAAAGAGGGAAAAGAGAGGAGAGGAGTTTAACTGCTGATGTTATTAATAAGAGTAGGCAACACTGGCTAGCTCTTTTTCCATTTGCTAACACAAGCCTAATAACAGTGCTCTTGGCATCCCCCAGATGGCTAATTTTACACCCACATACACCCCTTTTTATAGATTAGGCCATTGAGGCTCAGAGAGTTTGAGCAACTTGTCCAAAACTGCCGCAGCCAGTAGGTAAAAATCAGGTTACAGTGAAAAGACCCCAACTTTGCCTGATGTGTTTCTTAATACACTCAACCTTGTGTCTGGGTCACCAGTAAGTGCATTTGGCTTCCTTCTCTGTGTACTTCAGCTAGAACAATTCTCATACAGCAGAAACCTAGAGGTTTAATTTGAATCATCCTCAGTGACTGCTTTGCTTTCCGTCTCTCTCTCCTTACCTTCCTTTGTTTCTCCTGTGAGCCTCTGGTGCTGGGGTACCACTATTTTAGCTTTTGTTCAGTCTCTCCCAGTGACATCGACTTTCTCGTCTGACCTCTCCTACCAGCAGGTTTCAATTTCCCACATTAAACAAGCAAACACACACTAAATTAAAATACTAAAGTCTATCATTGTATAAAGCTTCAGTGTCTCAGTTTGATTTTTTGTTTAAAAGACAGATTGTCAGGCTTCCCTGGTGGCGCAGTGGTTTAAGAATCCACCTGCCAGTGCAGGGGACACGGGTTCGAACCCTGGTCTGGGAAGATCCCATATGCCGTGGAACAACTAAGCCCATGCACCACAACTACTGAGCCTGCACCCTAGAGCCCGTGAGCCACAACTAGTGAAGCCTGTGCACCTAAAGCCTGTGCTCCGCACAAGAAAAGCCACTGCACTGAGAAGCCCGCACACCGCAACGAAGAGTAGCCCGCCCTCACCGTGTGCAGCAATGAAGACCCAATGCAGCCAAAAATAAAATAAATAAATTTATTTAAGAAAATAAAAGTAGTTATACTGCAATAAAGATGTTATATATAAAAAAAGAGATTGTCCATTTCTAATGGAAAACAAAACTAAATTGAGGCCTTTGATAATATCTGTTTATTCCTGGTTTTAAAATGACATTCAAATGTGTATCTCAGCCAAAGCAATCTTGAGAAAGAAAAACAGAGCTGGAGGAATCAGGCTCCCTGACTTCAGACTACACTAATAAAGCTACAGTAATCAAAACAGCATAGTATTGGCGCAGAAATAAATATAGATCAATGGAACAGGATAGAAAGTCCAGAGATATATCCAGGTACCTATGGCAACCTAATCTATGACAAAGGAGGCAAGACTATACAATGGAGAAAAGACAGTGTCTTCAATAAGTGGTGCTGGGAAAACAGGGCAACTACATGTAAAAGAAGGGAATTAGAACACTCCCTAATACCATACACAAAAATAAACTCAAAATGGATTAAAAACCTAAATGTAAGGCCAGATACTATAAAACTCTTAGAGAAAAACATAGGCAGAACACTCTTTGACATAAATTGCAGCAAGATCTTTTTTGATCCACCTCCTAGAGTAATGAAAATAAAAACAAACAAATGGAACCCAATTAAACTTAAAAGCTTTTGCACAGCAAAGGAAACCATAAACAAAATGAAAAGACAACCCACAGAACGGGAGAAAGTATTTGCAAACGAAGCAGCCGACAAGGGATTAATTTCCAAAATATATAAACAGCTTATGCAGCTCAATGTCAAAAAAACAAACAACCCAATCAAAAAATGGGCGGAAGATCTAAATCTTTGGATGTTTCTCCAAAGAAGACATACAGATGGGCAAAAAGCACATGAAAAGATTCTCAACATCATTATTAGACAAATGCAAATCAAAACTACAATGAGGTATTACCTCACATTAGTCAGAATGGCCATCATCAAACAGTCTACAAGTAATAAATGCTGGAGAGGGTGTGGGAAAAAGGGAACACTCCTACACTGTTGCTGGAAATGTAAATTGGTACAACCATTATGGAGAACAGTATGGAGGTTCCTTAAAAAACTAAAAATAGAGCTACCATATGATCCTGCAATCCAGTCTTGGGCATATATCCAGATAAAACCATAATTCAAAAAGAGCCATGCACCCCAATGTTCACTGCAGCACTATTTACAACAGCCAGGACATGGAAGCAACCTAAATGTCCAATAACAGATGAATGGATAAAGAAGATATGGTACATACATACAATGGAATATTACTCAGCCATTAAAAAGAACAAAATAATGTCATTTGCAGCAACATGGATGGACCTAGAGATTGTCATACTGGATAAAGTAAGTCAGAGAAAGACAAACATCATATGATATCTTTCATATGTGGAATCTAAAAAACGATACGAATAAACTTATTTACAAAACAGAAGTTGAGTCACAGATGTAGAAAAGAAACTGAGAGTTACCAGGGGAGAAAGGGAAAGGGAAAGGGAGGGATAAATTGGGAAATTGGGATTGACATATACACACTACTCTATATAAAACAGATAACTAATGAACCTGCTATATAGCACAGGGAACTCTACTCAATACTCTGTAATGACATATGGAAAAAGAATCTAAAAAAGAGTGGATACATGTATATGTGTAACTGATTCACTTTGCTGTACAGCAGAAAGTAACACAACATTGTAAATCAAATATACTCTAAAAACAAGAAAAGAAAAAAATGTGTATCTCTTTTGAACTTCAATACCTATTTTGAGAAAAGTCATTTTTTTTCTTAACTCTCTGAGATTTCACAGGGAATCTACCATCCACTCAGTGACCTATAAACATATTTTATTGTATAGATCTGTGAAGGCTTTAACAAGAAAAGTAGGCCATTTATTTTCAGTGATAGAGTCAATTCACTACCCAAATAAACACTAAGTTTTGCATCCCAGTTATTCTCAGAAAGTCAGTGCAAAACTACAATTTGTCAAGGGAAAGAAAACGAGTTAGCTGGACGCACACTGAAGTAAATCTTTATCCTGGCCTAAAGATGTTTGTGTACATGCTACTAAATCAGATCTATAGCCTACAAATTGAATTTCAGATTGCTTTAACTTCAGCAAACAGACATTCAATTTTCTTTCACAAAAGAGAGAAAATGTTTGCAAAATAGTATTTATTTATAGTCCTTCACGATCAAGAATAGTGTCACTGACCCACTTTTATCATTGATATTATTTGCTTTTAGCTATTTTTTGAATTGTGGGAAGGATTCGTAGCAATCCAGACACTGTCTCACTAATTCTCTATCTATCAACAAAAAAAATCCCCGAAGATCGTGAAGATTAAGAGGTTTGGCATGCTTATACCAAGCCTAACTAACTTGGATTTTGGAAATTGAACTTGGTTTTATCTAGAGCATCGAGAGGCCCTCCTTGGCTTTCAGGATGCAATGCACACTTTAATTTTTTTCCTGGATGGCATTCTAGGGTATATTGAAGTTATTAAATTCATGATCCTCAAGCAAGGACTTCATTTCATACCTTGGAATTGGGAAACAGTAACTGAAGTTCAGAATATTTTTAAAACCTTTAGTTACTTAGTTACTCCGTGGCATGTGGGATCTCCATTTAAAATAGGCTTAGTTGCTCCATGGCATGTGGGATCTTCCCACACCAGGGATCGAACCCGCGTCCCCTGCATTGTCAGGCAGATTCCTAACCACTGTGCCACCAGGGAAGTCCCAGAATCATTTTTTTTTAATTCCATATATATGTTAGTATACAGTATTTGCTTTTCTCTTTCTGACTTACTTCACTCCGAATGACAGACTCTGTGTTCATCCACCTCACTACAAATAACTCAATTTCATTTCTTTTTATGGCTAATATTCCATTGTATATATGTGTCACATCTTCTTTATTCTAAGTGTCCATCGACAGATGAATGGATAAAGAAGCATATTTCAGATTGGACTTTGATCTACATAAAATGGATTTAGTTATTTATATGTGATAACCAAGAAATCTGATGAAATTTAATCTCTTCTGCATAACCTATTTCCTTCATTTTTCCTGTTCTACTTTCAATAGCTATTAAAATATATTTTGTTCTCAGAGAGCTAATGCTCTTCACTCTATACATTCCCCACCCATTAATGTTCACAAGGTATAAAGAAAGGCATGGGTGCAGGTATCAGCACTATTGACAGGTTATGAAATTGGGTGTGGTTTCTGTATTTATACTTTCCAATAGGTAAAAGGGGCATGTTTTCTTGACTGTAAGTCATTTGAAAAGATCATTTCTTTTTCTTGTTTTTTTTTTGTTGTTGTTAAAATGAAATAATATGAAGACTGGAATTATAAAAGTATATTTTATCAAATGTACTTCAAATGAGATGTAAGGCATAGTTTGGTTTGATGGAATGATATTGATCATATTGGGAGGTAGGAATGCTCAAGCATATGTGCAGGTGATAGCGTGCATTTGGAACCTGATGCAAAAGAGAGAAATAATGTTTTGGAATCTCAAACAATGTTTTTACATATGGCCACACTTCACTGCAAAACAGCTGACAGTTTAGATACAACAATCTTTTGCCTGACTGAATATTGTACTAATATAAATATTGTACTAATACAAATGGTTTGGGTTTAAGTAATCCAACATGGATTTTATTCCATACATAATCTTCTGCAAAATATTATTTCCTGGTTCAATATTTCTGTCCTAGTTTTCTTCAAAGTAATTTCCAATGCAAAATGTAGCATCTGGGTAGAGTTCATCAATTTGCTGGCTGAATTTGTCACCTTCTGCTAATTTTATGTTACTGTGCATACATTATTTAAAAGAGCATAGCTAAATCTAGGCATGATTAACTCTCTGGAAATTTCACAAACACAACGGATTTGACTTATCTAAGTGGAAATAAATGCTCCTTTGTTTTTCATAAAGATAATTTGGCCAGTTATTAGCATACAAAAATGCTACAGTGGAAGGTCTGTCAGTTTGAATAAACTGAAATCTTCACGTTTCAGGTTATATCTGAACTTAATCTCCTGTGAAGGGAACCACTTGTAAACCAGCTCCTTTCCTTTTTCTTTTTCTTATCTCCTGTCCCAACAGGGTACCTAGTAGAGAAATGCTCCCAGGATATACTGATTCTTCAGGTGAGACCTGGTAGCATTCAAAGATATAATCGTAGTAGTCAGGAGAGCGGAGCATGATTCCCACATGGGAGAGGCAGTGACAGAAATAAATTAAAGCAATAGAGGAACTCCTCTGCCTCAGTCTGCCTTTAAAAGGACACCTTGACCCAGGAAGCAGTGGTCTAAGTTCCCTGAAAAGCCCAAGGTAGGCTTCTTCCGAGGTCATCAGTGTGACAATTACTCTCTGGATATCTTTGTACAGTATTTTTTCTACCCTTCTAATTGAGGCTCTGAGACTTTGAGATATATTCAGTATAATTTGTTTAAATGAAAAATAAGAGATAATGAGTGAAAATGTTTAAAGGAGCGATGTTAGTAACAATTGTTTGTTTTTCTATGTTTGGCCAAATATAATCCCTGAGGACCCCATTCCTCGGTATTCAAATATGAAAACTAGTATTAACTCAGGCAGGAAGTCTCCATGTCAAATCTTTGATTATATCTATTATGATATTGCTTAAAAAGTGATGAACTGACACTTAGGAAAAATATAGATGTCTTCCAGCCTTTCAGTCTTAATGAGGCCATGTATCTTAAAAAACTTTAACCATCACTAAGAAAGGAAACCTAGTTGACAAGCACTTATTTAGGCACAAAAGGGCAGTAAGTAATTGGGAGCTGAAGCTTCTTATAGTCTAAAGAGTTCTTATACTGACAAAAGACAATGATTAAATTATTGGGAAATAACTGGAACTGAATTGAAGTCAGCATCTGCAATTTTCTGACTAAATGGGCATGTCTTGGGTCATTATAGTATCTGGGATATATTAGTGGCAGGTGAAAAGACAAGGGAGAGTTTGTGAAACATTGAGATAAAGGGGTCAGACAATGAATGTGTCTAAACCTTCAAGGCAAATCAGTTTGAGTATTTATCTAGGGGAAGGTAGGGTGAAAGAGGGAAAACTCATTTGGAAAGTGTGGGTTTTCTAAGCCATCCTTGTGTGAAGGATGAGGTTCCATGGGATCCCTGTGGTCAGTTAGTATTTACAGAGGAATCTGCATCTTTAAGATCTTTCTTTATCTCTTTACCACATCTCATTTTCCTACTAGTTTTGTAATGTAGGTGAGACATTCTATGTGATGGATGGTCACATAATTCTCTGCGACACAGCAGGCCCTAAAAACAAGGTCAGTCATCTCCACGGCCTATGCTCTTTTCACCACACTACACTAAACAGGATGTTTTGCATATTCTATCCTTTTCTAGGAATGGAACATTTCCCCTGCCATCAGTTAATATGCAATTTCCTATTCAAGCATGAAAGTACTGAGGGCTGCTAGCTCACCCCCAATTGAGAGAGCGCACAGGAAGCTTTGTTCTTCTCCAAACTTGTGTAAGCACATTCCTCAGCAATCTAGAAACAACTGAGCAGATGCTGTTTCTACTGAGCAAAATGCAGAGGTGGCAAAAAGGCCAGATGACCTGTGGCTTTCTGAGAAGCTGTGGTGGAACATTTGCCTAATCCCCCTTGAAGGGGACAAGTGTTCCTGCAAGGTATTTGCCTCCTCCATTTAGAAATGACTGTGTTTGCTGCAGTTAAAAAGAAGGCTAATATTAAAAAGAAAACAGTGGCTCTTCTAGGATATGTTTAGGTAAATATTCTTGGAGTGAATGTAAACTTTAAAAATAGAGATAGCTTACAGAACTGATATTCTGGTTTATTGAAAAGTATTTATCACATGAATTACCAACTTTCAAAAACTAGACTTTTGAAACTTTATAAGAAATGCTTATTACGGCTCTTTAATGAGCCCAATTTAATCTTTGTTTGGTATCTTCAAAGAAACCTGAGTATTCTGCTGTGTATTGAAAACATCATCATTACACAGTGTTAAGATCCAACTTCCGGCTCTTTGCATTATCTGTTTATTTGGGTTCTGGATTAACTGCAGTTTTTTTTTTAACACTGCATTTTTATTTGCGCATTCATTCAGTTTATATTTACTGCCGTATTTTCAAACAATAGCATTTCATTACTCTGGAGAACAAATCATCCCTTTTATGTATATTCTTCCTACTTCAGGGTACATTTCAAGTAACAAGGTACACGGGGAATGCTGTCCCTGTGTAGATCACCAGCTCAGATAGTTCTCTTAAAATGCTTTCAGTAAGTACAGTTTCCAGTTTTTATCTTTGGAATAATATGGCATTGAATATTAATAAAGATGTGAGTTCACGAAAGCTAACCCCAAATCATTAGCCTTCATGAGACCAAAGTTGAAATCAAGATAGAAGAAGAAATCATGACACAAGTGGGAGCTCAACCTTCTGATGTTTTCAGAAAAAAAAAAAACAAAACACTTTTATTTTTATTTTTCAAGTATTTAATAGTCAGCATCAATTTAAAGTAAACTTGAGTGAGCTCTTGGTTTAAATATTCACTTAATTGTTCTAACTGATAAAAGTAAAACAAATTATTTGTAAGGTGTACTTGATCCTATAAACTGTATGAGCAGTAGGTCCATAACTGTCGTTTACTTCCCTCTCCCTGACATTAGCCTGGAGCCTGGTGAAGCATACATGCTTAAAATGTTTCTTTAGTTTAATGACTAATGACATCTGATATCCAGAACAATAAGAGGATCAACCATAAAAAGGATCAAGTTACGTATCTAGGGGATTTTATATAATTCTTATGAAGAGCTGCCAATAAATCCATTAAAAATTAAACCCCGGGCTTCCCTGGTGGCGCAGTGGTTGAGAGTCCGCCTGCCGAGGCAGGGGACACGGGTTCGTGCCCCGGTCTGGGAAGATCCCACATGCCGCGGAGCGGCTGGGCCCGTGAGCCATGGCCGCTGAGCCTTCGCGTCCGGAGCCTGTGCTCCACAACGGGAGAGGCCACAACAGTGAGAGGCCCGCATACCACAAAAAAGAAAAAAAAAAATTCCTGTCTTTTCTCTTTTCAAATAAGTTTACAGAGAGACAGAAATAGGAAGAGAAAAACAATTAAGAGTGCATAAGAGAACACGTGAAACAATGATAAAGAGCACCACAATTGCTATGATAAACCATCAAAAGTTGGCACTAAGATTTCTGGCAGCCAGAGCAAGAGGTTAAGAGCTTTGCTCTGATTATCAAAAGGGAAAAAAATGTCAGTTCTCAGAGGAAAGCAAGATGTTCTTGGACTGTATGTGTTACTAATAGCTGGCTATAGCTGGCTGTTAGTAACAGACACAGTAGAATGGCCACTTAACACATGAGGGTGAATCCTCACATGCGAGATGTTTGGGGATAGGCAGTCAAGGTGCTGGTTCTCCGGACAGGAACGTCAGGGCCAGCCCTCTGCAAGTCTCCTGACTTTTTCTCATGTTTCAAATAGGTTGCTGAGCTTCAGCCACCTAACTCCCAGGGAGATTAAGTTTGAGACCCCAGTAGTTGGTAAGTATTTAAGAAATTTTGGTATTATGTGGCAAAGTCCCATGTGTAGAAACTAGAGTTTATAGGGTAGGACCCTAAGCCCAGTCAGGCCACGTCGCTAACCATGGAAGACAGGACTCACACAGAAGGGGAGAAGCCGAGATTGTCCGGTGAGATCTGGTAGAAGAAGTCGTGGCTTGCTCACACACAGCAATAAAGAATGAGTCTAGCTGGGCTGACAGTACTGAGCCAATTTAAAGTCTGTACCTCCCTTTACATTTCCCAGACTAGCCATGAGGTTTTCCCCAGAATATGAGGTGGAGTCGAGTGTGCAAGTGGATCTAAATTGTGAGAACAGCAATACTGTCACAGAAGGAACCAGATGGGTCTCAATATTAATTCACAGATGAGTATCAGAGGCTTTGGTACAAACACATTTTGTGCAGAGGGAATGGAATTTACAGGATAGATATTCAGTAAATATAGTATATCCAGTGGCCCATCAAACATTATTCCTGTATGTATTTCTTCTAATACAATACTTAAATGTTGCTGCATATTTTCAGGAAGGGTCTCTGCTTCTTAACGCAAAACAGTAATTACACACAGTAGTACTTAGAAAATGTTAAAGTTGATCCATTCAATCTAATGGTATGTACAAGTGCATTTAAATTTAGAATTGTTTCCTTTGGCAATATCCTCACAAGAAGAATTGCAACTAAATTTATGCTTTTGGATTTAGTATTCTACTTGGACATCTTGAAAACTGAAGTCACTGAACACATATACAAATCAATTCTTAAAGTATTGTTATAGTGAATGGTTTATGCATATTCTTGAAATTTCATCTGATCCTTTCTTGGTTTACAAGAAAATCCTAACAGTTATAAAGCGATTACTGTTTTAAAGTCGCTAAGGTTGAAACTTCATATATCCTAGAGTTGGGGGAAAAAAGAAGCTTCTTTTATAATTTTGTAAAAGGCTTTCCCGCAGTGTATATCTTTGTGCTTTTGGAGGAAATGTTAATGTTAATAGACAGCTGTGCTTTCCACCTGAAAGGAGCATCTGTGCAATGCTAGCATTGTAAAAGAGTGAAAAGCACAACTTCATATCATTAAGCTGGTTGGAATCACAATGGAGAGGTTACTGAAGGAAATCATTTTAAAGCTGAGATTTTTGTTGCTGTTGATTTTGCTGTTGTAATGACTGGGAAAGTGCCCCCGAGGAAGTCTCTTAAATATATATACACCAGAATTTAGACAAACATTTTCTGCAGTGCTTGGCCATATAATACTTGTATCTTGTTTTGAGATGTGAGAATAAGTTAAAAAAGTAAGTACACATTTTGATAAATACTGATTTTCCCACCCACACCTCACCAGAAAATTTTCTAGAGATACTGCAGGATCGCTTCAGCAAGAGCTACTCCACGAGGAATACCTCCTACCACCGTCAGAAGAATCAGGGAAGTAATTGAGCTGAAAAGAGGGAGAAAAGTGGCTGCCTAAAGGGTAGCCTTAACAGGAATGGAGCATGAATTTTTCATTTACTTTTATTCCTGTCCAAGGTGTCATGTTATCTCTGTCCAAAGTGTCATGGCTTACAACTGAACATAACAGATTAAGCAATGCAGACAACCATAGGTATAATATTGAGTAAATACATATCAATATGAGGCATAGGGCTGGCATTTAAAAATTCTTCAATGTTAGATATAAGGAAGATCTCTACAGGATAACTTATTTACAAAATGAAAACAAATATCAATTGTTTTTTTTTAAATGAATATGAAAAGTATATCCTCAAGTGTCTTTGCCTATAGTGTTTGAATCAAGGAAGCCTTAAGTGCTAAAAAAAAAAAAAAGACCCAGTACCCTGCCTGTCCTTGGCTTAACACAATAGTAATTAATTTCTCACTCACGTGACAGTCCGCTGGGATGTGTAAAGTTTGCCTTCCACCTGGTAATTCAGAAAGCCAGCTTCTTTCTCTCTTGTGATTTTGCCATCTCCTGGGACATTGGAGTCCTTTGCTCTCAGCTGGCAAATAGAATAAGAGAGGATGGACAAGGAGATGTCAGCCTAGAGGTATAACGTATAACTTCCATTCACAGTGCACTGGCCAGAATTAGTTATGTGGCCACAATACAATTCCCCAGGAAGAGGAGTTGGGAAATACAGATGGGCGGAGCAGTCATTTTGCAGACACAGCTCTACACTGCAGAAGGAGCATGGGGATTTTTAGTGGACAGCTAACTGACTCTAAAAACTCAGAATGATTTGTTTCAGGTTGACATTCTAAAGTCTTGGAGGAAGATCAGAGTATGAGAAGGAGGTCTCTGTCTCAGAGACCTACAATTTAAAAACACATTGAAAGTCAAATCTTTTCTCTGAGATCAAGAAGTCAGCAGAAAGACATTAAGTTAGGCATGTATTCTTGTAGCCCAGACACCTAAGTTACCTGTCCGGACATTGCTAAACATACACTTCATAAATAGATTTTACATTAGCTATGTATAACACTGCATGTTGAATCAGGAAAGGTTTATAGAAGGTTCTTACAGAATTTCATAACCAGCAATCTTGCCTCTTCCCATTTCTTTTTTTTTTTTTTTTTAATATTCCCATTTCTTTAAAGTGCAGCAGGAAACCCTTGATCTATGTGTAAACAAACAATGTGTGACCATGCCTGCAGAGTTACAGAGAAGTCTCCCTGCCACATTATGTAAATTGAATCATCTGCAGTGGATTGGGTGTTCAGGCTCATTTTATATGACATGTTTTCAGAGTGTTCAAATTGGGTTTACGCTCTTCAATTTTCTGACTTAAAATACACGGTATTAAACCAGGAGGATTTTTTGAGAAGACACAGTCCATCCTGACTTTCTTTACAGGTGAACTAAAGTTCAGAAGAAGTGTATATTCACCAGACGTTAAACAACTAAGTATTGCAGAGCTGACACTGATGTATACAGGATCATGCCTTCTCCTCTGGGGCTGCTTTCTAATTGTTTTTTCTTCCTCACTGATGAAAATACATGAATATTGACTTTGTTTTATTTAATTAACTATCAGCTGAAAGAATAAATCTTGACACTGGCATGGTTTTTCTTCATTATAAGCACGTTCTTTTGAAATGTAATCCTTAAATGGATACCAAGGTGAAAAACTGAAATCAAGATGCACTTTATTTTTCTCAGCCAGCTGTTGAAAGGATTTTTAACTACCAGAGAAGAAATAATTAGAGCTATTCTTATAGCATGAAACAGCTACAAGTAAATGTAGTTCATTTCTGAAATATTTTGTATACTTTTAGAAAGTCAAAGCTATGTTTAAACAAGAATGGCAAAGAACTTATCTCCAAAACTGAAAACAGCAAAATTCAAATTCAGAGAATCTTTGGGTGAAAACTTTCTTTCCTGTGTCTAGAACATCACATAGCATACGGCAGTGGGAAACTTGTATTCATCTAGTTTGTTCATTCATGTATTCATTGAATAGTCATTGCTAGAAGGATGTAAACGTATGTATGAACACAAAATTACATATAAGTCCCATTGTGGACTATTTGTTATTTTAATTTGTAAGTTTATAGTGAAACCTCAAAAGGCCTAAGGTATTCAGCATGAAAGTGAGAATCTCATTAGAAATGGAGATTGTGAAGTAGCTTACTATTTCTGTTCTAGGAGAGATGTACAAGAATTGTATAACTTCATATGCTTAACAATTAGTTATATGAATAAAAGATCCAGCCAACTTTTACTTCAACAGAGCATTAGTGTCTTTAAAATAAATACATAAATTTTAAAAATGTAGGCAAAAATCATAAAGTGGGAAAGGACTCACAAAATGCAAATCTGTAGTAAAAATATGAAGAAAAAAGAAAACCTGTTGATTATATTAAAAATTTGTGCTCTGATTTGATTAGGAGGGAAATTCCACCTTGGATCTATTACACTAGTGGGGCAGAGGTATTTTATAGCTGTTCTTCATCTTTCCAGCTTTTGTAAATATTGAGAATGATATAAAGGTAGGAAGTTATCAGGGATTAAACAATACTATTTTATTATAGAAGTCATGCTTTATTCAAAAGAAATACACTGTGGCAAGACACTTTCCATATTTCTGTATTTTATAAATGCTTCTAAGTTACCTACATACTTACATTTCCTGGATGGCAAATAAGAACAGAAAATTTTGATGTTTGATAATGATGAGAAATCCTTGATATACAGGGACATACAGGAGTAATATTTGATTTGGGGGCTTCTTTTTGTCGTCACAAACCAGAGCGTTTCTAAGTTTGAGTTTATGTGGTTAATTGTACTTTAAAAATGATTTTATCACAATTATTTCTTCCTTATTGTGATCTTTGGGGTGTGTTACATTCAGTAATGCCTTTTGCTTTGTGTACTCTTTACTAGGCAGAATTACCCATCTGCAACAGAAGCCCAATTATTTTGGTTAGACTGTGGATTCTTGCACTGAAAGTCAGCTCCTTCAGACAGATTGTAGGGAAGGAGAGGACTTAAAGACTGAGAAATGTCTGTGCTCTTCCAGTACGAGCGTGTTAAGATAATTTCATATTTATGCAACGGAGGTACTTAAGCACCACCAGCTGTTTGTAAACAAAAAGATCTTCAGTAGCTGCCAGTGTCCTTGACAACAGCTTTTGTCAAAAAAAGAAAACAAAATGCTACCGAATGTAATTATTTCTTAAGAGTTAGCTCTGGGAAAGAAACTAGTTTAAAATTACAAGCACACCATGGGCCTATATTCTTAAATTATTTTTTCTGGTGTCAAGAGAAACTTGGAATCTATTTTATTGATTTACAAGTTATTAAAACTGAATTTCTGAGAAATGTGTCCTCATTTAGTATCCCAGGTCAATTGATAAGGTCTCCCATTGCATGGGTTCCCCATGTTTGCAGGAATGGGAAACACTGGGGGCAGAAATAATTACAATTAAATAATTAATTTGAAACTATTTCTACTGACTTGTTTTGGTGAAAATGCATGATTTGAGTATACTTGTGAATTTTCAGTCCAGCACTAAAGCACTGTTATAGAAAAGGGATTAATCTCTGCTACTCTGATGAACCCATTGTGACTAAAGATGAGAGCGCTAATCTCTGGAGTACAGTGGCAATCAAAAAGTTTCTTTTGAAATGAACCCATTTTATTTCACTTAGTTGCCTTTTGAATCCTAAAATTTGAATCGAAATCCAGTCTAGCCTCTGATATCATAGAATTCACCTTATTTTACTACTGACTCTTTGTTGAAATGTTACCAGCTCTGTTTACTATTTCCAATTTCCATGCCTGTCTACTTCTGTGCTTCTTTATTGTCTACGAAAATCTCCATATGTTTCACATTCAGAGGATTCACTTTATTTGAGTTTACCTTGGATTTTGATCCAGTTACCCATGGCCAGATAGCAGGACCATGTGGGGCAAAGTGTGGCCTCTTGATGAGGAAAGAGTCTTGATAGAACCTCATAGTATATTCAGTACAATTTGGGGACCATAGTTAAAAACTTTAAAGATTATTTTTTCCCTAACTTGTTCCTTTTCAGCCATTTTACAACAATTGGGCACATCTACTTACCATATCCCATTACATATTATATCATTCTGAAGAAGAACAAGACAGTGTCGTAAAGATCATTAACTATTTTATTGTAGAAAGCATGAAAGATCAGAACAGTAGAAGGCTTGTCCTATGCTGCACTGTGAGAGACTATGTATAGCTGGGCTTATAGATACGACCTCCTTACTTCTGGCCAGCAACATGTCTAATAACCTATTGCATATGCACTTTTAAAATTCTGGAATTAAAGATCTATAAAAAAAATTAATAAACAGAAACCTCAATTAAATAGAGTTGAGAGACCAGAAGGGGGAGCTCTCACGCCCTGCAACATAGCCCAAGCCCAAGTGAAAGAAGACAGACTTCTCTCCTTTCCTGGCAAAGACTGACCAAAACGCTGTGGGCTCTTTGTTAACTATAGCTCTCCCAACTTCCTTTTCCTTTCTATAAAAGTGCTCTCCTTCCCTTGCTGTGTGGGGACTTCCATGTGGTTCACCATGGTTGCAGACCCCAAATTGCAAGTCTCTGCTGATCCCCAGTATAACCAAGTTTGCTGGGGAAAGATCTGGCACTCTTATTTGTTTCAGGTAAACATTTTGGTGGCTCTTATGGGAACCAGAGAAGGCTCCCAACAGTGAACAAACAGGTGCGCTACCCCAACTTGAGCCCACTGTTGCTCACTGCTTTTCCTGCTATCCTGGAGTTTGAAGGTGTATCTTTCTCCTGGGTCTGAGAGCTCACACCTTCTTTGCTTTTAAAGCTCTCAGCCTTTATTCGGATTCCATTTACAGGTTTGTCTGGTTAAGGCCTTGTTCTGTATGCAAGTCCTCGTTTGGCACTTGGGTCTGACCTTGAGATCAGACTGTTTCAACTGAAGCTGGCTGAAAATGCCTTTGACCCAATTTTTTCAGGAAGGGGTTGCTTCAAATCAAACTGCCAATTTTTCAGCCTTTGGCCTTCCCTTTGGCAGGGCTGTCCTCTCGAGACTGGCTAAAAGCAAGCCTTTGACCTGGCTCTTCTGGGACCAAGCTGTCTTCTTAATACTGGCTCAGGTTGGCTTGCTAAGTTGTTTGAGCTAAGCAGTTTGTGCTGTAAGCTGTGTGAAAATTGTTCATTACTCTAGAGGAAAAACCTCTGGGAAATAGGATCCCAGTTATCTGAATATTATGAACACCCCCCCACCCCTTATGGGGACTGATAATACTATTAATAGTTACTATCTGAAGCTATTGAGGACTTATTCTTCAATCACCAATGTATGCAGACATAAAATTAGGATAAGCTTCTGCAGGTAGCTTACAGAAGTGATTCCTTCAATGAGTTCTTTGTATAATAAAGTCCAATAGGTTATTTGGTGTCTTATTGGGTTAGTAAACCAGCATGCTAATTAAACACTTGGGGATTCGTTTTGACTACTTTTCCTTCGCTTGGCATCATTTATAGCCTGAATTGTTTTGTTCAAACTAAGGTTAGAACATGTAAAACTACCTTTGTAGGTGGAGTGAATCAAGGGAAAATTGAAAACTTTATTACAGAATGTAAAGTATTTAGTGTCTGTAATCTTTGACATTGCTGACTCTTAAGGAAATTAAATTAAATTAAATTAACTTGGTTGATATTTAATAAAAAATTAGAAGTTTATATTTTCTATCAGTTATAGTATTTCAATCTGCATAAAGAACTTTGTTTAGTCTCTGCTACTACCAATATCAGATTTTATGTTCAAAGATAACTCATTGGCACACTCTTTGTAGCCATGTATACAAAGGAGCTCAACAAAAAAAAGCCAACAAATCCACTGATCTAACATTTTCTTACCTTCCTATATGTTCATAACATCGTCTGAACAAGATGTTAAAATGATCTCATGAACTTGCTGCTCGGCTCTCTCCACACTGAAGTCTAATAACTGTAGTTAGTGAATGTCGAGAGTCTAGCTAAGCTACTCCATAATATTGCCACCTCAGCATCCATTTTGTTTGGCCACGTGGTCTGAGGGGGCCTTAAACTGACAAGTGCATGCAAGCCCACACCACAGATAACAGCCTGAAGAGTCACAAGCAAATATAAGTTCTTAATAGGACTTCCCCAACAGCCTCACCCCTTTGTGCTCCCCTTAGGCTCCGCTTAGGACATGCCCCAGGTCCTGTCTGGCTCTCTGTCCTGACCTCCCCATGGAGGTGGCTTCTTGGGGAGTGCCTTGTACCTCCTTCAGGACCTGTGAGTAATAAACTTCTCTATTCTAATTTCTTTTGTGGTCTCTTGTTGAACCACAACTCACTATCTGGTACCCTGGGCTCTAATAAACAAATGTTAATTGAACGAAATCATAATAGTGAATGAAACATGTTTATTCATATTGCACGGATGGTGATATTCTCATTTCAGATTTTTTTCAAGTTTCAGTTTAAAAAGTGATCTTGTCCCTTATTTATATGCAGTTTAACCTATTTGCACATTGTTGAATATTAAATTATTTGAAACTATGAACGGTATATTTACTTTGTTGAACTGAGCCTATACAAAAATGAATTATAATAGACTCCAAGATGACCTAAGGATAGACAAAATTAACAAGGCTGGTCAGATAAAAATACTTCACAGGGCTTCCCTGGTGGCGCAGTGGTTGAGAATCTGCCTGCTAATGCAGGGGACACGGGTTCAAGCCCTGGTCTGGGATGATCCCACATGCCGCGGAGTAACTAGGCCCGTGAGCCACGACTACTGAGCCTGCGCGTCTGGAGCCTGTGCTCTGCAACAAGAGAGGCCGCGATAGTGAGAGGCACGCGCACTGCAATGAAGAGTGGCCCCCGCTTGCCACAACTAGAGAAAGCCTTCGCACAGAAACGAAGACCCAACACAGCAAAAAATAAAAATAAAATAAATTAATAAACTCCTACCCCAAAAAAAAAAAAAAAAAAATTCACAGATTTACTAAAGTCCATTTTTAAACTAATTATAACTTAAGTATAGAACATGACAAGATTAAGATACCACATTGATAATATGTTTCAGGTGGTTTTTAACAATAAATAGGACAGATTCTGAGGTGAAGAAATAAATAATATTAGCTCTCTTAGTAGAAGCTAAATCTCAAATCAAAATACGTTATTTAAATACACATAGTGTGGGAAAAACCTTCAAGTTACATAATTTCTTATGGATGAATCGTAGCCGATTGGCAAAGGATTTGATGTACCCCTAGGACATGTATACAAATTGACTTTATGTTATGATATTTCAACCAAATTCATAATTAATCACTGATTTATACATCCATGAGCCCAGTTACAAAGACTGACATTTTGATACTAGTGATTTATGCTTTAGGAGATAACAAGTGCACGCTTGGAAATAAATTGAAAAATAGTGTATTTTTCAATTGATAATTTTTTAGAGTGCCTTTATATTTTTACTAAAATCAAGACCAAAAGACAACCATCAGAATGGGAGAAAATATTTGCAAATGAAGCAACTGACAAAGGATTAATTTCCAAAATTTACAAGCAGCTCATGCAGCTCAATAACAAAAAAACAAACAACCCAATCCAAAAATGGGCAGAAGACCGAAATAGACATTTCTCCAAAGAAGATATACAGACTGCCAACAAACACATGAAAGAATGTTCAACATCATTAATCATTACGGAAATGCAAATCAAAACTACAATGAGATATTATCTCACACCAGTCAGAATGGCCATCATCAAAAAATCTACAAACAATAAATGCTGGAGAGGGTGTGGAGAAAAGGGAACCCTCTTGCACTGCTGGTGGGAATGTGAATTGGTGCAGCCACTATGGAGAACAGTATGGAGGTTCCTTAAAAAACTACAAATAGAACTACCATATGACCCAGCAATCCCATTACTGGGCATATACCCTGAGAAAACCATAATTCAAAAAGAGTCGTGTACCAAAATGTCCATTGCCTCTCTATTTACAATAGCCCGGAGATGGAAACAACCTAAGTGTCCATCATCGGATGAATGGATAAAAAAGATGTGGCACATATATACAATGGAATATTACTCAGCCATAAAAAGAAACGAAATTGAGCTATTTGTAATGAGGTGGATAGACCTAGGGTCTGTCATACAGAGTGAAGTAAGTCAGAAAGAGAAAGACAAACACCGTATGCTAACACATATTTATGGAATTTAAGAAAAAAAAAAGTCATGAAGAACCTAGGGGTAAGACAGGAATAAAGACACAGACCTACTGGCGAATGGACTTGAGGATACGGGGAGGGGGAAGGGTGAGCTGTGACAAAGCGAGAGAGAGGCATGGACATATATACACTACCAAACGTAAGGTGAATAGCTAGTGGGAAGCAGCCGCATAGCACAGGGATATCAGCTCAGTGCTTTGTGACCGCCTGGAGGGGTGGGATAGGGAGGGTGGGAGGGAGGAAGATGCAAGAGGGAAGAGATATGGGAACATATGTATATGTATAACTGATTCACTTTGTTATAAAGCAGAAACTAACACACCATTGTAAAGCAATTATACCCCAATAAATATGTTAAAAAAAAAAAAAGTTGCAAGAACACTTAAGGATGATTTAATCAGGCCAATTTCTTACATGGCTAAGGTTAAAAAAAAACCAAAACGACACAACAACAACAAACCCTCCCCCCACTCCCAACATTGTCTGAGGATCTAACACAGATTTCTGATCTCCATTGCGGATTTAGTGGTCCAAGGGAATAGGCTGACAACCTGTGTTAAAAAATAAATACAGAAAGAAATAATTTTACCCTATGAGTGGTTTTAAAACTAGTGATATATTCTCTCTACTACACTGTTAGAACATTGAAACGACAGAGGAAACTTTGTTACTCCTGAGGGATAGTCTCCAAAATTTTCTGACAGTAGCAGTTACCCTGAAATTAATATTCCCTTAACTTCTGATCATGTCCACATCATACTTTGTTATTCTGTGTCCTTATAGGCTTTTTTAAAAAAAATCCTCCATTTCCTGCTTCATATTGCTTTAGAATGACACACTGAAAACATGGCTTACATCATGCAACTTGCTTGCTCATATATTCAATAATTCTAACAGTATTCTGATGCCTGTAACTGGCACACGTAACTCACTAGTTTGTCATACAAGATTTGAAAGCCCAACTGTATACCTTGTCACTTCAAATTATTCCACAACTCAAATTTTCTTTGCAGACAAATTCTACACATTGTCTACTCTTATGATTTTGATAATATTTATTTTCTGGGATGAAATTTTTTCCTCTTTTTATCTAAATCCTACTCACAATGTACTACTATAATCAGACAGACGAATTGATAAAGATGATGTGATTATACACACAGACACACAATGGAATATTATTCAGAATTAATAAATCCTGTCGTTTGCAATAACATGGATGGACTGGAGGACATTATGGTAAGTGAAATAAGCTAGACACAGAAAGAACCACGGCCTGGTTCCTAAAAAAACTGAACTCACAGAAGCAGAATCGTGGTTACCCAGGGCTTGAGGGTGAGGAGAAATGGGAGTTATTGGTCAAATGGTGTAAACTTTCTATTATAAGATGAACAAACTCTGGTGATCTAACTTACAGCATGGTGACTTGGTGACTTTAGTTAATAATACTGTATTGTATACTTGAAAGTCACTGAGAGTAGGTCTTAAATGTTCTCTACACACACACACACACACACACACACACACACACATACACACACACACACACAAACACACATAAAGATAACTATGTGAGGTGATGGATGTGTTGATTAACTTGACTGTGTTAATCATTTCACAATGCATATATATCAAATCATCACATTGTACACCTTAAATATATACAATTTCTATTTATCAATTATACCTCAATAAAGCTGGAAAAAAATTTTCTTCATGAAGCTTATGTTGGTGACCTCATTCCAAAAGGTGTTTTCTGACTGAAATTTAACAAAAGTAACTTATTCATTTCATTATGTTTAACCTTACAAATTTAAGCTCTATATGCCTGATAATCTGTGTACAAAAACTTAATGATAGATCTGCAGATGCTCTCAACCTGCAGTACTCTGGCATCTCTCTCTAAATCCCTCATGTTTCCTCTCTTAGCTCAAACATAGGTTATAGATTAAGAGTTTAAGGTCAAACTCCCAGATGTAGGATGCTATGACTATTCATTTAGTCATCTAGGTTATCCTGCAGTACTCCCAGAACATTATCCTATTTAAAAATTTTAAAACATGTTATTTGTATGTAATAACAAAACTTGCATATATTCAAGTATAACAATACTTGAATAGTGAATATAACGTGCTATACAATTTTCTAAGCTGTTTACAGGTATTGTCATACTGATAATACCAGTAGGTAGGTACTATTATTAGCCTGGGAGGAGGGCCTGAGAGGAGGACCTGAGGGGAGGGGCTTCAGAAAGTTTAAGTAATAGAAAAAAGGTCATGTAGCAAATTAGGGAAAGAACAGGGTTTTAACCTGCAATTTGAATCCTTTTCTTTTACACCATTACTAATCCCCAGAATGTCTAGGTTGTATACATATGGCTTTCCAGAATGAACTCTATGTTCTCCAGCCTCCAAGCAGTCACCTATGGCTGGCCGTGTAACTAGATCCTGGCAATGAAACCAAAGAGGAAGTGACCTGTGATAGCTTTTGGTTGACTTTCTTAAAAGGTAGCTGGGGGCTTCCCTAGTGGCGCAGTGGTTGACAGTCCACCTGCCGATGCAGGGGGCACGGGTTCGTTCCCCGGTCTGGGAAGATCCCACATGCCGCGGAGCGGCTGGGCCCGTGAGCCATGGCCGCTGAGCCTGCGCGTCCGGAGCCTGTGCTCCGCAACGGGAGAGGCCACAGCAGTGAGAGGCCCGCGTACCACAAAAAAAGGTAGCTGGTATGTGTTTGCTGTTTTCCTCCCCGTTTTTTCAAGGTGATGCTTGGAATAGAAATTAATAGCTGGAACTCCATATTGGATCATAATGATAATAAGTTCTATACCATAAGCTTGACCTGGTATGGCCGGTCTTAAACTACTGTGGGTCCTTTATACTAACTCTCTATTGCTTACATCCCCAATATTTCATGAAAGAGAAATTTAACTTATATCTTGTTTTAGCCACTGTTTTCAGCTCTCTATTATTATAATAGCTGAATTTAATCCTTACTGATAGATTTCTTAGGTTATATTGAAAAATAATATAAAATTAATGTCTTTGAGAACACTGGGCTACATATATATATCTCTTTACTGTATTAAAATTAAAACTAAGGAATTAGAAATATGTATTAGCTAATTTTAAATGACAATAATAAACGCATTACATGTTAATATACTTCATGAAGAACAATTATATTTTCCAAAGCAAAAATGAAATGAGAAAAGTAACATTTTTAATGTCTGGCTTAATAGAGGAGACACTGGATGGATTCTTGCATCTGCTGTTGAATTTAATTTATTGCCATATGATTTATTGGTTAAAGTATATGAACAAAATCCAGGCTCACAGAAATATGCATTTGGAAAAGAGAGGAGTATCTTAATATTTTTGGATAATTATATTTTTCTCCAGTACTATTTCAAAACTCAACGAGTGGTAGTTTCTTAAATGTTAGTTGCAGTCAATGAAACTGAAAGCATATCAATAACCATTTTATCCTGTTATATTAAAATTTATTGGCATATCTTACATTTTGGATGGATATTTTACCACTTTGGAAAATATTCCACTAAGTAACAAACTTCCACATTTGATACATTTCAATAAAATGAGAAAAAAATCATTTTTTAATTTCACAACTATCTCATCAGGGAAGCCATTGTGTTAGAAGATGGAGTCGTTCCAAATTTTCCCAACTTTTAATATTTATTTGAAAGCTCAAATGTTATCATTAGCAAAAATTACTGTCAGTTGCTGTCATTGAAGTGATAGGCTTTGCTCATTTAAAAAGAAAATACCCGCCAGATAACTGGGACTGAATAACCATTGTTTGTCTGTTGTTCTTCCGAGTAAAAACTGAATTCTGTAAAAAGTAGCTAGTTCAGCTTGCAATTCAATCACACGAGTGCTTTGTTTGTTTAAGATAACCATCATACCTCAGTGTTCAGCAGAAATGCTTTACATGATCCTCCCATTTTATCACCCCGAATAATAAAAAGATGTGTACTCAAGAATAAATATGCAGTAAAATTCATAAATTCTACTGTTTCATCATGCAAAAACTGGCTTTTTAAAAAATTCTGAGTGAGTTACCCCATGACGTAGAGGTCCCAGCCAACAGAGACGTAGGCTGAGGGCAAGGAGAACGCAGAACAAGAAATGGAAACGTAAGGAACTTCTTTCAGCCTAATACACATACATATTTCCCCGTGTTAGGTATCCTTGTATATATTATAAATTAAGCAGCATTCTTCTTTTTTCCTCCTTTCTCTTCTCTCCTACTTTGAGATACGGCGAATTGGCTGTGGTGAACTTTATAATCTGGTGCTGAGAACACAGGTTGTCAAGGTGAGATTATGAGTGACTCGGAAAAGGAACGACCATTACTCAGAGGTAGAAACAGTGGCAGACCGGATATTTGATTTTTATTTTTGAGGCTGTCCTACCTTCGTCGTGGAACAAACACCAGCTCGTCTCTGTTCTCAAGCAGTCTGAGTTCCCAACCGGAAGTTACCACAGCCAAGGCTCTCCCGCTCATTTTTCGGTTTTCCAGTTTGCCAACTGCAGATTTTGGGACCTCTCGCTCTCCGTACTGAACGTAACCAATCCCGCGAGCTCAGCCGTCAAGGAGCGCGAGAACTCGAGAGCGGGAAGTGTAATTTCCGGTGGGAAACCTGTGGGCTGAGTTCTGAGGAGAGAGGCTGTTTCGCATCCACTCTGAAAGGTAGGCCTACCTCAAAAAAACCGGAAAGTTTAGGTATTCCATTTGTTATTGTCTCTAGCTCTAGAGTATGTTAATTTCTTTTCTGGTTCACTCATATTTGTATCTCCTCGTGGTTCTGTTTCTCAGGAAGACCTTGCCTATTACACCCAGTTTCATGATTATGGTCCGTGAGTCACTTCAGACTCAAGCTTAGACTCTCTTTCTCTAGCCCTTCCTGTGAATTTTGTAATCAACCAATTCCTAGTATTAAATATTCCCTTTTAATGTAGTAGAGAAGTTTTTCTATTTCACAACTGAAGCTGGACTGATGCAAATAAGCTGTTTTAATATCACCCCAAATTATAATTACTTCTTTTGTAGTTGTTTTCAGTAACACAATTTTATGTTCCTTCTGACCCGAGTCAAATAATTACTTGAAATCTCAGTAGAATACTTTCTTTAAAAAGTGATGAAATTATTTTAATTTATCAGAAAATGTAGAGATTGTATATAAAACATGCATCTCCTATATTTCCATGAAGTTTCTACATTTTATCACATTGCTTCATGTTTTTAAAAACAAATGTAAGAGATGGTTGAATTTCCAGAGTACTATACCCTGACACTCCCTTACTTCACTGCATCACACTGTGTTCTGCCTTTTCAGAAGTAACTAATATTAAGAATTTGATAGTGACTTAGAGTCATATTATTCCATGGTACACTGGTATGTATTTAGAAACAGTATAGACTTGTTTTGTGTATTTCAAATTGTGTATAGATGACAAAATACTGTACAAACTATTGGCAACTTGCGTTTTCATACAATACTGTAATTTCAGACATTTAACCATACTGCTACATGCACCTCTAATTTATTTACCAAAGTTGCATTATATAAGTATTCAAAAATGTGTATATTCCCTTCCAGGTAATGGACAGTTAAAAACGTTTCCAATTTTTTAAAACATTCTGTAATAAATACTCTTTTTATATGCACATGTGCAACAGTTTATCAGATGTACTATACATACTTTAAATGGCCAGACCAAAGTGAATGCAAACCATTACTTTTAGTAGCTATTGCTAAGTAACTCTACAAAATAGTTGTATCAGTTCAAACTTTCAGAACAGTGTATGAGAATTTTCTTTCTGCATATTTCTGTCCAAAACTTGGAGATGATTTTCTATTAGACTTTGTGTCTTTTTTATTGATGTATGTGAATGCTCTATATAGTCTCAATAATAACATAATTCTTGCAAACATTTTGTCCTACTTTGTGACTAAGCTTTTTTTTTTTTAAACTTCTTTATTGGAGTATAATTGCTTTACAATGGTGTGTTAGTTGCTGCTGTATGACAAAGTGAATCAGCTGTATGTATACATATATCCCCATATCCCCTCCCTCTTGGTCTCCCTCCCACCCTCCATATCCCACCCCTCTAGTGGTCACAAAGCACTGAGCTGATGTCCCTGTGCTATGTGGCAGCTTCCCACGTGACTAACCTTTTAATTTTATGGTGTCTTTAGTTGAACACGCATTAATTTAATGTAGTCTAATTTATACATCTTTACTTTTTACTTTATCTTTTTCATCTTTTTCAAGAAATGCTTCCCTTCTCCAAGACCGATCAGATATTCTCCCCCCCCACACTTTTTTTTTATAAAAAAACTCCTAAGATTTAGTCTTTTTTTGTCTCTCAAATTTTAGTCTTTAACCTACCAGGAATTAATTTTATGTATGACTTAGGTGGAATTCTAATTTTCTTATATTTTGTTTTTCTATATGGACATTAACTACTCTAACATCACTTGTTATACATATGGCCCCTGACTTTTTTTTTTAATTGAAGTATAGTTGATTTACAATGTTGTGTTCGTTTCTGGTGTACAGCAAAGTGAATCAGTTATGCATACATTAAAAAAATTTTTTTCCATTATGGGTTATTACAGGATATTGGATATATATATATATTGAGCTATACAGTAGGACCTTGTCTATTTAATATATAGTAGTTTGTAGCTGCAATAAGTTCATTTGTGTCATTTTAGATTCCACATGGAAGTGATATTGTACGGTATTTGTCTTTCTCTTTCTGACTTCACTTAGTATGGTAATCTCTAGTTCCAGACACGTAGCTGCAGATGGCATTATTTCATTCTTTTTTATAGCTGAGTAGTGTTCCATTGTGTGTATATGTGCCACATCTTCTTTATCCATTCATCTGTCGATGGACATTTAGGTTGCTTCCATGTCCTGGCTATTGTAAATAGTGTTGCTGTGAACGTTGGGGTGCATGGTCCTGGACTTCTGTTGGTTCACCCTGACAGTTTTTCAGCTTTACAATGGTGGGAGAGCAATACACATTCAGTAGAAATTGCACTTTGAATTTTGATCTTTTCCCAGGCTAGTGATACATGGTAAGATATTCTCTCATGTTGTGGCAATGAGCTGCAGCTCCCAGTCAGCCATGTATGTGATCATGAGGGTAGGCACCAATACACTTACACCATTCTGTACACAGACAACCATTCTGTTTTTCACTTTCAACACTTCATTCAATAAATTACATGAGATAGTCAATACTTTTTTATAAAATAAGCTTTGTGTTACATGATTTTGATTGACTATAGGCTAATGTGAGTGTTCTGAGCACGTTTTAAGGTAGGCTAGGCTAAGCTATAGTGTTCATTTGGTTAGGTGTATCAGATGCACTTTGGGCTTATGATATTTTCAACTTCCAACAGGTATATCAGGACATAACTGCATTGTAAGTTGAGGAAGATCTGTATAGCTCGTATTTGAGTTTTTACTGTTTTTGGCTGTAATGGATAGTGTTGCCATGAACAGTCACGTACATGTTTTTGGAGAATATAAATACACATTTTGGATGGATATATAGCTAGGATTGGAATTACTAGCATATATGGCTTATATGCATATGTCCAGCTTTGCGATATTGCCAAACACTTTTCCAAAGTGGTTATAAGCATTTACCTTTCTGTCTAATGTGAGTTCTTGTTTCTCTACTCATTGGTTTTTAATATATATGATAAACCAATTTATGGTTGTCATTTATATTGATTTGTAAGAATCCTTTATTATTTATAATATTTTATGTTTTCTAAATTTCCTTCTTAGCTTTTAGAATTCATTTGTATATTAGAATTTTTTATGTAGAAATTCATGTAAACTACATTTAATGGCAGTTTTTATATTTGTTTTCCAGTTCCATAGTTTTTACTTCTCAATCTAATTTGTCTGGGCCCTCAAACAAAAAATTAATATAAGTGGTGATAAAGAGCAACATTGCTTTATTCCCAATTTCACTGTGAACTCTGAAAAATTCATTTTAAAGGGTTCAATTTTAAGTTTCTCAACAATATTTATTATCAGGTTAGGAAAGTTTCCTTTTATTCCTACTTGGCTAAGAAATTCTTTTCATTGTCAATAGAGCATAAAAGTTATTTATTTTTTTGCATGTATTGGAATGAGCATATGTTTTATTTCCTTTAATCCAGTAAAAAATTATATTTTCTGTTATTAAACTACCCTAGCCTTTTAAAAATGAACCATACTTTATGAAAATGTTATTTCCCCCCTGCTTAAAATGTTATTTCCTCATTTTTGCTGTATTTGTTATACTTGTTATTTATGATTTTTGTATCAATCTCTGTGAAATCAGTCTTTCTTTCTGGTATTGGTTCTTGTCCAGATTTTTACTAGACCCATAATATTAGTTGAATACCTTTTCCTTTAGTTTTTTCCTATAAAAAATGTCTGCATGTTAATAATTAAGATCTGTTCCTTAAGGTTCAACACTTAACAGTTTACTGTTGGGGACTGCTGTCTTTGGGTAAAATATAGGGAAAATAATACATCTATTATTAATTTCATTTTGTCGATCAGATTTTTATCTTTAACAAATTGATATTATTCATTTGTAGTTTTACTTAAGATGATACATTCCATCTAAGTAATTTGTTCATAGCATTTATTTATAATGCTGTAAATATATGCTACACTATATATATAAAAATATTACAATTTTTCATGACATATTTTTACTGGTGGTTTTATTTCTTTTTCATCTATATTTCTGGAATTTGGCCTGTTGTGCTTTTTTTAAAATGAATATATTTCCATCCAGTTGATCGTTTCTGTCCTGTTTATTTAGCCTCCATTTCATTAATATTTGCTTCTTTTTATTATTTCCTGCCCCCTAATTTCCCTTAGGTTTACTTTTTTTTAGCCTAACATTTTGAGGCCAGTGTTACAGTCCTTTATTTAGAAAAGTAGTAGGTGATGAATAAATGCTTAGGCTTTGGAATCAGCTATATCAGTGCTCTCACCTAGTAAATGCGTGACTTTAAGGAAGGAGTAAAACCTCTTTAGACCTTAGGTTCCTTACATGCAAAAGGTGGAAACAATTACCTTCCCATGAGGCTGTAGTGAAAGTTAAATGAAAAAATTTGTATGAAGGGCTTCACATGGAGCCCACTGTATGGTTACATTTGTTATTCACTTACTTTTAAGACAAACAAGAATTAATATGCATGTTTATAATGAGAATTTTCTTAATGTTTTGTCATTTGTTTCACACTATCAGAGGGTTGTGTGTCCTCCTTTTTCTTTTTCTTTAAAAATTCAGTAATAGAAATCTACACTCAGAAGAAATTCACAATTATATGGAGACATTTAATTCTGGTTTCTCTTGTTTATCTAAAAGTAATTGAGATTTGCATGCTTGAAACACATAATGTGATCTTTTTTGTGATGAAAACGAGCCAGTTGGGAGAATAATATTTTACCACTCTTACAAATGTTTGAAGATGCATTTAAACTTTTTAATTGTATTTAATTTTAAATTTTATTTACTTATTTTTTGAGGTATAGTTGATATATAATATTATATAAGTTACAGGTGTACAATATAGTGATTAGCAATTTTTAAAGGTTATACTCCATTTTTAGTTATTATAAAATAATGGCTATATTCCCTGTGTTGTACATTGTGTACTTGTAGCTTGTTTTATACATAATAGTTTGTACCTCTTAATGCCCTACTTAGTTTTTTGAGAAATCTCCATACTGTTTTCCACAGTGGCTGCACCAATTTACATTCTCACCAACAGTGTACGAGGGTTCTCTTTTCTCCACTTCCTGACCAACGATTTATTATTTGTATTCTTTTTAATAATAGCCATTCTGACAGGTGTGTGGTGATATCATATTGTGGTTTTGATTTGCATTTCCCTAATGATTAGTGGTGTTGAACATCTTTTCATGTGCCTGTTGGCTGTCACAGTGTTCTGTTTGAAAAGATATCTGTTCAGTTCTTCGCATTTTTTAATTAGGTTGTTTGGTTTTTGCTTTTGGGTTTTTTTGCTGATCAGTTGTATGAATTGTTTCTATATTTTGGATATTACCCCCTTATCAGTCATATTATTTGAAAATATTTTCTCCCATTCTGTGGATTGTCTTTTCATTTTGTCAGTGGATGCATTTGCTTTGCAAAAGCTTTTAAATTTAATTAAGTCCCATTTGTTTATTTTTGCTTTTATTTCCTTTGCTTTAGGAGACAGATCCAAAAAAAAATATTGCTACGATTTATGTCAAAAAGAGTGTTCTGCCTGTTTTCCTCTAGGAGTTTTATGGTATCCAGTCATATGTTTAGGTCTTTAATCCATTTTGAGTTTATTTTTGTATGTGATGTTAGAGAATGTTCTCATTTCATTCTTTTACATGTAGCTGTTCAGTTTTTCTCGCACCACTTATTAAAGAGTGTCTTTTCTCCATTGTATATTCTTGCATCCTTTGTCATAGATTAATTGTCCGTAAGTACCTGGATTTATTTCTGGACCCTCTGTTCTGTTCCATTGTCTGTCTTTTTTTGTGCCAGTACCATACAGTTTTTTGTTTTGTTTTGTTTTTTGCGGTACGAGGGCCTCTCACTGCCATGGCCTCTCCCGTTGCGGAGCACAGGCTCCGGACGCGCAGGCTCAGCGGCCATGGCCCACGGGCCCAGCTGCTCCGCGGCATGTGGGATCCTCCCGGACCGGGGCACAAACCCGCGTCCCATGCATCGGCAGGCGGACTCTCAACCACTGCGCCACCAGGGAAGCCCCCCATACAGTTTTGATTACTGTAGCTTCATAGTCTAGTCTGAAGTCTTGGAGTTGTTATTCCTCCAGCTCTGAATTTCTTTCTAAAGATTTTTAGGCTAATCAAGGTCTTCTGTGTTTCCTTACAAATTTTGAAATTTGTCCAAGTTCTATGAAAATACCATTGGTATTTTGATATGGATTGCATTGAATCTGTAGATTGCCTTGGGATGTATGGTCATTTTAACAATATTAATTCTTCCAATCCAGAGACACCATATATCTTTCCATCTGTTTGTATTGCCTTCCATTTCTTTCATCAGTGTCTTATAGTTATCCAAGTACAGGTTTTAGGCTGTTGTAAATAATGCTGCTATGAACATTGGGGGTGCATATATCTATTTGAATTAACTTACTGAAAATTGGCTGAAGGACTACTGTACAAACAAGGCTGTAGAAAAGATATACATGTAATTGTGTAGGATGGGAAGAAAAGCAGTAGGGATAGGATCTGTGCCCCTGGCAGTGGGCAGATTCCATAGTATGTCATATAAAAGTGATAATTGCCTGATTCAGGACCTATCATCTCCTGGACCATGTACCCATGTCTGCTCAATTTTTAAAAAATCTTGGTTCTACATATGTTGACCTCTTTTCTCTGGAATCAGTTTTCTTTCCCTTTTGGAATCTTACTTTCATGGAAAGCAACAAAAACCTCCTCTCTCCTCACACTTCTATCCTTATTCCTACTTAATTCTTTTAAACCTGTCAACAATGTGAAGCCCAGCAAAGAGGAAAATTTTCATTCTCAGAATTCCCATATGCCATACACACTGGATCTCTGGTTGCAATTTGCTTGGATTACCTAAACCACTTTCAGTCCACTAAACAAGTAGCCATCTCATTACACCACTATCTTTCTTTTTCACTTTTATACCCACTCTCAATCAATCCTATGGAAGCCTCAGAGTCTGGGCATCTGATTTACTAATTTATTCTCCAGCGATAATTATCGCCGTCTCTTGTTTTATGCAAGCATGTGGACAACCCATGGAACACTTAGCTTATTTTACCTTTGGAACTCAGTTTCAACAATGTGTAGCCATTCACCTCTAACCGTGAACTTTATCTTATTAGAACCCATGACTACATTCATGCTTACATATAAAACTTAATCATAACTATTATTCTTAATATATTTACTCTTCAAGTTAATAAAGGACTTAAATATTCTTTCTGTGATTTACCGCACATTTTAGGTTTTGTTCATCTTACTTTTAACTTTCACAGCTAGTTCTAGACTCCATCATTTCAACCACTGTCACCTAAAATCCTCAACTCAAACTAGAGTTTTGCTTGCTTTCTCCATTCCTACAACAAACTGCCAACACTGCTGGGAAAATAAATTGAGTACTTGCAGGGGAATGCATAAAAGGAGGAAACTACCAGTTGGGATGACATAGCCTGATACTTTAGGATGAAGGATGAAGTCCTGAACAGATATTTTATTTCAACACACTATGCTTGTAGTAATTTGAGATATGTTGTCCACATTTTCCTTAACTTTCTGATTCTAAATTTATTCATCAATGCATAGGGCCCTCAGTTGAAAGCTACATTATCTTTGTTTTTTCAAGTTGTTTTTATTAAATTTCAAAAATGTTAGTTTCAACTGTAATTCCAGTAATTCTCCATTTTGCGATGTTTAACACAGGATCTGGTATGTTACCTTGTGTTTGTTTTATTGTTGCAGTTACTTGGTGGGAGACTTGCTTCATGCCAAACGTTATCGTCACCATTAAAGTGACCTGAGTTCCTAGGGTACTTGGGTACTTTTCTAGGACTAAATAGGAAGACTGTTTCACAAAATGTTAAGAGCCCAGGAGAAGACAGCAAGGTCACTAAATGAACATTTTGAAGCCAATACCTCTTAGGATTATTAGTATAATCCTAATATAAGGGTTTACTCTCCATGTCTCTCTTGATATATATTTGGTAATTGTTATGGAGTATGAATTGTTATTGTGATAAAAAAAGAATTATTTATGAATAATAGAGTACTGTTGAGAGTAAACTGAAACAGCATGATATCATCAGAATTTATTCCTAAGATCTCAGCTTGCAAGCAGGTAATAGGAAAACAAACTCCAAAGAATACTAAGGCAATACTACATTTGCCCCTATTACGTTATTTATACAATGACTACAGAGACTACACCTCCTGAGAGAATGTAACATTATCACTAATAACATGCTATAGTGTACAGTGGTACAGAGGCTGCCAAGTAGACTGTTGTACATCATCTTTTACAAATTCTTTTTATCTCCCTACAGTTTCATCAAAGTCATCAATCTCTGTACCCTAGTTACCATGTCCCTCACTTTTGTTTGTAGCTTAATTCACTGTTATCCAGAATACGAGCAACATAACTTTGTGGCTCTCAACCAAGCAAATTAGAGTAGAATATGAAATAATAAATGTCATAGTTCCCTCTCAAGATCTGAATACTTGGTAAAGACTCTTGGGGTGTGTGTGTGTGTGTGTGTGTTTTCAGACATACACAAATGCTAGTGCTTGGGTCCTTTACAGTTAAATTCTTTGAATGACTTACCAGATGAATTAGTAATTCGCATGGTCCTTTCTAGCTATAGCCATATTCATTGAGTTTGTACTGCCTATTTCTGTGAACAGTTTTTATTCCAGAGCTCACATGACAAAGATAAATCTAAACCCCTTTCTGTTTTGTCTCTAATTTGATTAAATTCTAGATGTAGCTGCTTAGCAACAAGATTCTCCTAATTCTATAGACCATGACAACTGGCTAGAGTCTCTCCTCATTGTGGCTCTACCATCTCCATCAAACTTTAATTCTAATTACTTTTCAATCTGAATAAATCTGACTACATTCCTTATCTGCAACCCCTGAGCTCCCAACATACAGTATAAGCACTTTAGTTTCAGTAATTTTGATCATACTATTATTTTTTTGTAGGTCAATGAATAACTCAGAGGCACTTCATGTGTGCACATACAGTTCATCACTTGTGGAAACTTTGTCATTAAAAAAGGCAAGCTAGGGCTTCCCTAGTGGTGCAGTGGTTGAGAGTCCGCCTGCCGATGCAGGGGACACTGGTTCGTGCCCCGGTCCGGAAAGATCCCACATGCCGCAGAGCGGCTGGGCCCGTGAGCCATGGCCGCTGAGCCTGCGCGTCCAGAGCCTGTGCTCCGCAACGGGAGAGGCCACAACCGTGAGAGGCCTGCGTACCGCACAAAAAAAAAAAAAAAGAAAAAAAAGCAAGCTAAATTTAGAGGAAGAAATGAGTAAAGAACAGCATGGGAATAAATTTAATAGGTAAATTGACTAGCTGGCATTTAAAAATTGATATCATAAGTTAACGGTAATTAGCAAGTTGGCCTGGGTAAACCAAGGAAGCAAGATTAGGTATTTATTATCCTTGAGAGTTTATGCATGGGACAAAGAGGAGGTTGGCAACGTCTGTAAGTCTGGTGTCTGCTGGTGTCTTTCTATTGCCTTTCTACCTTAGGACGTCCATATCTGTACTATCCAATATTGGAAAATTTCACTTTCTCTCTGGCTTTCATCACAGCTACTTTTTTAAACGACCAAATTTGGCTATGACTTTGTTCATCTTTCTATTAGTTTTCTAGGGCTGTTCTAAAAAAGAAGGCAAAATGAGTGATATAACAGAAATTTATTGCCTGACAGTTCTGGAGACTGGAAGTCCAGTGTCAGTGTCCACAGGGTCTTATTCTTTCTGAAGCCACTAGGGAAGGATCTATTCTAGGCTTCTCTCCTAGCTTCTGGTAGTTCCCTGCCTTGAGGCAGCATGATTCAGTTTTCATATGATGCTCTCTCCTGATCCAAAATTGTCTCTTTAATTAGGACGCCAGTCATATGTCCAATCTGTTGGCTTACAGCTGTTCGTTATATTCTCTTACAAACCTTTATATATCTGTGGAATCCATTATTATTTCTCCTCTTTTGTTTCTGATTTTACTTCTCAGTGCCTTCTCTCCCTTTAGTGAGTTTAGCTAAAGTTTTGTCAACTTGGTTTATCTTTTCAAAGAATCAGCTCTTAGTTTCATTGATACTTTCTGTTGTCTTTTAAGTGTCTATTTTATTTATTTCCACTATGAACTTTATTTTTCTGACAACTTTGGGCTTTGTTTGTTCTTTTTCTGGTTTCTTTAGGTGTAAGGCTGTACTATTTATTTGAGATTTTTCTTGTTTCTCGGTTTTTCTGTTTTGCTCTAAGCTTCCTTCTTAGTACTGCTTTTGTTGTATCCCATGGATTTTGTTATATCACATTTTCCTTTATATTTGTCTTCAGGTATTTTAAAAATTTCTCCTTTGATTTCTTCATTGACCCAATAGTTGTTCAGTAGCATGTTTTTCAGTCTCCACATATTTATTGTTTTTCCAGCTTTCTTCTTGCAATTGATTTCTAGTTTCATACCATTGTGATTGGAAAATATGCTTGATATGATTTCAATCTTCTTAAATTTATTGAGGCTTGTTTTGTGTCCCAATTTATGGTCTGTCCTTGAGAGGGAAGAATGATGTGCATTCTGCTGCATTGGGGTGGAATGTTCAATACAAATTTATTATGTCCATCTGGTCTAATGTTTCATTTAAGGCTGCTGTTTCCTTGTTGACTTTCTGTCTGGAAGATCTATCCATTGATGTAAGTGGTGTATTAAAGCCCCCTACTATTATTGTGTTGCTGTCAGTTTTTCTCTATAGGTTTGTTAATAATTGCTTTATATATTTTGTTGCTCCTGTGTTAAGTGCACATATATTAAAATAGCTGTTATGCATTCTTAATGAATTTTCCCCTTTGTCATTATATAATGTCCATCTTTGTCTCTTGTTACCTTTATTGGCTTAAAGCCTATTTTGTCAGACATGAGCATGGCTACACCCATTTACTTTTGGTTGCCATTTGCTTGGAGTATTGTCTTCTACCTGTTCACTTTGAGCCTATGATTGTCTATAGAACTGAGATGCGTCTCCTCCAGACATCATATAGTTGGGTCTTGTTTTTTTCATCCATTCAGCCACTCTGTCTTCTGATTGGTGAATTCAGTTCACTTACATTTAGGGTGATTATTGATAAATGACAGTTTAGAACTGCCAATTTATCTTTTGTTTTTTTTCTGGTTGCTCTGTATCTCCATTTTTTCCCCTGTGTTTCTGTCTGCCATTTTAGTTTGGTGGTTTTCTATGATGTTTTTCTCAGTGTTGTCTTTTTTTTTTTTTTTTACATTTTGTGTTTCTGCTCTAGATTTATATTTTGTGGTTACCATGAGGTTTGTATAAAATATCTCATAGATAAAATAGTCCTTTTCCTGTCGTGATAGTGTTTTATCTTCATTTGCCTATGTGAGTTCCATCCTTTTTGACCTCCCCTGTTGGGTTTTTGTTGTCTCAAATTATTCCTTTTTATATTGTGAGTTTGCTATCAAATTGAAACAGCTGTAGTGATTTTTACTGTCTATACCCTTTAGCCTTCGTGCTATAATTGTTTAATAATCTGTTAGAGTTGCAATTTTCTAATTCTGTCTATTTATCAACTTACTCAAAGTTTTGTGTACTTTTGCCTTTTCCTTTCTGGTAGAAGAGCTCCTTTCAACAATTGTTTATCTCTGTAAGGCAGGTCTAGTGTTGATAAGCTCCCTTAGCTTTTATTTCTCTTTCATATCTGAATAACTTTGCTGGATATTCTTGGCTGACAGCTTTTATTTTTCAATATTTTAAGCATGGCATCCCACTCTCTCCCAGCCTATAGAGTTTCTGCAGAGAAATCAGCTGATAGCCCAATGGTGATTTATTCGTAGGTTGCCACCCTTTTAATTTTTTCCTTTGTCCCTGACAGTTTTTCATATAATGTGCCTTTGCCATTGACTTTAACAGTTGTTAATATGTCTTGGAGAAGGTCTTTTTGCGTTGAGGTAATTAGTTGTTTTTGTAGCTTTATGGACTTGTATATTTGGTTTCTTCCCCAGGATTAGGAATTTCTCACCTGTTACTTCCTTTTTTTGTGTGGTACACGGGCCTCTCACTGTTGTGGCCTCTCCCGTTGCGGAGCACAGGCTCCGGACACGCAAGCTCAGCGGCCATGGCTCACGGACCTAGCCGCTCCACGGCATGTGGGATCTTCCTGGACCGGGGCATGAACCCGTGTCCCCTGCATCAGCAGGCGAACTCGCAACCACTGCACCACCAGGGAAGCCCTCACCTGTTACTTCTTTAAATAATCTTTCTTCCCCCTTCTCCCTCCCTTCTCCTTGCATACTAATGTTACCCTTCCTAATAGAGTTGGATTGTTCTCATAGAATTTCTTCATGTTTTTTGGATCTTAATTCTCTCTCCTCTACTACCTGTATAATTTCTAGATTTCTATCTTTTAGATCGCTAATTCTCTCTTCCATATGGTCTGCAATATTTCCATTGTTTTCTAGTGCATTCTTCATCTCACTTATTGAATTCTTCAGCTCCCAAATTTCTGTTTGGTTCTCTTCTAGAGTTTCAATCTCTTTAGTAAAGTAGTACTTCTGCTCACTAATATTCTCCTTGAACAGCCTTTCTTTCTTGTAGCTCTTTGATTTTTTTCATGACAGCTATTTTGAATTCTCTCTCAGATCGCAATATTCCATGAGTTTAAATTTGGTTCCTGGAGAACTGTCATATTTGAAGTAGTGAACAGTGCTCTTCTTAAATATATCTGTTTTTTAAAACTTGATTATACTGACTCAACAGATTAGTAATTGGACGCCTTTTGTGTTTTCCGGTAGGTGGTGCTATAGCACAAGCTTTTATTTTCTCATACCTGCGCTGCTTCTGGTTATATTTTAGAATTGGTATCTTTCACCCTCTACCACCTCTGTCAGATGTGTTGCCTGGCGCCCTCCTTGCTGCTTGTGATACCAGATCATTGGTGCCTCGCTGCTGCTGGTGTCACAGGTGTCACTGCGTGGGACACCAAGCTGGTGGGTGTTTTCCACCTTGTCTGGGGTCTCCTGGGTCACAGACTCTGCCACTGCAAGGGGAGGAAGAGAAGGAGGGGGAGCCAGTATTGCAGGTGTCTCAGCCGTGAGCAGGGTTGTCAGGTTCACAGGCTCTGCCACTGTAAGCAGGAGGGGGTAGAGTCATGGGCACTTCCACAACTGGAGGGACAAAGTTGGCAGGCTCCACTGCCACTGCTGTCAAGTTCCCCATGGCTGCAGGTACCACTTTGGCTGTGAGGTCAGTGTGGTGCCTCTCCTGAAGCTGCCCAGCTCTCTGGGATTGCAGGTTCAGCCACCGTTGCTGAGGGTCTTGGATTACAAGCACTACCTCCATTGTTCTATGGTCCCATCTCCTCTGTGTGGTCCAGTTCACCCACCTTTAGATATATGATGTGCAGGGTTTTCTCATGACCTGGTGTGTTGGGCACAGGTACTTTTGTTGAGTTATGGATGTTTTACTGGTTGTAGATAGAAGGGGTGGGACAATGGGAACATCTCATGCCACCAAGATGCTGACATCAGTCCTGTATTTTATTCATTTTGATGCGATTGTAAGTGGGATTGTTTTCTTAATTCCTCTTTCTGTTAGTTCATTATCAGTGTATAGAAATGCAACAGATTTCTCTCTCTTAATTTCGTATTCTTCAAGTTTACTGAGTTCATTTATTAGTTCTAATAGTTTTTTGGTGGAGTCTTTAGGGTTTCCTGTGTATAGTATCCATAGGAATCTACTGAGATGATCATATGATTTTTAACCTTCGTTTTGTTAATCTGGTATATCACAATGATTGATTTGCAGATATTGAACCATACTTACATCCCTGGAATAAATCCCACTTTAACCTTGGTGTACGATTCTTTTAGTGTATTGCTGAATTTTGTTTGCTAATATTGGGATGAGTAATTTTGCATCAATGTCATCAAAAATACTGGAGATATATATATATATATCATATTGTCTTTGGTTTTGGTATCAGGATAATGCTGGTCTTGTAGAATGAGTTTGAAAATTTTTCTTTCTCTTCAGTTTTATGGAATAGTTTGAGGCGTATAGGTATTAACACTTCTTAAAATGTTTGGTAGAATTCATCTGTGAAGTTATCTGGTCCTAGACGTCTGTTTGTTGGGATTGTTTTGATTACTGATTCATTTTCATTACTAGTAATTGGTCTCTTCAGATTTTCTATTTCTTCCTGATTCAGTTTTGGAATTTGTATGTTTCTAGAAATTTATCCATTTCTTTTAGGTTTTCCAATTTGTTGGTGTATAATTTTTTGCAGCAGTCTCATGATTTTTTATGTTTCTGTTGTATCAGTTATAACTTCTCTTCATTTCTGATTTTACTATTTGAGCCTTTTCTCTTTTTTTCCTTTATGAGTCTGGCTAGAGATTTGTCAGTTTTTAAAATCTTTTCAAATAAACAAAGAACCAGCTCTTAGTTTCATTAATATTTTCTATTGTTTTCTTTTAGTATCTCTTTCTTTTATTTTTTCTCTGATCCTTATTGTTTCCTTCCTTCTACTAACTTTGGGCTCTGTTTGTTTTTACTTTTCTAATTCCTTTAAGTGTAGATTGTTTACTTGCGATTTTTCTTATTTTTTGAGGTAGGTCTGTATCGCTATAAACTTTCCTCTTAGAAATGCTTTTGCTGTGTTCCATAGGTTTTGACAGGTTGGGTTTCCATTTTCATTTGTCTCAAGGTGGTTTTTATTTGGGTGCCCTGGGTGGGGTGGGAGCCACTTTGGAGGAGACCCAGTCTCTGGCAAGGTTGCCTGCTAGGTATGAAAGGTAAGAGCTGCTTTGGAGAGGCACTTGACAGGTCTAGGCTGCCTGCTGTGTGTGCAAAGCAAGAATTTCTTTGGAGGCGGTGCCTGTTCCAGCTGTGGCCACCCACCAGATGTGGTGGGGCAGGAGCCACTTTGGCCTCCCACTGGATGTGTCAGGGGGGCAGCTGCTTTGGAGAGGTGCTGGTCAGGATGGGCAAGTCTGCAGGGGAACACCAGGGTGGGGTGAGCAGTGCTAGCAGGGTAGATGATGTATGTCAAAAATGGTGCCCACCAGTGCCAGGACATAATAGCTGTTTCTTGATGTCATGTTGAAGTTCCTGAATATTCCTAACAAGACACCGTGAGAAAGATCAAGATTTAATTACATTCTCTCTACTTACCAAAGTATTTCCTCTACTACTGCTTTCTTAGCAATCCTAGGAGTGGGATGTAGGCCTAAGTCATTTATTTTTATGATTGGAATCCTTGCAGACCCAAGTCTTTCCCCCAGCTTGTACTGTTGGCAAAGTTTCAGCTGGTTTCTTTTTTTTTTTAATTGAGATATAACTGATATATAATACATTAGTTTCAGGTGTATAACAATGATTTGATATATTTATATATTGTGAAATGTTATGTTTGATACTAATGCAAATGAAATGAATTTTCGATTTCAGTTTTACCTGCTTGTTACTGGTAGTTAGATAATGAGCATGGAATACTGACCATGTAATCAGCAACCTTGCTCTATTAACTTAGTTATTCTGTTAATTTATATTTTCTAGGTATAGTATAATGCCACATGTGAATAATAGCAGTTTTATTTCTTCCATCTTTATTCTTATGCCATTTTATTTCTAATTTTATTCAGTCTAGCACATCTAGTAACATGTTCATAACAAGTAGCGACAGGGTGCCATTTTTGTCTCTTCATCAATATCCTTAGAAAGTCTCATACAGCTCACCATTATGTATGATATTTCCTGTGGGGCATTTTAGGTCATTTTTTTTTCTAGATATACTTGATTATATTAAGAAAATCCCCCTCTCTTCCATGTAGACCAAGCAATTTTATTAATAAATGTAGACTTTGGTGAAATAATTTTTGTGTTTATTGAGATATGATTTTCTCAGGTACTCTGTTAATGTGAATTATAGAGATTGCTCTTCTGATAATTTAGAAATACCTAAAATATAAACCATTTGATCATGAGGATGCATTATTGTCTACAAAACATGCCGAAATTTATTTTCTTTACAAACATTTTAAGAATATTATATTGTTGACCTGAAACAAATATACTGCCAGTTTTTTCTCTAGCTAAATTGGGTTTATTTGGGATCAGCAAAGAATTGCAGCTCAGAGTCTGCAACCATGGCAAGCCATGTGCAAGCTCCCACACACAGGGAAGGAGAACTCTTTTGTAGATAGGAAAAGGAAGTTGGGTGGGCCATACTAAGCAAAGAGTCCATGGTGTTTCATTAGCTGAGTTGCTGCCAAGAAGGAAGAAGGACCTTTCTTCTTCCTGTTGAGTTCTGCTATCATTCAGGGTGTGAGAACTCTTCCTTCTGGTCTCACAACTCTATTTAATTGAGGTTATTGTTTATTTATTTATTTTTTACAATATCTACTTTCATAAAAGAAATAGGAAAATTTTGGGGGTGTAATGCCTTTGTCAGGTTTGAGAATTAAGTGACCCCAAGTCTCGTAGAGTTTTGAGCTATTCCTTTTCTTAAATTCATGACATATAAAGTTAAATCAGTGCATCTTCAGTCTTCTTTTTTTTAACATAGGTATATGAGACTATACATTTTCCTTAAAACACTGCTTTAGTTGAATACTATGTAATATACATATATTGTAGTTATTTGTGTTTCAATTCAAATTATTTCTTAATTTCTGTTTTGATTTCTCCTTGACATATAGATTATTTAGAAATATATATATTTTATTTCCAGTTGTGATATTGTGATTTATAATAAGACATATATATTTGAGCTTTAACCTTGTTCCTGTCACAGAGCTACTAAAAGCCTTGGAACTTTTAAAGTGATGAGAGCAGTAAAGTTGTCCTTTGTTCCATTAATGAGGTGACTTTTAGAAACCACCTAGGGAAGGATGCTGGTTGCCAGTGGAGCAAACCATGTGATTAGAGGGTAGGAATTTTCAATCTCCCTTGCCCCCTACCTCTGTGGAGGGAAGAGGGACTGGAAATTGAGTTCAGTCACCAATGGCTAATAATTTAATGAATCATGTCTAAGTAATGAAGCCTTCATAAAACACCAAAAGGGTGAAGTTTGAAGAGCTTCTGGGTTGGTGAACACGTAGAGATGCAGGGAGAGAGGTACACATGAAGAGGGCATGGAAGCTCTGCACCCTTTCCACGTATCTTGCCCTGTGCATTTCTTCCATCTGGCTGTTCCTGAGTTATATTCTTTTATAATAAGCTGGTAATTTAGTAAGTAAAATGTTTATCCGAGTTCTGTGGGCTGTTCTGACAAATTAACTGAACCTAAGTAGGGGGTCATTGGAACCTCTAACCTATAGCTTGTTGGTCAGAAGCACAGGTGACAACCTGGACTTGTGATTGGTATCTGAAAGAGGGGAGAGCAGTCATGTTGGGCTGAGCCCTTAACCTCTGGGATCTGACACTGTCTGCAGGTAGTATTAGAATTGAGTTGAATTGTAGAACACCCAGCTGGTATAGGAGAATTTCTTGGAGGTGTAAGGAACCCCCCAAACACACATTGAAATTGGGTGCAGAATCTTAGTTGGTGTCAGATGTGGGATCAGAGTCAGAACTGTACCAGGCGGTTGGAGTTTTTCTAGTTATATTTAATGATATTGACTTCCAGCTTAATTATATAAGGTCTAGAGAAAATATACTCTTTTTAATTAAAACTGTGTGAAATTTGTTGGGGCTTTTTCTTTGGCTCATCATAAGGTAGACTTTGGTAGTAGTCCATACGCAGATGAACCAAAGTGAATTTATCCACTTTTGGGATTATCCCTTCTCTTTGTATACCTATTATATCAAGTTTGTTAATTATGTATTGAAAGTCTTCTGATCCTGCAGGATTTATTTTCTACTCTTTCTGTTACTACTGAGAGAAGTGGGCTAAAAGTATCCCTACTGGTAATTGTAGATTTGTCTATTTCTATATTTTCTCCTCTATATTTGAAGTTCTATTAGTGAATGCATACACATTTAAGATTGTCATATCTTCTAGTGATTTGCCTTTTATCATTACAAAATATTCCTTCTTATTTATAGTAATGCTTTGTGCCTTAAAGTCTTTGTCATCAGATATTAAAAAGATTACACTAACTTAATTTGGTTAATATGTGCATGAAAATTCTTTTAAGTTTTTACACTCTCCATGTCTTTATTTTTAAATTGTTTCTAATAAACAATGGCATAATGCTAGACTTTATACTTTATTCACTTGAAATATGTCAGCCTTCTACTTAATGTAATCCATTTTACATAGATCTTATATCTACCAGGTTTTTTTTATTTTCACGTCTGCGTTATGCTTGTTTCTCCTCAATTGCCTATACTTGTAGAAACAAATATCATTTATTATGCCTTTTGTTCCTTCAATAAATTTCTTATATGTACGTAGTCTTATTATTTTAATGATTACCCTAGATTTGCAACATGCATCTGCAACATCATATAGTATAATCCACATCATTAATTTACCTCTTCCCAATATTGCTAGAAGTTTAGACCTTTTATCTCTATTTACACACCTCCCGACTTTTGTGACAAATATATATTTGCATTTTGTTCTGCATATATTTACAGTCCATAAGATACTACTAGTATCCTTGTACAGTTAATTTTAATTAGTTTACCCACATATTTACTGCTTCTTGTGTACTTCACACCCACCTGCACATTCATGTTTCTTTCTGGTATCATGTTTCTCCTGACTGAAAAAGAAATGATATTTCTTTGAGTGCTGGCCTGCTGGCAATGATTTGTTTGCCAAAGGAAAGTTTTGTTCTCCGTTATTGAATGTTATCTTCACAAAATAAAGAATTCTAGTTTGGCAACTACAATTTATTGAGTAAATGTGTTATTTCAGTGTCTTCTGCATTCAATTATTGAAGTCAACCATCTATGTTTATTGTCATTTCTTTTTTTTTTTTTTTTTTTTTTTTATGCGTTACGCGGGCCTCTCACTGTTGTGGCCTCTCCCGTTGCGGAGGACAGGCTCCGGACGCGCAGGCTCAGCGGCCATGGCTCACGGGCCCAGCCGCTCCGCGGCATGTGGGATCCTCCCAGACCGGGGCACGAACCCGTGTCCCCTGCATCGGCAGGCGGACTCTCAACCACTGCGCCACCAGGGAAGCCCGTCATTTCTTTTAAGATATGGATATTTTATGTCTGGCTGCTCTTAAGATTTCTGTGTCTCTGGTTTTCAACAGTTTTACTATGATATGGTTAGGTGTGTATTTCCATGTGCTTATTCTGCGTGAAATTCATTGATTTTCTTAAAGCAGTGGCATAATATGTTTCCATACTTAGGGGAAATTCTCAGCCATTATATGTTTTTTATTACTTCTATTGAATTCTCTTCTTCCTCAAATGATACTCTATTTGAATGATTTCAGATTTATTGATGTGTTTCACATATCACTTCTCTATTTTAATGCTTTTTTCTATGTCAGTCGTTGACTTTTTTAAAATTAACTTTTCTATAGTTAACTAATTTAGCTAATTATACAATGCAGTCAATAATTCAAACTGTTTACTGATTTTCTGAATTTAATAAGTTCACATAGATGCCAATTTTCTGGTGAAATGAATCTACCTTCTTTCACATGGTCTATTCATTTTTCTTCCAGTTTCTCTAAAATACTAGCCATAGGGAATTTTTGTTCATTATCATCTTTTCCACTCTTTGGATCTTTTAGCTGGCTTCTATCTTTTCTTTCACTATCTTTGTTGTTGTTTTCCCTTTATTATTGGCCATAATTTCTTCCTTTTGATATATGTGATAATGCTTTATTGTATGCTAGATGTTCTATATAAGGAACCATAGGAGTTACCTTCAACTTGAGAAGTTTCTATCTTTCCTCTGTTTGGAAGTTAGGCTGAGTGACTGATGACTTTAATTCAATAAGGAATTGAGTTTGGTCAGAGATAGTGTAGTTTTAGTGAGACACATATACTTTACTGGACTTTATACTGGGAGCCCAGAAGCCTCTATTTTCTCAGCACTGAAAGCAATGGGTGACTATGTTCTGATACTCAAATCTTCAAAACCAAGTTCTCTAGCTTATATTCCAAGCTCCTTCAAAATCAGCCAGATGTTTTAAAGAGAAGGCATTACATGTCCTTGAGGCAAACTCCTTTCCACTAGGTCTTTGCTTCCTAACTAGAATTGCAGATATCTTTGTCTTTAAAGACTTTAACCTATTTCCCAGCAAATGGATCTAAACTCAGCAAAAGTGGTGTGGGAAAAACTCATTTTGAATTTGATGCCCTTAAGTGCCTAATTTATCAATCTAGTCTATTCTGCACACTAAGAGTTTTTCAGGTTTCTCTTTCTTCAACAGAGGAATTCTAACTGGGTAGGCCAAGCTTGATCATTAATTTATATTCAAAACCATCATGTTACAGGGAACAAAGATTTTTGTTCCAGGGGAAAAAGTACTGATAATTTAAATTGTTTTCCCTTCCTTGTAATTTTTAAGACTTCTAATCTTCATTTCCTCCACAGTTCTATGATACTTTAAAATAAAATTTTAAGAAATGTTCTTGGCATTGTATAGCTGTCATTTTCAGAAAAATTGCTTGTCTGCATAGACCTAACTAAAATTGAAAGTATCTTTTTTACCCTATTTTATAACCAAAGAAACCCAGAAATTTAGAGACAACTATTATTATCATTCTGTACTTTTTAAAATTTTGTTGGAAACTTGCAGTAAATGTAAGTAATTTTCCCAAGATGGTTAAGAGCAGTGGTAAAGAAAAACTCAATCAGACAAAGAAAAAAAATTGATATTTCCTCACTCCCAATGAATGGTACTTAATGAATAAGTACTTCATTATACCAAGATGAGTACTGTAACAGAATTCAGTCAGAAAAAAAAAATCAATGATTTTAGGGGGATGGAATTAAATATAAGGCATTGGGTAACCAGCTACTAAAGAACACAGCAAGTTAAGGGAGGCATTGTGCTAGTAACTGGTTAATAACCATAAAATACTAATTGCAAGAAGGTGATTTCATTCATGGAGCTGAAGAGCAAAGGGCAGAAGTAGGGTTACTTGAATCTGGAGAACTGTAAGGCTGGCCCCATGAATCTCAAAAATGAGACTCAAAACTCTCACAGCAGGTACTGCTAAGCTGGTGCAGAGGATCTGAGACATTGGTAGAGAGATCAAAGACCTGGGGCTCAGACCCAGACAGCTATGCTGGTATCTTTTAGACTGACAATGAGGTTGGTCTGGATTGAATTTTTTTTTTAAAGGATATTGAAACTAAGTATAACTGCCAGTGTAATATTTGTTATTAAGATTGACATACAGGAAGCAGATCTCCCAGATTCCCAAATCCCCTTGCATTCACCCTGCTGCAGATCTCTGTAGAAAGAGGGCTGATACAGCAGCAGTGTGGTTCCTATAATGCAGAGCACAAAATGGGAAGGGGCTTTGACACTGAAAAAGAGTAACTTAAAAACTGGTACACCACCCAGGTACCATGCCTTTTTCTAGAAAATATAAAGAAATACATTTCAGGAAAAATAAAATTTCTAATTTTTTAAAATAAAGAAGAATAAGTAGAAACATTATAGGAGTTACCTTTTTTAATGCATATCTATTCAGATACATTTTTGGGTACTAATTGTTTTTATTTCCCATGTTGAGTCTGAGTCTTTTGCTTGCGTTTTTCAGGTTGAGGCTGAACTTCTTTCTTTTTTTCCTTAGGTTTTTTCCTCATACAGAGCAATAGAAGACAGCATAATAGAATTAACAACAAAATAAGACATATTAGGGCCAGGTAAATCTTCTTTATCCTCTCTCTCTTAGGGGGTGGGCCACTGTCAACACTACCTCCATTGCCTTGTTTTAGGCAGTTGGGAGGGTCCCACTTATAGTTGCAATGGCAGTGATGTTTATTGTTGCAGATCCCCCTCATGTTACAGAACTTAGGTGAACAATTACTATCCAAGCGAGAGAGATGGACACACTTCCTTCCGATGCAGACATGTTCTGGGCCACACTCTGTGCCGTCTTTCACATCACCAATATCAGGTATGGTCATCCCAATGTGGTAGTCTGTACCCCAGCAGGTGGTATTGTTGAAGCGAGTCCCATGCACAGTAGAATGCTCTGTCAGAAGGGGAATTTCTGACACGTTATCGCACTGAATTCTCCCACATAAGCTGTCCAACATACTGCATTTTAGATATGTAGGGCCTTCGACTCCACAGTTACCAAAACGGTCACCTTGAGTGTTTACTTGTTTGTAGCAACTGTCGTTTGCATTTTTTGCCTTTTGGCCGAAAATCTGCCTACACTGTGCGTTGCGGTCATTACATCTCTTTTCATAGCAGTAGGCATTGTCATTACAGGGAATTCCATCCTCTACATATACATCGTCTGGGCACATATGGGATGATCCATTGCACCACTCTGGAAGATCACATTCATTGACCTCCTTTCTACACATTTCTCCTGATGGTAAGAACTTGCAGTCCTTGCAACAAAGCCCAAAAGCACAAGTAGACCCAAAACTCAGACTGCAGTTTGTCAGACAACAGGCATCTTTTGAACAATCCTGAAAAGATCCACAGTCACACTCTTCTCCTTCTTCAACAACACCATTTCCACAGCGCTTCCTTGAAAACATGTCCTTTGTGTATACAGTGTACTGCAAACATTTTGCCTGCTGTACAGAATATCCCCAAAAATAAGAATAACTACAATTGCTAAATTGGGCTATTGGTGGGTTGTCATGACGCATTATACATCTATAATAACCTGCAGAACACACACACAATACATCATCATGAAACATACCCAAATTATGACCTATATGATGAGCTACTGCAATTCCAATAATGGCCAAGGTTTTGTTTGCAAAAGTAACAACTGCACAACTAAAGTGTGACCTACACATTCCTGCAACAAAGCCTAAACCAGTTAATCCTCTCAAGGTCTTATTTATAAAAAGATGTACAGTATCATGTGCCATGCGGGCATCAATGGTATTAGCCTTCCAATCGCAAAAATCTCTCAGAGACCTCCTTACAGCATCCACTTCAACCTGGTTTCTTTTAGTCCAGATCTCCATACCAAACAATAACACCTTCATACCCATTACCTGATAAATGGAATCCACTATATTTACAATAAGAAATAGATCCTCCTGCAACTTTGAGACATTCCTTTTAAAATGATTATATAGAGCATTGTCCACCACCAGTGCAATTTCAACAAAGAATGAATGGATCCACCAGCCATCATAATGACTTTGTTTCTGGGTAGAATTATCAGTCTCTTGAAACTCAAATTGGTGTACAGTTTCCTCTTGCATAAAATCAGATTTCATGTTTGGTAATTGGGTCTCCTCACTGTCCATTTTATATACCAGGTGTTCAAATTTCGTAGAGAAAATCATGGGCTTAATTTCATAAACAACATCGTTTATCTGTAATAATCCTCGAAAGCCACCAGAACAGGTACTGAGGGCAACAAGGGATTCTGGGTCCCCCTCCACATAACCATGGTAGTAGCAGTCATTCTGGACAAAAGGCTGGTCCTTCAGGAGAGCGCCCTGGTCTGAGTAGGTGAACACTGGGAGGTGTCTGGACAGCAAATGCTTCTTGATATTCATGTGGAGAACGTGTCTCTGGCCCCCAAAATGCAGGCTGTAAGAGAGCCGGCCTGGAGGCTTCATGCTTCTGCCAGTGTGTGTTACCTTCAAGGGAATCACCACTTCTGGAGGACTGTGATATTGGGGGTGTTCAGCCCGGATGTGTCCTGAAAAAGACAGAAACACCCCAAGCCAGTGTAGCAAGAGTATGATCCTCATGTACAACAGGGCTTTAATCACAGTCATTATGAAGCTACTATTATTGGTCCAGAGAAGAAGGCAGGCAGGGTTGGGAGTCACAGATGGTCTGGCTCCTTATTCTGAGCTGCTTAGTGTACAGAGTTTATCATTAAGTATCTGTCTTCTGGCAGAGTTGAACCATTAGAGCATAAGCCCTACAAGTAAAACAAAATATAACATATGGATGGGGGTGATTAGAAAAGGGCCTAATAGGGAGAAAGAGAAAGTCATACAACAAAAGTGATTAGTGTTTTGATCAAGGGTTGACTCTAGAAACTGCACAGAATTTGCTTTTAATTATTGATAAGGCAGAGGGGCATTGGGGGAGTATGGAAGAGTGACAACTGGCCATAGATTTATAGTTATTGAACTTGGATGGTGGGCAATTAAGGATTCATTATACTATTCTCTAAATATATGTATATGTTAAATATTTCCACAATAAATAGTTTAAAAAAATCTTAAGGGTAAGGTGACCATATGTCTTGGATTGCTGGGATTTTCCTGATTTACACACGTTAAATTGGTATAAGTAATAATACCTGTTTTTTTCAACCTCAAGTCCTAAATTACTCAATTACCTAAGATACATATTAAAAGCAACAACAACAACAATAACACTCTCCTGTTATTTTAAAATCTCTTTTATAGTACTTATTACCTCCCTAGAACAAAATATTTAGTTTTATCTTTCTTACATTACTCTCCTCACTAGACTTGTCATATTAGAAGTACTCAAGAGCGTTATCTATGTCTTTCACAAATGTTAGTATCCCCAAAGTGCCTAGCTTAATTCTTTATATAGTAAAGAATGGTCAACTTGACTTTTATTGTGCCTTGGAGTGTTACTCAAAAGGTATTTACACTTGATTACATTTTAATGTACAATATTATTCAACACCTGTGGCTAATTTTGTTTTTGGAACAAAGTGTTATAGACTCAGTTTTCCCTGCTTATTTTCTCTATTTACAACTAAATACTCTGGATATAATTAAGTGGAAGACGAAAAAATACCTCTGAAAGCTAAAAAGCAAAAGACAGACTGGCTAGAGACCTCTAGACTTGAGGAATGGCAACAAGGTGAGTTCCCTGGGTTTTCTTTTAATTGCTCTCAGATATCCCAAATTGGGTGCTGGAGAGGTCTTTAACACCGAATCACCAGCAGGCGTAGACAAAAACAAACAAACAAAAAGCCTCAAGAATAGTTTTCTTTCTCTGTTCACATGACAGAGAATGGAAAAGCTCAACAGAGAACCAGTAAGGTGCTCCAGCATCTGCTCTTGAGCCAAGACACATGTGGATTGATTCATCCAGAGCAGCAACCTCAAAGACTTGTAGGCCAACCCAAAACACACTCCACAATCAGTGCACTGGTGGGCTGTTCAATCCACCTACACTGGCAATATAAAATCCCTGGCAGGCCAGCCTAACACTGATTCAATATCTAGGTAACTAACTACCTGATCTGCCTTCAGAGGCAGCAACAAAATCCCAACAATTTGACCCAACCTCAGCTCAACACTAGGGCAGGGAATGGAACCCTGTATTAAACATAGCAGTATCATTCATAAAGCCTGATATATCCCACCCCTTCACCAAATGACATAGGAGACACAGCCTATTGGCTTCTGTTTCTCACATCTCCAGATATGAATATGGACCAGTGACACCAGTTAAATCCAGAATGTTAGAGTAGATCAAGCAGAAGAAAGGACCACTCAGCTCAAAGATGGGTCATTGATAATTATTCAGTTAAAGTAGAAAAAAAGAATAAAGTAAGCAAACGGCTTATAGGACACTGACAAGAAGACCAGTATACACGTGATGGAAATCATAGAAAGAGAAAAAAAGAGAGAGAAAGGACCAGATAGCTTATTTAAAAAAAAATAATGGCTGAAAATTTCCCAAATCTGAGAAAAGAAATGGGCATCCACATGCACAAAGCCCAAAATGTCTCAAATGAGATGAATCCAAAGAAACCCAGATGAAGACTCATTAAAACTGTGAAAAGTCAGAGACAAGAAATTCTGAAAGTGGCAAGAGAAAACATGTCACATACAAAAGAACCACCATAAAACTGTGAGTAGATTTTTCAGCAGAAATCTTGCAAGTCTGGAGGGAGTGGGATGATGTAGTTAAAATGCTGAAAGAAAAAAACTATCAACTAAGAATGCTATACCTGGCAAAACAGTCTTTCAAAAAATAAAGAAGACATAAAGACATCACTAAACAAACAAAAGCTGAAGGAGTTTATCACTGTAAACTGTGATAAACTGTAAGGCACTGTAAGTGCTAATGAGATTTTTTAAAGTTGAAAGGATGCTAAACAGCAACATGATAGTGTAAGAAAGTATGAAATATACATACATATATATTATATAAACATATAAATGTAAACTCATCTATAGATAAAACCAGAATACATTATGACTTTAATTGTGATGGGTAAATTACTTTTAATTTTAGTATCAAAGTCAATGATGAAAGTATTAAAAATTACTAAAACTGAAAAACGTTAAAGAATACACAGTAGAAATTGAAATATAAGTTGTGACAACAACATAAAGTGTGAGCTAAAGAGAAGTTAAGTGTAGAGTTTTTGTATGCAGTTGAACTTAAGTTGGTATCAGCTTAACATAGACTACCTTAACTATGATATTTTATGTAAGCCCCAAGGTAACCACAAAAAATATACTTATAGAAGTTACACAAAAGAAAGAGAGAAAGGAGTTAATGCATATAAAATACAAAAAAGTTCAACAAAACACAATGGAAGGCAACAAGAGAGGAAAAAAGACATACAAAAGAACAAAAAAGATTAATAGAAAACAAAGGACAAAATGATAATATTAGATCATTTCTTACCAATAATAACTTTAAACATAAATGGATTACATTCTCCAATTAAAAGACATAGAGTGGCTGAATGGATGTAAAAAAATAAGACTCAATTATATGTTGTCTAGGAAAAATCCTCACTTTAGATGTAAGGAAACACATAGGCTAAAAGTGAAGATTGGAAAAAGATATTCCCTATAAATGGTAACCAAAAGAGCAGAAATGACTAGACATATCAGATGGAATAAACTTTAGGTCAAAAACTGTCAAAAGAGATAAAGAATAACATTATATAATGATAAATGGATTAATCCACCAGGAAAGTATAAGAAATATATATACACACCCCACATCAGAGCAATATAAATATATAAAGCAAACATTGACAGAACTGAAGGGAGAAATAGACAACAATTCCATAAAAGTAGACTTCAATACCCACTTTCAACAAAGGGTAGAACTTCTAGACTGAATATCAACAAGGAAATAAAGGATTTTATAGCACTATAGACCAAATCAATCTAAAAGACATATACATAATATCCCACCCAACAGCAGCAGAATACAATTTCTCAAGATTACATGGATGTCTCTTCAAAATAGATCACATAGCTACAAAACAAATCTTAATAAACTTAAAGATACAGAAATCATACCAGGTATCTTTTGTGATTACAATTAAATGAAACTAGAAATCAAAGGCAAAGGGAAAAATGGAAAATTTACAAATAGGTTGAGATTTAAAATCATACTGTTAACAACATTGAATCAAAGAAGAAATCAAAAGAGAAACTAAAAAATGCCTTGAGACAAACAAAAATGAAAATGCACGTACTGTAACATATGGGATGCAGCAAAAGCAGTACTAGAAGGGAAGTTTATGATAGATGCCTACCTCATGAAACAAGAAAAAATCTCAAACAGCTTCACATTCCACCTAAAAGAACTGGAGAAGAACACACTAAGCCTAGAACTAGTAGAAAGAGAGAAATAACAAAGATCAGAGTGGAAATAAATAGAAACTAAAAATACAGTACAGATAGCTTATTTTTTGAATAAAAAATAAAAATATGTGATACACACACACACAGACACGCACATCCATTTTCTTGATCCATTCAGCCATCAATGGACACTTAGACTATTCCATGCCTTGGCTATTGTAAATAATGCTGTAGTGAATATGAGAGTGAAGATATCTTTTTGGTATAGTGATTTTGTTTTCTTTGAATAAATGCCCAATAGAATTACTGGATTATGTAGTTCTATTTTTAATTTTTTGAGGAAACTTCAGGCTGTTTTCCATAGTGGCTATACCAATTTACATTCCTACCAAAGTATACAAGGGTCCCCTTTTCTCCACATCTTTGCCAATACTTGTTATTGCTTGTGTTTTTGATAATAGCCATTCTGACAGGTGTGAGGTGATAGCTCATTGTGGTTTTGATTTGTATCTCCCTAATGATTACCGATGTTGAGGACCTTTTCATGTATGTGTTGGCCATTTGTATGTCTTCTTTGGAATAAATGTCTATTCACTTCCCACGCTCATTTTTAAATTGGGTTTTTTTAAATTGAGTTGTATGAGTTTTATATATATATTGTATATTAACCACTTATCAGATATATGATTTGCAAATATATTCTCCCATTTGGTAGGGTGCCTTTTCATTTTGTTGGTTTCTTTTGATGTACAGAAACTTTTTGGTTTGATGCAGTCCCACTAATTTATGTTTGCTTTTATTGTCTTTCCTTTCAGTGTCAAATCCAAAAAGTTATTGCCGAGATTGATGTCTAGGAGCTTACCGCCTGTGATTTCTTTTAGGAGTTTGATGGTTCAGGTCTTACATTCAAGTCTTTAATCCAATTTGAGTTGATTTTGTTTATGGTAAAAGATTGTGGTCCAGCTTCATTCTTTTGCATGTGGCTGTCCAGTTTTTCCAACACCATTTATTAAAGAGACTGCTGTTCTTTCCCCATTGTGTTCTTTTTTTTTTTTTTTTTTTTTTTTTTTTTTTTGCGGTACGTGGGCCTCTCACTGCCGTGGCCTCTCCCATTGCGGAGTACAGGCTCCGGATGCACAGGCCCAGCGGCCATAGCTCATGGGCCCAGCCGCTCCACGGCATGCAGGATCCCCCCGGACTGGGCCACAAACCCGCGTCCCCTGCATCGGCAGGTGGACTCCCAACCACTGCGCCACCAGGGAAGCCCCCATTGTGTTCTTGAAAACTATGACTATGGCTTTGTAATATAGTTTAAATCAGGAGGTTTGATGCCTCCAGCTGTTTTGTTTTTCTCAAGATTGCTTTGGTTATTGTGGGTCTAAGGATTTGTACTATTTTTGTGAAAAATGCCATTGGAATTTTTATTGGAATTGCATCAACTCTCTAGATCATTTTGCCTGGTGTGGACATTTTAACAATTTAATTCTTCCAATCCATAAGCATAAAATACCTTCCTATTTCTTTTTTGTCTTTTTCAGTTTCTTTCATCAATGTCTTTATAGTTTTCAGTATACAGGTCTTTCATCTCCTTTGTTAAATTTATTCCTAGGTATTTTATTCTTTTTGATGTAATTAGAAATGAGATTTTCTTAATTTCTCTATCAAGTTAATTATTAGTGTATAGAAATGCAACAAATTTTTGTGTATTGATTCTGTATCCTGCAAATTTACTTATTAGTTCTAACAATTTTTGGTGGAGACTTTAGGATTTTTTACATCTGCAAATATGATAGTTTTATTAGTTTTATTTTTTCCTTTCTTATTTGGATGCCTTTTATTTCTTTTCTTGCTTAATTGCTCTGGCTAAGACTTCTGGTACTATGTTGAATGAAAGTGGCAAGACTGGACATCCTTGTCTTGTTCCTGATCTTAGAGACAATGCTTTTAGTTTTCAGCTTTTTACCTTTGAGTGTGATAAGAGCTGTGAGCTTGTCATATATGGCCTTTATTGTGTTGAAGTGTGTTCTTTCTATACCCAATTTGTTGAGAGTTTTTATCATACATAGATATTGAATTTTGTCAAATGATTCTTTGCATCTATTAAGTTGATCGTATGAGTTTTATTCTTCATTTTGTTAATGTGGTGTAGAACACTAATTTGTGTATATTGAATCATCCTTGCATCCCAGAAATAAATCCTACTTGATCGTGGTGTATGATCCATTTAGTGTATTGCCAAATTCAATTTGTAAATATTTTGTTGAGGATTTTTACATCTGTCTTAATCAGGGATATTGGCCTATAGGTCTAATGTGTCGTTTTAAGTCCAGTGCTTCTTTTTTGATTTTCTGTTTGGATAATCCACCCATTGATAAAAGTGCGGTATTGAAGTCCTCTACTATTTTTGTATTGCTGTCCTTTTCTCCCTTTAGGTCTGTTAATACTTGCTTTATAGATTTATATGCATGCATAAATATTTACAAATTTATATCCTCTTTCAATTGAAGCAAAGTTTCTGTAGGCTAAGTAGTCTTATTTATACCCATGACTAGGAGACAGTGTTACAAAGTAGGCATCAGTCTGAAGCATTATTGCTAGGTTCAAATACCAGGACTTATTCTTACTAGATATGTTGATTAAATTCTCATAGAGTTGGTTTCTTTTCTTGTAAAATGGAAATGAAATGAGTATCTTCTGGGATGGTTTTGGTGGTTAAATGAGATAACCCAGGTTAAATATTAGGGACAATGCCTACCATATTAAATGTTTGATAAATAATAGTTTTATTATTTTTAAATAAAACCAACAAATGATTTCACAAGTTTCTAGTTAATTCTGTCTACAAACTATTCTTTCTTTTATACTGAACAGGAAATAACTTTCTAAACAAATGGATTTTCATTAAAGAGTGTCTGTTTGAAGCAGCGTTTCTCTGTGTGATTCCGTATCTTTAGAAACATCTGCACCTTAATACTTTGTTTCTTTTTCAGCAAGCAAGAAAAACAGAAAATACACACTATGAATTTCCAGCTTTTTCTAAGCCTTTAAGGTAATTTTTGTCATCAATTTTCCTCTAACATTTTATCTTCTGTTTTGTTCACTTCTCTGTTTTTCAGGAGCACAGGATTTTGCATAACAAACTGGAGAGTCACTTCCTTTTTCCTTTGAAATGGATACTTTTCCTGGCTCCTTTAATTTTGGCATAAGTACAAGAGGTATGAAAACTCTTTCAGATTTAATAATGTAAAACAAAATCTTTCTGAGAACATTTGAGTTGAACAGTTTTAAAAGGGAAAACTGCATAGTTTAAAGTCATTTCCCCTGTCTCATTGTGAGGTATTTCCTTTCAGCTCATCTTTAACAAAAGATCCATTTAGTTAATTCTATATTTCTTAGCCTTGGAGGCATGAACATATGAAATGGGCAAGACAGCTATGATATTTTAATAGTATTTTAAAAAAATAAACGGCTTTTTAGAACAGTTTTAGATTTACAGAAAAACTGCAGATATAGTACAGAGTTCCCATATATGCTCATGACCATTCTTTCCCCATAAGGAACATTTTACATTAAATGGTACACTTTTCACTGTTGAACCAATATTCACACATTATTAAGGTCCATGTTTATTTCAGATTTCCTTAATTTTTACCTAATGTTTGTTTTTAGTTCTAAGACCCCATCTAGGACACCATGTTATGATAAGACATCATGTATTCTTAGGTTCCTCTGGCTGTGGCATTGTTGTTTTTGATGACCTTGACAGTTTTGAGGAGTACTGGGCAGATGTTTTGCAGAATACCCCTCAATTGAGGCTTATCTGATTTTTTAAATGATTAGATTGAGATTATAAGTTTTTGTAAGGAAGACCACAGAGGTGAACTTCCATTTCATCACATCATATCAGGTGTGCCTCCTGTCAACTTGATATCACTGTTGATGGTGGTCATCTAGCTTGCTCATGTTTGTCCAACTTCTCCACTGTACAGTTACTCTTTTTTTCCCTTTTTTCATATTGTACTCTTTGGAAGGACGTCACTTTGCATAGCCCACATCTAAGAAATGGGGAATTATGCACTTCCTCTAAATTCCTAACACCCACTAGTTCTTTTATTGTTTTTTTATTGCCTTTTGCAGAATGTCATATAACTGAAATCATATATTAGGTACATTTTTCAGATTTTCTTTCACTTAGTAGTATGTACTTAAGGTTCATCCATGTCTTTTTGTTGCTTCATTTCTTTTTATTACTGAATGCTATCCCTTGTGTTGATAAAACCAGTATGTTTATTCATTCACATATTGAAGGTCATTTTGGTTTCTTTCAGTTTTTGGTGATTGTGAATAAAGCTGCTATAAACATTCATGTTCTGGTTTTTGTACGAACATAAGTTTTCAAATTACTTGCATAAATACTGAGGAGTACGATCGTTGGATTTTATGGCAAAACTATGTTTAACTTTGCAAGAAACTTACAAACTGTCTTCCAAAGTGTTTGTACCATTGTGCTTCTACCAGTAATGAATGAGAGTTCCTCTTGCTCTGCGTCCTTACCAGCAATTTGTATTGTCTGCTTTTTGGGTTTTACTCATTCTAACAGGTATGTAGGGGTATTTCATTGTTTTAATTTGCAATTTCCTCATGACAAATGATGTTGAGAATCCCCTCCTCTGCTTATTTGCCATCTGTACATTTTCTCTGATAGAGTGTTCAGATTTTTTTTCCCATTTCTAAATTGGGTTGTTTGTATTATTATTGTTGAGTTTTTAGGGTGATTTGTATTTGGATCAAATCCTCTATCATATATATGTTTTGTATATAATTTCTCCCATCTGTGACTAACTTTTAAAATTCTCTTTACTGTGTTTTCCACAGAGCAGAATTTTTAACTGTAATAAAATCCAATATGTCATTTTTATTCTTTTATGAATCATGCTATTGGTGTTATATCTAAAACTTTGTTGTCAAAGCATCCAGACATTGTCTTATGTTTTCTTCTGGAAGTTTTATAGTTTCGTGTTTTATATGTATGTTTATGATCCATTTTGAGTTAATACTTACGGAAGTTGTAAGGTTTGTGTCTTTGGATGTTCAATATTCTCAACACCATTTGTCAAAAGATGATCTTTCTCCATTGATTTGCCTTTATTACTGCAACAGAAATCAGTAGACTATATTTGTGTGGGTTTGTTTCTAGGCTCTCTGTTTTGTTTCATTAATGTGCACATTCTTTCACCAATACCATGTGCTTTTTTTTTAAACTATAGCTTTATAGTGAGCCAGATAGCATAGTCCTCCAACTTTGTTGTTCTTTAAAATTATGTGGGTTATTCTAAGTCTTTGGCCTTTTTTTAAAACTTTAGAATCTGTTTATAAATACCTACAAAATAACTTCTTGGGTTTTTGATTGTAATTGCGTTGAATGTATAGATCAATTTGGGAAGAATGGACATTTTAATAATATTTAGTTTTTTCAATCCATAAACATGAAATACTTCTCTTTTTACATAGATGTTCTTTGATCTTTTCAATCAGAGTCTTTTAGTTTTTCATACTTAGATCCTGCACATATTTTGTTATACTTAAACCTAAGTTTTATTTTCATCTTTTTGAGCTATTGGCAAATTTTTTTTTTTTTTTTTTTTTTTTAAACATCTTTATTGGGGTATAATTGCTTTACAATGGTGTGTTAGTTTCTGCTTTACAACAAAGTGAATCAGCTATACATATACATATGTTCCCATATGTCTTCCCTCTTGCGTCTCCCTCCCTCCCACTCTCCCCATCCCACCCTTCCAGGCTGTCACAAAGCACCGAGCTAATATCCCTGTGCCTTGCGGCTGCTTCCCCCCAGCTATCTACCTTACTACGTTTGTTAGTGTGTATATGTCCATGACTCTCTCTCGCCCTGTCAAAACTCACCCTTCCCCCTCCCCATATCCTTAAGTCCGTTCTCCAGTAGGTCTGCGTCTTTATTCCTATCTTACCCCTAGGTTCTTCATGACATTTTTTTCCCTTAAATTCCATATATATGTGTTAGCATACGGTATTTGTCTTTTTCTTTCTGACTTACTTCACTCTGTATGACAGATTCTAGGTCTATCCATCTCATTACAAATAGCTCAATTTCATTTCTTTTTAAGGCTGAGTAATATTCCATTGTGTATATGTGCCACATCTTCTTTATCCATTCATCCGATGATGGGCGCTTAGGTTGTTTCCATGTCCTGGCTATTGTAAATAGAGCTGCAATGAACATTTTGGTACATGACTCTCTTTGAATTTTGGTTTTCTCAGGGTATATGCCAAGTAGTGGGATTGCTGGGTCATATGGTAATTCTATTTGTAGTTTTTTAAGGAACCTCCATACTGTTCTCCACAGTGGCTGAACCAATTCACATTCCCACCAGCAGTGCAAGAGTGTCCCCTTTTCTCCACACCCTCTCCAGCATTTATTGTTTCTTGATTTTTTGATGATGGCCATTCTGACTGGTGTGAGATGATATCTCATTGTAGTTTTGATTTGCATTTCTCTAATGATTAATGATGTTGAGCATTCTTTCATGTGTTTGTTGGCATTCTGTATATCTTCTTTGGAGAAATGTCTATTTAGGTCTTCTGCCCATTTTTGGATGGGGTTGTTTGTTTTTTTGTTATTGAGCTGCATGAGCTGCTTGTAAATTTTGGAGATTAATCCTTTGTCAGTTGCTTCATTTGCAAATGTTTTCTCCCATTCTGAGGGTTGTCTTTTGGTCTTGGTTATGGTTTCCTTTGCTGTGCAAAAGCTTTGAAGTTTCATTAGGTCCCATTTGTTTATTTTTGTTTTTATTTCCATTACTCTAGGAGGTGGGTCAGAAAGGATCTTGCTGTGATTTATGTCATAGAGTGTTCTTCCTATGTTTTCTTCTAAGAGTTTGATAGTTTCTGGCCTTACATTTAGGTCTTTAATCCATTTTGAGCTTATTTTTGTGTATGGTGTTAGGGAGTGATCTAATCTCATACTTTTACATGTACCTGTCCAGTTTTCCCAGCACCATTTATTGAAGAGGCTGTCCTTTCTCCACTGTACATTCCTGCCTCCTTTATCAAAGATAAGGTGTCCATATGTGCGTGGGTTTATCTCTGGGCTTTCTATCCTGTTCCACTGATCTGTCTTTCTGTTTTTGTGCCAGTACCATACTGTCTTGATTACTGTTGCTTTGTAATATAGTCTGAAGTCAGGGAGCCTTATTCCTCCAGCTCCTTTTTTCGTTCTAAAGATTGCTTTGGCTATTCGGGGTCTTTTGTGTTTCCATACAAATTGCGAAATTTTTTGTTCTAGTTCTGTGAAAAATGCCAGTGGTAGTTTGATAGGGATTGCATTGAATCTGTAGATTGCTTTGGGTAGTAGAGTCATTTTCACAATGTTGATTCTTCCCATCCAAGAACATGGTATATCTCTCCATCTATTTGTATCATCTTTAATTTCTTTCATCAGTGTCTTATAATTTTCTGCATACAGGTCTTTCGTATCCTTAGGTAGGTTTATTCCTAGATATTTTATTCTTTTTGTTGCAATGGTAAATGGGAGTGTTTTCTTGATTTCACTTTCAGATTTTTCATCATTAGTATATAGGAATGCCAGAGATTTCTGTGCATTAATTTTGTATCCTGCTACTTTACCAAATTCATTGATTAGCTCTAGTAGTTTTCTGGTAGCATCTTTAGGATTCTCTATGTATAGTATCATGTCATCTGCAAACAGTGACAGCTTTACTTCTTCTTTTCCGATTTGGATTCCTTTTATTTCCTTTTCTTCTCTGATTGCTGTGGCTAAAACTTCCAAAACTATGTTGAATAAGAGTGGTGAGAGTGGGCAACCTTGTCTTGTTCCTGATCTTAGTGGAAATGCTTTCAGTTTTTCACCATTGAGGATGATGTTTGCTGTGGGCTTGTCATATATGGCTTTTATTATGTTTAGGAAAGTTCCCTCTATGCCTACTTTCTGGAGGGTTTTTATCATAAATGGGTGTTGAATTTTGTCGAAAGCTTTCTCTGCATCTATTGAGATGATCATATGGTTTTTCTCCTTCAATTTGTTAATATAGTTTATCACATTGATAGATTTGCGTATATTGAAGAATCCTTGCATTCCTGGAATAAACCCCACTTGATCATGGTGTATGATCCTTTTAATGTGCTGTTGGATTCTGTTTGCTAGTATTTTGTTGAGGATTTTTGCATCTATGTTCATCAGTGATATTGGCCTGTAGTTTTCTTTCTTTGTGACATCCTTGTCTGGTTTTGGTATCAAGGTGATGGTGGCTTCGTAGAAGGAATTTGGGAGTGTTCCTCCCTCTGCTATATTTTGGAAGAGTTTGAGAAGGATAGGTGTTAGCTCTTCTCTAAACGTTTGATAGAATTCACCTGTGAAGCCATCTGGTCCTGGGCTTTTGTTTGTTGGAAGGTTTTTAATCACAGTTTCAATTTCAGTGCTTGTGATTGGTCTGTTCATATTTTCTATTTCTTCCTGATTCAGTCTTGGCAGGTTGTGCATTTCTAAGAATTTGTCCATTTCTTCCAGATTGTCCATTTTATTGGCATAGAGTTGCTTGTAGTAATCTCTCATGATTTTTTTTATTTCTGCAGTGTCAGTTGTTACTTCTCCTTTTTCATTTCTAATTCTATTGATTTGAGTCTTCTCCCTTTTTTTCTTGATGAGTCTGGCTAGTGGTTTATCTATTTTGTTTATCTTCTCAAAGAACCAGCTTTTAGTTTTATTGATCTTTGCTATTGTTTCCTTCATTTCTTTTTCATTTATTTCTGATCTGATTTTTATGATTTCTTTCCTTCTGCTAGCTTTGGGGTTTTTTTGTTCTTCTTTCTCTAATTGCTTGAGGTGCAAGGTTAGGTTGTTTATTCGAGATGTTTCCTGCTTCTTAAGGTGGGCTTGTATTGCTATAAACTTCCCCCTTAGAACTGCTTTTGCTGCATCCCATAGGTTTTGGGTCGTTGTGTCTCCATTGTCATTTGTTTCTAGGTATTTTTTAATTTCCTCTTTGATTTCTTCAGTGATCACTTCATTATTAAGTAGTGTATTGTTTAGCCTCCATGTGTTTGTATTTTTTACAGATCTTTTCCTGTAATTGATATCTAGTCTCATGGCGTTGTGGTCGGAAAAGATACTTGATACAATTTCAGTTTTCTTAAATTTACCAAGGCTTGATTTGTGACCCAAGATATGATCTATCCTGGAGAATGTTCCATGAGCACTTGAGAAAAATGTGTATTCTGTTGTTTTTGGATGGAGTGTCCTATAAACATCAATTAAGTCCATCTTGTTTAATGTATCATTTAAAGCTTGTGTTTCCTTATTTATTTTCATTTTGGATGATCTGTCCATGGGTGAAAGTGGGGTGTTAAAGTCCCCTACTATGAATGTGTTACTGTTGATCTCCCCTTTTATGGTTGTTAGTATTTGCCTTATGTATTGAGGTGCTCCTATGTTGGGTGCATAAATATTTACAATTGTTATATCTTCTTCTTGGATCGATCCCTTGATCATTATGTAGTGTCCTTCTTTGTCCCTTTTAATAGTCCTTATTTTAAAGTCTATTTTGTCTGATATGAGAATTGCTACTCCAGCTTTCTTTTGGTTTCCATTTGCATGGAATATCTTTTTCCATCCCCTTACTTTCAGTCTGTATGTGTCTCTAGTTCTGAAGTGGGTCTCTTGTAGACAGCATATATAAGGGTCTTGTTTTTGTATCCATTCAGCCAATCTGTGTCTTTTGGTGGGAGCATTTAGTCCATTTACATTTAAGGTAATTATTGATATGTATGTTCCTATTTCCATTTTATATACTGTTTTGGGTTCGCTACTATAGGTCATTTCCTTCTCTTGTGTTTCGTGTCTAGAGAAGTTCCTTTAGCATTTGTTGTAAAGCTGGTTTGGTGGTGCTGAACTCTCTCAGCTTTTGCTTGTCTGTAAAGGTTTTAATTTCTCCATCAAATGTGAATGAGATCCTTGCTGGGTAGAGTAGTCTTGGTTTCAGGCTATTCTCCTTCATCACTTTCAGTATGTCCTGCCACTCCCTTCTGGCTTGTAGGGTTTCTGCTGAGAGATCAGCTGTTAACCTTATGGGGATTCCCTTGTGTGTTATTTGTTGTTTTTCCCTTGCTGCTTTTAATATGCTTTCTTTGTATTTAATTTTTGACAGTTTGATTAATATGTGTCTTGGCGTGTTTCTCCTTGTATTTATCCTGTATGGGACCCTCTGTGCTTCCTGGACTTGATTAACTATTTCCTTTCCCATATTAGGGAAGTTTTCAACTATAATCTCTTCAAATATTTTCTCAGTCCCTTTCTTTCTTTCTTCTTCTTCTGAAACCCCTATAATTCGAATGTTGGTGCGTTTCATGTTGTCCCAGAGGTCTCTGAGACTGTCCTCAGTTCTTTTCATTCTTTTTTCTTTATTCTGCTCTGCAGTAGTTATTTCCACTACTTTATCTTCCAGGTCACTTATCCGTTCTTCTGCCTCAGTTATTCTGCTATTGATCCTATCTAGAGTGATTTTAATTTCATTTATTGCATTGTTCATCGTTGCTTGTTTCATCTTTAGTTCTTGTAGGTCCTTGTTAACTGTTTCTTGCATTTTGTCCATTCTACTTCCAAGATTTCGGATCATCCTTACTATCATTATTCTGAATTCTTTTTCAGGTAGATTGCCTATTTCCTCTTCATTTGTTAGGTCTGGTGGGTTTTTATCTTGCTCCTTCATCTGCTGTGTGTTTTTCTGTCTTCTCATTTTGCTTATCTTACTGTGTTTGGGGTCTCCTTTTTGCAGGCTGCAGGTTCGTAGTTCCCGTTGTTTTTGATGTCTGTCTCCAGTGGCTAAGGTTGTTTCAGTGGGTTGTGTAGGCTTCCTGGTGGAGGGGACTAGTGCCTGTGTTGTGCTGGATGAGGCTGGATCTTGTCTCTCTAGTGGGCAGGTTCACGTCTGGTGGTGTGTTTTGGGGTGTCTGTGGCCTTATTATGATTTTAGGCAGCCTCTCTGCTAATGGGTGGGGTTGTGTTCCTGTTTTGCTAGTTGTTTGGCATAGGTTGTCCAGCACTGTGGCTTGCTGGTCGTTGAGTGAAGCTGGGTGCTGGTGTTAAGATGGAGGTCTCTGGGAGATTTCCGCTGTTTAATATTATGTGGAGCTGGGAGGTCTCTTGTTGACCAGTGACCTGAAGTTGGCTCTCCTACCTCAGAGGCAGAGCCCTGACTCCTGGCTGGAGCACCAAGAGCCTTTCATCCACACGGCTCAGAATAAAAGGGAGAAAAAGTAGAGAGAATTAGTAGAAGTATGAGGAAAGAAAGAAGGAAAGGAGGAAAGGAAGGAAGGAAGAAAGAAGCAAAGAAGGAAAGAAAGGAGGGAGGGAGGGAGGGAGGGAGGAAAGAAGGAAGGAAGGAAGGAGGGAAAGAAGGAAAAAAAGACAGAAAGAAAGATGATACAGTAAAAATAAAATAAAGTATAATATAGTTATTGAATTAAAAAATATTTAGAAAAAAAAAAAGGGACGGATAGAACCTTAGGACAAATGTTGGAAGCAAAGCTATACAGAGAAAATCTTACACAGAAGCATACACATACACCTTCACAAAAAGAGGTAAAGGGGGAAAAATCATAAATCCTGCTCCCTGAGACCACCTCCTCAATTTGGGGTGATTCGTTGTCTAAAGGAGGGAGGGAAGGAAGGAAAGAAAGAACGAAGGTAAAGTATAATAAAGTTATTACAATTAAACTTAATTATTAAGAAAAAGAATTTTTAAAAAAAAGTCATGGACGGATAGAGCCCTAGGACAAATGGTGGAAGCTAGAGTATACAGACTAGATGTCACACAGGAGCATACACGTACACCTTCACAAAAAGAGGAAAAGGGAAAAAAATCATAGATTTCGCTCCTAAATTCCACCTCTTCAATTTGGGATCTATTCAGGTATTCCACAGATGCAGGGTATATCAAGTTGATTGTGGAGCTTTAATCCGCTGCTTCTGTGGCTGCTGGGAGAGATTTCCCTTTCTCTTCTTTGTTTTCACAGCTCACAGGAGCTCAGCTTTGGATTTGGCCCTGCCTCTGCGTGTAGGTCGCTGGAGGGCGTCTGTTTTTTCGCTCAGACAGGACGGGGTTAAAGGAGCCGCCGATTCGGGGCCTCCGGCTCACTCAGGCCGGGGGTTGGGGGATGGGGGAAGGAGGGGCACTGCGTGCGGGGCCGGCCTGCGGCGGCAGAGGCCGGCGTGACGTTGCACCAGCCTGAGGCCCGCCGTGCGCTGTCCCGGGGAAGTTGTCCCTGGATCCCGGGAACCTGGCAGTGGCGGGCTGCACAGGCTCCGCGGAAGAGGGGTGTGGAGAGTGACCTGTGCTCGCACACAGGCCCCTTGGTGGCGGCAGCAGCAGCCTTAGCGTCTCCCGCCCGTCTCTGGGGTCCGCGGTTTTAGCCGCGGCTCGCGCCCGTCTCGGGGGCTCGCGCCCTCAGCCGCGGCTCGCGCCCGTCTCTGGGGTTTGCGCTTTCAGCCGCGGCTCGCGCCCGTCTCGGGGGCTCGCGCCCTCAGCCGCGGCTCGCGCCCGTCTCTGGGGTTCGCGCTTTTAGCCGCGGCTCGCGCCCGTCTCTGGAGTTCCTTTAAGCAGCGCTCTTAAACCCCTCTCCTCGCGCACCAGGAGACAAAGAGGGAAGAAAAAGTCTCTTGCCTCTTCGGCCGGTGCAGGCTTTTCCCCGAACTCCCTCCCGGCTAGTCGTGGTGCACTAACCCCTTCAGGCTATGTTCAAGCCGCCAACCCCAGTCCTCTCCCTGAGCTCCGTCCAAAACCAAAACCCGAGCCTCAGCTCGCAGCCCCGCCCGCCCCGGCGGGTGAGCAGACAAGCCACTCGGGCTGGTGCGTGCCGGTCAGCACCGATCGTCTGTGCAGGAATCTCCCCGCTTTGCCCTCCGCACCCGTCGCTGTGCACTACTCCGCGGTCCCGAAACTCCCCCCTCTGCCTCCCGCAGTCTCCGCCCGCGGAGGGGCTTCCTAGTGTGTGGAAACTTTTCCTCCTTCACAGCTCCCTCCCACTGGTGCAGGTGCCGTCCTTATTCTTTTGTCTCTGTTTTTTCTTTTGCCCTACCCAGTTACGTGGGGAGTTTCTTGCCTTTTGGGAGGTCTGAGGTCTTCTGCCAGCCTTCAGTAGGAGTTCTGTAGGAGTTGTTCCACGTGTGGATGTATTTCTGGTGTATCCGTGGGGAGGAAGGCGATCTCCGCGTCTTACTCTTCCGCCATCTTCAAGGTCCCCCTATTGGCAAATTTTTAAATCTCCAAATATTTGGAAATTTCCCAGCTAATTTTCTATTTTATTTTTTATTTCTAGCTTAACTCTGTAGTGGTCTGAAAACATACTTTATATGAGAAGTTGATAGTCACAGAAATAGTAAAGACATAGAAAATATGAATGACCCTGTCAAACATCTTGATCTGACACTGATGGAACACTATGCCCTATCTGTGTAAAACACACATTCTTTTCAAGTGTGCATGGAACATTCAGTAAGATATACCATCTATAGGACCATAAACTGAGACTCAATCAATTTCAAAATATTGAAATAGTTAAAGTATGTTACCTACTATAACAATCAAATTAGAAGTTAATACTAAGATATCTAGAAAAGCCTTTAACATTTGCAAACTGAGCAGTACACTCCCATATAATCTATGTGTCAATAAAGAAATCTCAAGAGAAATTTAAAAGCTGTTTCAAACTGAATGGTAATGAATAATAAAACATCTAAATTATGTAGTTTGCAGCTAAAGCAGTGCTATTATTAGGAAGTACTAGACACATGCTATTAGAAAACACTAGAAAATGCTATTATTAGAAAATTTCTAATAAGAAAGACTCAATCAGGGAAGAAAAAGAGTAAATTAAACCTAAAGCAGGCAGAAGGAAGGAAATAATAAAGAGTAGAAACCAAGGAAACAGAAAATTAGCAAAGCCAAATTTTCTTCATTGGAAAAACTAATAAAAATGATACGCCTCTAGTGAGGCTAATCAAGAAATAAAAGAGAAAACATACAGTACCAATTTCAAGAAAGAAACAGGTGATATCACCTCAGGCCCTACAGGCATTAAAGGGATAAAAGGGATGTTATGAATAACTTCATGAAATGAATAATTTCCTTGGAAACATACAATTTATCAAAAGTAATTTAAGATTACATAGAAAATCTCAATTGCTATTAATCTGTCAAAGAAATTGAATTTATCAAAAGCTTCTGCTCGAAGAAAATTTCATGCACAGAGCATATAAAAAAGTTTCACAATGGGGTTCAAGACAGCAATGCAAGAAGATGCTGAACTCACCTCCTCTGACAGACACACTGAATATACAGCTACATATGGAACAACATCCTCTGGAAAAAACCTAAAAACTGACTGAGTAGCTCCTAAACATACATACAGAAGACGAACAAATGGCCAACAGGCACGTGGAAAGGTACTCAACATCACTCATCATAGGGGAAAGGCAAATTAAAACCACAATGAGATATCACCTCACACTTGTTACAGTGGCTGTTATCAAAAAGATAAGAAATAACAAGTGTTGGCAAGGATGTGAAGAAAAGGGATCCCTTGTGCATTGTTGGTGGGAATGTAAATTGGTCCAGCCGCTATGGAAAATAGTTTGGAGGTTACTCAAAAAACAAAAAATAGAACTACCATATGATCCAGCAATTCCACTTCTGAAGAAAACGAAAACACTAACTCAAAAAGTAGATTCACTCCCATGTTCATGAAGCATTATTTAAGTAGCCAAGAAATGAAAATAACCTAATTGTTCATTGATGGATGAATGGGTAAAGAAAATGCAAACTTTCTTCCAAAGTGTTTGTACCATTGTGCTTCTACCGGTAATGAATGAGAGTTCCTCTTGCTCTGCATCCTTACCAGTGTGTGTGTGTGTGTGTGTGTGTGTGTGTGTGTGTGCTAAGTGAACTGTCAGCCAGATAAAGATAAACACTACATGATTTTACTTATATGTGCAAGGTAAAATAACAGCAAAAATACAGAGAAAAAAAAAAAGCTCACATAAAGACAACCGATAGGTGTTTGCCAAAGGCAGGGGGTGAGGGATGAATGAAATGGGTGAAGTGAGTCAAAAGGTTCAAACTTCCAGTTACAAAATAAATCATGGGGATGTAATATACAGCATTGTTCCTATAGTTAATAATACCATATTGCATATTTGAAAGATGGTGAGAATAGATCTTAAAAGTTCTTATTGCGGGACTTCCCTGGTGATGCAGTGGTTAAGAATCTGCCTGCCAATGCAGGGGACATGGGTTCGAGCCCTGGTCCAGGAGGATCCCACATGCCGCAGAGCAACTAAGCCCGTGCGCCACAACTACTGAGCCTGTGCTCTAGAGCCCGCGAGCCACAAGCACTGAGCCTGTGCACCACAACTACTGAAGCCCGCGCACCTAGAGCCCATGCTCCACAACAAGAGAAGCCACCGCAATGAGAAGCCCGCACACCGCAACGAAGAGTAGCCCCCACTCACCGCAACTAGAGAAAGCCCGCGCGGAGCAACAGAGACCCAACACAGCCAAAAATAAATAAATAAATTGATTTAAAAAAAAGTTCTTATCGCAAGAAAAAAATTACAGCTATTTATGGTGACCAATGTTAACTAGTTTTATTGTAGTGATCATTTTGCAGGGTTAGATCACTATTTTGTATACCTGAAACTAATGTTTTATATTGACTATACCTCAATTAAAAAAAAATAGTAAAATTTGCCTTGGGTTTCCCTGGTGGTGGAGTGGTTAAGAATCCGCCTGTCAATGCAGGGGACACGGGTTTGAGCCCTGGTCTTGGAAGATCCCACATGCCTCAGAGCAACTAAGCCCGTGCACCACAACTACTGAGCCTGTGCTCTAGAGCCCATGAGCCACAACTACTGAGCCCGTGTGCCACAACTACTGAAGCACACGCACCTAGAGCTCGTGCTCCACAATGAGAAGCCACCGCAATGAGAAGCCCGTGCATGGCAACAAAGAGTAGCCCCCGCTTGCCGCGACTAGAGAAAGCCCGTGTGCAGCAACGAAGACCCAATGCAGTCAAAAATAAATACATAAAGTAGATTAAATAAAAATAACCTTGAAAAATAAAATAAAATTTGCCTTAATAAAAAAAAGAATATCAAGAATAGAAAACTGAAAGTATTTGAGTATGACAGTACAAAGTGTGTGCTGGGTCTAGGAGATTTGAGGCTAGAGAATGAGTCAAAGGAACACTTGGGGAGAGCCTTGGTTGCTCTGTGGCTTACATTAGTTTCTAATAAATAATTACTAAAACCACAACAACTACTCCTGCAGGAACATGTATGTAGTTAGTATAATACATAGTAGTTTTTGTAACTTTTTCTTTTGATGTCACTCTATATATATCTTTTAGTACTCTGGAAAAGCACCATATAACATATATTAATATGAAAAAAAGGTATTACAGTTAAGTGTATAACAATATTACACTATGTAGAAGAGAATTTTAAGGACCATTAACCATTTCTCTTTAAAATGGCTTCTGGGAGTTAAATATCCTATATTTGAAAATGATATCACATTATCAAATACGCTCTTCACCTTTTTTAGTCTTATTTTAACCTCATTCTTCACAATTTCATTTTGAGCAATGCTATATATTTACCTTTGAAATCACTGCTACTGTTAAAAAAATAGGTTTCTTTCCAGAGCATTCTCATATATAAATCTTGTCTTCAAAGGAAATACAGATCTTCCTTGCTTACAGTGGGGTTATGTCCTGATAAACCCACTGTGAATTGGAAACATCTTAAGTCAAAAATGCATTTAACAGACCTAACCTACCCAGCATCATAGCTTAGCCCAGCCTGCCTTAAACATGCTCAGAACACTTACATTAGCCGACTGTTGAGGAAAACCGTCTAACACAATGCCCATTTGCTGAATATCTCATGTAATTTATTGAATCCTGCGCTGAGGGTGAAAAACAGTATGGTTGTGTGGGTAGAGAATGGTGGTAAGTAGGTTTCAGTTAGCTTACCCTCGTGATCACGTGGGTGATGGGTGGCTGTGGCTGCCACTGCCCAGCATCACAAGAGAGGATCAGACCAAATATTGAAAAAAGTTCAAACCTTAGAATTCAAATACAGTTTCTATTGAATTTGTATGGCTTTCTCACTATAGTAAAGTCAAAAAATCATAAGTCAAACCATCATATATTGGGAACCGTCTGTACTTCTTGCTGGATTTCATTCATTCTCAGATTACTTTAGTAATATTAAAAATGCCAGAGAGATTTGTAGGGATTCAAACATTTTCTCCTCAAATCACATAGATTCACCCTCAAAAGCTACTATTAAATCTAAAGTGGCTGTATTTTCAACTACTACCTACCTGTCCAACTGAGTGACGTTTTTGGATAAGAGTTGGTGGCTTTGTCTAGTTGCCCTTGGCTAGCCTCTGAACCATAGCATGTAGAATTCATCCTATTTCTGGTTGTTTTGTAAAGCATGAAGTGAAGAGGCTTGAGCAGAGAAGAAAAATCCAAAATTCCCCTTAGGTGATTAGGATTTTGGTCCTAAAATCCAGGTCCAGACTATCTCACTCTTGAATTCATTTAACTAAGTCTTTCTGAGAGTGGAAATTGATGAGCTAAAATGGATGCTGGGTGATGTCCTCAGCTACTATCCTTAAGGCAGGCATCTTTAACAAGGAAACACATCCCTATTCAGTTTTTGGATAATAATTTGGATTATAGCCAGTAGGCTTTTGTATTCCCAACTCAATATCAGTTGCTGGGGAGCACTCAACGATTTTTTATTAAAATGCCCTCATGGGTTTGTCCAGAAGTATTTTAAATTTTGGGTACCACTCATTAACAACAGACAATGAAATTTGTTTCCTCACTAACGTTGGTTGAATACAGTGGCCAGTTTATCCTAGATGTGTGGGTAATATATATCATGTAAAAATTTTCAGGATTTTCTCTGAGGCCACAAGCAGCCACTCTAAGTGTGGAAAGAGTTATTTCCACATAAAAAATGGCTTTTTCTTACTCTGGACCAAAGGCTGGCATCATACAGTATTTCATGATATTCTCTTTGAACTTCTACAAAGTCATGGTCTCTTTTAGTATTGTGAGGTTTGGGATCTTGGTGGTGACTGCCTGTTTGGCACAATGATCGACAAGGTCATTTCCTTTTGCTTAGATATCTCTCTTTGAATGGGCTTCTATCTCGAAAATAGCCAACTCCTTAAAAAAAATTATAGCTATTAAAGTGTCCCGGGAGGGTGGGAGGGAGGGAGACATAAGAGGGAAGAGATATGGGAACATATGTTCATGTATAACTGATTCACTTTGTTATAACACACCATTGTAAAGCAATTATACTCCAATAAAGATGTTAAAAAAAATGTCCCTAATATGCTGGCCACTCTAAACTAGGGTTCCTACTTAGGTTAAGCAGCTTTATTTTTCTCTAAAGCTTTCAGAAATAATAGACTATTTCCAAAGTATTTCTACTATTAGTGTGTGTATAAAACCCTATTCTTTTTATTTAGCCAGGAAGCTATTGGGATCACAACAGGTTCTGTCATCTGGGAAGATTTTGCCTCTGGAAAGGAGTCATATTCTAGTGGTGAGTTGAGATCTGCTATAATATATTCAGCCTGATATTTTCTGGCTCTGTTATTAAGAGATGACTGAAGAGCAAGATTAAATCTAGATTTCTAGGGATGTTTTAATAAACTTATTAGGAGTGTTTTGATAAATCTATTAGATATTTGAAAAACAGCAATTAGGGAGTCATGAACTTCCCTTCTGTGGAAGAAGAGAAGTAGAATTTAAAGTATTACAAGGATGAATGGAAATGCAGTAAGAAATATGACTTGATAGGAAATAAGCCTTCTTACTGGTAAATATTGCATTGTTTCAGTGGGTGGCAAAGTTTGGCAACTTAAACCATTAGGTTTAAGACAGACTCTAAAAGAAATTATGTTAGCAGAAGTCTCCACCATGTTGGCAATCAGCTTTAAATGAGGAGGACCTTGATACTGGGCTAATACTAGAAAAACAGTTGCCTGGTATTGATCTGTGATGATTCCATAAAGTTGAGTCAGAACACCAAGGGCTTGTCCAAATCTCTTATGTACAAATAGGTAGCAAGATTTATGACAAGGTAGGCCCATAATGAGAGGCTGTTGAAGAGCTGATTTTTTAAAGCACAAACTGCCTATTCATGCTTAAATTCCCAGGTAAGAGATTTGGTTAACAAAGACATGGTTAAGTCGTACAGTATTGGAGCAATTCCTGTAAATTGGTGTGGCAGGCAGAATGCTTAAAATAGCCCCTCCCCCAGATTCCCTGATGTTCACACCCTGGTATAGTCCTTCCCACTTACATGTAGGTAGGGCCTGTGAACATGATAAATGGCACTTGTGTGACTAGATTTTGTTATATGGCAAAGGGGACAATATTTTACAGGTGTAATTGAGATCCCTAATTAGTTGACTGAGTGATTCAAAAGGGACATTATTCTGGGTGGGACTGACCTAATCAGGTGAAAGCCATAAAAGCAAGAGGCTCTTCCTCAAAGAGAAAGAAACAACCAGGTTGAAAGCTGCCAGTGGAGGGTGCCAACCTCTAGAGCTGAGGACATCAATGCTATAACCACAAGGAACTAAATCCTATCAATAGCCTAATGAGCTTGGAAGAGGCCTTCCAGCTCCAGACAAGAACAGCAATGTGGCCAATACCTTGATTTCAGCTTGTAAGACCCTGGGCAGGGGGCCCATCTAAGCTGTGCCTGGATTCCTAATCCATGGGCATTGTGATATTATAAATGTATGTTGGTTACTAACCAGGAAAAATTCTGAATCGTTACAATTTTTCAGAATTGAGAAATTTGCCTCCTCGACATAAATTACGACCCAAGGAATATACTTTACTTTGATGGAAATTTTACTTCTCTTCAGGAAGTGTATAGCCTATTAGAGAAGAAACAATAAATAGATAGATGGAGTCAGTTCTAGAGCTCAACTGAACTTGAGTCCAAAAAAGATGACCAATATATGAGATAAAAATATAAGGAATGTAACTCAGGTCTTGGTTGAGGACTTTATTGATTTTCCGAAGAGAGAACAAAGAAATAACTAAATTAAAAAGATGTTAAAGAACAGAAAACAGATTTATAGCTATAACATATGCACCAAAATAAGAGAATATTTGGATTTGGTACTATAAGGAAGTAGGAAATGATTATTAGATTTACACTCCTGAGATTTTGAACAGATCTATATCCCTGCCCTTTGGATTATTTTTTCCTTTCCTTTTTTAGCTTAGAGAATAAAAGTATTACAAAGAATGATACAAGGGTTAATGATTCATTTCTCTGTTAGGTTTTTATCTTTTTGATTTTAGTACTTCTTTTGGTTCTGGTTTTAGAAGGTATGGACCAAACCTGGGGAGATATTTGGAGAGTTCAGTCTGATAGGTTCAGCTCAAATAATGTTGGAAAATCAGCATAATTTATGCCCAGAAGTATGATTATTCCTTAGACATTTAACTTCTATTAAGAGTACAGGGAAACCAATGGTTAAATTATCTATGACCTGATTATGATCTAGGAGTCCTCAGGAATGTCCAGGAATAGGCCATCAGGAGAGCATCTATTTTAAAGTAAATCCTTCATCTCACCCTATTTAGTTAGTGGGTGTGATGTCACAAAGGAGGAAAGAATTTTCTCTCTTGAAGGTCTGAGGTTGACAAGCTGGGCCAGGCAAAGTGTTTGAAGGGTATTGAAAGTACCTAGCACATGATAGCTGTTGGTTCCCTGTGAGAGGCTGGAGAAGAGTTTCAGGAAATATGACAGATGTCATACAGCCTATCAGTCAAAAATTTGCAAGATTTTTCTTTAGTATTTAGAGAAATTGGCCCTTGAAATAAAAGGAAATTGGTCACTTGATTCCCCCTTGGAGAAACTTCATTAATTGCCCCTTTTGTATCTTAGCTATCTTAGCTAAAAAACGGTGCAGCTATTTTTCCAATACCCTTTCTGTTCAAAGTGTACACATTTGAGGAGTTAAGGAAGAGTCTTTAAGAAAGAATTTTCTTTTTTTTTTTTTTTTTTAAACATCTTTATTGGGGTATAATTGCTTTACAATGGTGTGTTAGTTTCTGCTTTACAACAAAGTGAATCAGCTATACATATACATATGTTCCCATATGTCTTCCCTCTTGCGTCTCCCTCCCTCCCACTCTCCCCATCCCACCCTTCCAGGCTGTCACAAAGCACCGAGCTAATATCCCTGTGCCTTGCGGCTGCTTCCCCCCAGCTATCTACCTTACTACGTTTGTTAGTGTGTATATGTCCATGACTCTCTCTCGCCCTGTCAAAACTCACCCTTCCCCCTCCTCATATCCTTAAGTCCGTTCTCCAGTAGGTCTGCGTCTTTATTCCTATCTTACCCCTAGGTTCTTCATGACATTTTTTTCCCTTAAATTCCATATATATGTGTTAGCATACGGTATTTGTCTTTTTCTTTCTGACTTACTTCACTCTGTATGACAGATTCTAGGTCTATCCATCTCCTTACAAATAGCTCAATTTCATTTCTTTTTAAGGCTGAGTAATATTCCATTGTGTATATGTGCCACATCTTCTTTATCCATTCATCCGATGATGGGCGCTTAGGTTGTTTCCATGTCCTGGCTATTGTAAATAGAGCTGCAATGAACATTTTGGTACATGACTCTCTTTGAATTTTGGTTTTCTCAGGGTATATGCCAAGTAGTGGGATTGCTGGGTCATATGGTAATTCTATTTGTAGTTTTTTAAGGAACCTCCATACTGTTCTCCACAGTGGCTGAACCAATTCACATTCCCACCAGCAGTGCAAGAGTGTCCCCTTTTCTCCACACCCTCTCCAGCATTTATTGTTTCTTGATTTTTTGATGATGGCCATTCTGACTGGTGTGAGATGATATCTCATTGTAGTTTTGATTTGCATTTCTCTAATGATTAATGATGTTGAGCATTCTTTCATGTGTTTGTTGGCATTCTGTATATCTTCTTTGGAGAAATGTCTATTTAGGTCTTCTGCCCATTTTTGGATGGGGTTGTTTGTATTTTTGTTATTGAGCTGCATGAGCTGCTTGTAAATTTTGGAGATTAATCCTTTGTCAGTTGCTTCATTTGCAAATGTTTTCTCCCATTCTGAGGGTTGTCTTTTGGTCTTGGTTATGGTTTCCTTTGCTGTGCAAAAGCTTTGAAGTTTCATTAGGTCCCATTTGTTTATTTTTGTTTTTATTTCCATTACTCTAGGAGGTGGGTCAGAAAGGATCTTGCTGTGATTTATGTCATAGAGTGTTCTTCCTATGTTTTCTTCTAAGAGTTTGATAGTTTCTGGCCTTACATTTAGGTCTTTAATCCATTTTGAGCTTATTTTTGTGTATGGTGTTAGGGAGTGATCTAATCTCATACTTTTACATGTACCTGTCCAGTTTTCCCAGCACCATTTATTGAAGAGGCTGTCCTTTCTCCACTGTACATTCCTGCCTCCTTTATCAAAGATAAGGTGTCCATATGTGCGTGGGTTTATCTCTGGGCTTTCTATCCTGTTCCACTGATCTATCTTTCTGTTTTTGTGCCAGTACCATACTGTCTTGATTACTGTTGCTTTGTAATATAGTCTGAAGTCAGGGAGCCTGATTCCTCCAGCTCCTTTTTTCGTTCTAAAGATTGCTTTGGCTATTCGGGGTCTTTTGTGTTTCCATACAAATTGCGAAATTTTTTGTTCTAGTTCTGTGAAAAATGCCAGTGGTAGTTTGATAGGGATTGCATTGAATCTGTAGATTGCTTTGGGTAGTAGAGTCATTTTCACAATGTTGATTCTTCCCATCCAAGAACATGGTATATCTCTCCATCTATTTGTATCATCTTTAATTTCTTTCATCAGTGTCTTATAATTTTCTGCATACAGGTCTTTCGTATCCTTAGGTAGGTTTATTCCTAGATATTTTATTCTTTTTGTTGCAATGGTAAATGGGAGTGTTTTCTTGATTTCACTTTCAGATTTTTCATCATTAGTATATAGGAATGCCAGAGATTTCTGTGCATTAATTTTGTATCCTGCTACTTTACCAAATTCATTGATTAGCTCTAGTAGTTTTCTGGTAGCATCTTTAGGATTCTCTATGTATAGTATCATGTCATCTGCAGAAAGTGACAGCTTTACTTCTTCTTTTCCGATTTGGATTCCTTTTATTTCCTTTTCTTCTCTGATTGCTGTGGCTAAAACTTCCAAAACTATGTTGAATAAGAGTGGTGAGAGTGGGCAACCTTGTCGTGTTCCTGATCTTAGTGGAAATGCTTTCAGTTTTTCACCATTGAGGATGATGTTTGCTGTGGGCTTGTCATATATGGCTTTTATTATGTTTAGGAAAGTTCCCTCTATGCCTACTTTCTGGAGGGTTTTTATCATAAATGGGTGTTGAATTTTGTCGAAAGCTTTCTCTGCATCTATTGAGATGATCATATGGTTTTTCTCCTTCAATTTGTTAATATAGTTTATCACATTGATAGATTTGCGTATATTGAAGAATCCTTGCATTCCTGGAATAAACCCCACTTGATCATGGTGTATGATCCTTTTAATGTGCTGTTGGATTCTGTTTGCTAGTATTTTGTTGAGGATTTTTGCATCTATGTTCATCAGTGATATTGGCCTGTAGTTTTCTTTCTTTGTGACATCCTTGTCTGGTTTTGGTATCAAGGTGATGGTGGCTTCGTAGAAGGAATTTGGGAGTGTTCCTCCCTCTGCTATATTTTGAAAGAGTTTGAGAAGGATAGGTGTTAGCTCTTCTCTAAACGTTTGATAGAATTCACCTGTGAAGCCATCTGGTCCTGGGCTTTTGTTTGTTGGAAGGTTTTTAATCACAGTTTCAATTTCAGTGCTTGTGATTGGTCTGTTCATATTTTCTATTTCTTCCTGATTCAGTCTTGGCAGGTTGTGCATTTCTAAGAATTTGTCCATTTCTTCCAGATTGTCCATTTTATTGGCATAGAGTTGCTTGTAGTAATCTCTCATGATTTTTTTTATTTCTGCAGTGTCAGTTGTTACTTCTCCTTTTTCATTTCTAATTCTATTGATTTGAGTCTTCTCCCTTTTTTTCTTGATGAGTCTGGCTAGTGGTTTATCTATTTTGTTCTTCTCAAAGAACCAGCTTTTAGTTTTATTGATCTTTGCTATTGTTTCCTTCATTTCTTTTTCATTTATTTCTGATCTGATTTTTATGATTTCTTTCCTTCTGCTAGCTTTGGGGTTTTTTTGTTCTTCTTTCTCTAATTGCTTGAGGTGCAAGGTTAGGTTGTTTATTCGAGATGTTTCCTGCTTCTTAAGGTGGGCTTGTATTGCTATAAACTTCCCCCTTAGAACTGCTTTTGCTGCATCCCATAGGTTTTGGGTCGTTGTGTCTCCATTGTCATTTGTTTCTAGGTATTTTTTTATTTCCTCTTTGATTTCTTCAGTGATCACTTCATTATTAAGTAGTGTATTGTTTAGCCTCCATGTGTTTGTATTTTTTACAGATCTTTTCCTGTAATTGATATCTAGTCTCATGGCGTTGTGGTCGGAAAAGATACTTGATACAATTTCAGTTTTCTTAAATTTACCAAGGCTTGATTTGTGACCCAAGATATGATCTATCCTGGAGAATGTTCCATGAGCACTTGAGAAAAATGTGTATTCTGTTGCTTTTGGATGGAGTGTCCTATAAATATCAATTAAGTCCATCTTGTTTAATGTATCATTTAAAGCTTGTGTTTCCTTATTTATTTTCATTTTGGATGATCTGTCCATGGGTGAAAGTGGGGTGTTAAAGTCCCCTACTATGAATGTGTTACTGTTGATCTCCCCTTTTATGGTTGTTAGTATTTGCCTTATGTATTGAGGTGCTCCTATGTTGGGTGCATAAATATTTACAATTGTTATATCTTCTTCTTGGATCGATCCCTTGATCATTATGTAGTGTCCTTCTTTGTCCCTTTTAATAGTCCTTATTTTAAAGTCTATTTTGTCTGATATGAGAATTGCTACTCCAGCTTTCTTTTGGTTTCCATTTGCATGGAATATCTTTTTCCATCCCCTTACTTTCAGTCTGTATGTGTCTCTAGTTCTGAAGTGGGTCTCTTGTAGACAGCATATATAAGGGTCTTGTTTTTGTATCCATTCAGCCAATCTGTGTCTTTTGGTGGGAGCATTTAGTCCATTTACATTTAAGGTAATTATTGATATGTATGTTCCTATTTCCATTTTATATATTGTTTTGGGTTCGCTACTATAGGTCATTTCCTTCTCTTGTGTTTCGTGTCTAGAGAAGTTCCTTTAGCATTTGTTGTAAAGCTGGTTTGGTGGTGCTGAACTCTCTCAGCTTTTGCTTGTCTGTAAAGGTTTTAATTTCTCCATCAAATGTGAATGAGATCCTTGCTGGGTAGAGTAGTCTTGGTTTCAGGCTATTCTCCTTCATCACTTTCAGTATGTCCTGCCACTCCCTTCTGGCTTGTAGGGTTTCTGCTGAGAGATCCGCTGTTAACCTTATGGGGATTCCCTTGTGTGTTATTTGTCGTTTTTCCCTTGCTGCTTTTAATATGCTTTCTTTGTATTTAATTTTTGACAGTTTGATTAATATGTGTCTTGGCGTGTTTCTCCTTGTATTTATCCTGTATGGGACCCTCTGTGCTTCCTGGACTTGATTAACTATTTCCTTTCCCATATTAGGGAAGTTTTCAACTATAATCTCTTCAAATATTTTCTCAGTCCCTTTCTTTCTTTCTTCTTCTTCTGGAACCCCTATAATTCGAATGTTGGTGCGTTTCATGTTGTCCCAGAGGTCTCTGAGACTGTCCTCAGTTCTTTTCATTCTTTTTTCTTTATTCTGCTCTGCAGTAGTTATTTCCACTACTTTATCTTCCAGGTCACTTATCCGTTCTTCTGCCTCAGTTATTCTGCTATTGATCCTATCTAGAGTGATTTTAATTTCATTTATTGCATTGTTCATCGTTGCTTGTTTCGTCTTTAGTTCTTGTAGGTCCTTGTTAACTGTTTCTTGCATTTTGTCCATTCTACTTCCAAGATTTCGGATCATCCTTACTATCATTATTCTGAATTCTTTTTCAGGTAGATTGCCTATTTCCTCTTCATTTGTTAGGTCTGGTGGGTTTTTATCTTGCTCCTTCATCTGCTGTGTGTTTTTCTGTCTTCTCATTTTGCTTATCTTACTGTGTTTGGGGTCTCCTTTTTGCAGGCTGCAGGTTCGTAGTTCCCGTTGTTTTTGATGTCTGTCTCCAGTGGCTAAGGTTGTTTCAGTGGGTTGTGTAGGCTTCCTGGTGGAGGGGACTAGTGCCTGTGTTGTGCTGGATGAGGCTGGATCTTGTCTCTCTAGTGGGCAGGTTCACGTCTGGTGGTGTGTTTTGGGGTGTCTGTGGCCTTATTATGATTTTAGGCAGCCTCTCTGCTAATGGGTGGGGTTGTGTTCCTGTTTTGCTAGTTGTTTGGCATAGGTTGTCCAGCACTGTGGCTTGCTGGTCGTTGAGTGAAGCTGGGTGCTGGTGTTAAGATGGAGGTCTCTGGGAGATTTCCGCTGTTTAATATTATGTGGAGCTGGGAGGTCTCTTGTTGACCAGTGACCTGAAGTTGGCTCTCCTACCTCAGAGGCAGAGCCCTGACTCCTGGCTGGAGCACCAAGAGCCTTTCATCCACACGGCTCAGAATAAAAGGGAGAAAAAGTAGAGAGAATTAGTAGAAGTATGAGGAAAGAAAGAAGGAAAGGAGGAAAGGAAGGAAGGAAGAAAGAAGCAAAGAAGGAAAGAAAGGAGGGAGGGAGGGAGGGAGGGAGGAAGGAAGGAAGGAGGGAAAGAAGGAAAAAAAGACAGAAAGAAAGATGATACAGTAAAAATAAAATAAAGTATAATATAGTTATTGAATTAAAAAATATTTAGAAAAAAAAAAAGGGACGGATAGAACCTTAGGACAAATGTTGGAAGCAAAGCTATACAGAGAAAATCTTACACAGAAGCATACACATACACCTTCACAAAAAGAGGTAAAGGGGGAAAAATCATAAATCCTGCTCCCTGAGACCACCTCCTCAATTTGGGGTGATTCGTTGTCTAAAGGAGGGAGGGAAGGAAGGAAAGAAAGAAAGAACGAAGGTAAAGTATAATAAAGTTATTACAATTAAACTTAATTATTAAGAAAAAGAATTTTTTAAAAAAAGTCATGGACGGATAGAGCCCTAGGACAAATGGTGGAAGCTAGAGTATACAGACTAGATGTCACACAGGAGTATACACGTACACCTTCACAAAAAGAGGAAAAGGGAAAAAAATCATAGATCTCGCTCCTAAATTCCACCTGTTCAATTTGGGATCATTCCTTGTCTATTCAGGTATTCCACAGATGCAGGGTATATCAAGTTGATTGTGGAGCTTTAATCCGCTGCTTCTGTGGCTGCTGGGAGAGATTTCCCTTTCTCTTCTTTGTTTTCACAGCTCACAGGAGCTCAGCTTTGGATTTGGCCCTGCCTCTGCGTGTAGGTCGCTGGAGGGCGTCTGTTTTTTCGCTCAGACAGGACGGGGTTAAAGGAGCCGCTGATTCGGGGCCTCCGGCTCACTCAGGCCGGGGGTTGGGGGATGGGGGAAGGAGGGGCACTGCGTGCGGGGCCGGCCTGCGGCGGCAGAGGCAGCGTGACGTTGCGGCAGAGGCCGGCGTGACGTTGCACCAGCCTGAGGCCCGCCGTGCGCTGTCCCGGGGAAGTTGTCCCTGGATCCCGGGAACCTGGCAGTGGCGGGCTGCACAGGCTCCGCGGAAGAGGGGTGTGGAGAGTGACCTGTGCTCGCACACAGGCCCCTTGGTGGCGGCAGCAGCAGCCTTAGCGTCTCCCGCCCGTCTCTGGGATCCGCGGTTTCAGCCGCGGCTCGCGCCCGTCTCTGGGGTTTCGCTTTCAGCCGCGGCTCGCGCCCGTCTCGGCGGCTCGCGCCCTCAGCCGCGGCTCGCGCCCGTCTCTGGGGTTCGCGCTTTTAGCCGCGGCTCGCGCCCGTCTCTGGAGTTCCTTTAAGCAGCGCTCTTAAACCCCTCTCCTCGCGCACCAGGAGACAAAGAGGGAAGAAAAAGTCTCTTGCCTCTTCGGCCGGTGCAGGCTTTTCCCCGAACTCCCTCCCGGCTAGTCAGTCGTGGTGCACTAACCCCTTCAGGCTATGTTCAAGCCGCCAACCCCAGTCCTCTCCCTGAGCTCCGTCCAAAACCAAAACCCGAGCCTCAGCTCGCAGCCCCGCCCGCCCCGGCGGGTGAGCAGACAAGCCTCTCGGGTTGGTGAGTGCTGGTCGGCACCGATCGTCTGTGCAGGAATCTCTCCGCTTTGCCCTCCGCACCCGTCGCTGTGCACTACTCCGCGGTCCCGAAACTCCCCCCTCTGCCTCCCGCAGTCTCCGCCCGCGGAGGGGCTTCCTAGTGTGTGGAAACTTTTCCTCCTTCACAGCTCCCTCCCACTGGTGCAGGTGCCGTCCTTATTCTTTTGTCTCTGTTTTTTCTTTTGCCCTACCCAGTTACGTGGGGAGTTTCTTGCCTTTTGGGAGGTCTGAGGTCTTCTGCCAGCCTTCAGTAGGAGTTCTGTAGGAGTTGTTCCACGTGTGGATGTATTTCTGGTGTATCCGTGGGGAGGAAGGCGATCTCCGCGTCTTACTCTTCCGCCATCTTCAAGGTCCCCCCAAGAAAGAATTTTCAAGGACAGTCTCCTGCCTTTGCTAAGCAGGATTTAATACAGTTTTACTGTCAAATTCTAGCTTTACTCTTTTTCTATATGAAATTTCACATTTTATTCTTCACTTTTTCTCACCAGAAACGATCTCTATCTTAGCTATATTCCACTTTTATTTTTACTCAAATCTTGTGAGTATGGTAGCTGGATGCTGGGGCAGGGGGGTGGGCAGGAAGGTCCATTCTCTGAAGTTCTCCTTAAGCTGCAGTCCTAAGCAGGTACTATAAACAGCGGGACCCAGATCTGAGGTCTTCACGAGTGATCCTGGCCCTTCTCCAGAGGTAATGCTTGGCTTAGTATGAGTTCACCCTTCACAAGGGGTAGGGTTCTTTTTCTCCTCGTTTTTCTGTAACTATAGTGGGTTCCCATCTGTGTCCTCGGGCATCAGGTTTTGAGGACCTTGCATATTAAGGCTTTGTTTCCATAGGACAGATAAGAAAGATGAGATGGGTGGACATTAGGTATTTGGTATTTGGATATTGGTATTTCCTGTTTCACTCCCCAGACAGCACCTGGAGGGAAACTTTCTTAGGATTTTTTTCCAGTCTTCCCTGTGAGTACCTGTGGGGTTCCTGGAGGGGAAGTTTGCAGAAGGGTGCAAACTTAATTTGCTCGTGTCTCTCTCAGGCTCACCTATCCTCAGACTTGAGCAATTAGTTAAAATCTGGTTGATTCTTCTTACCAGCTTATATGCCACTCAGCATCTTGTCTCAACTAAGCAAATTGCTGGATCCTGCGTCTCCCCGAGAGTGCTTTTCACATTCCTGCTTTTAGTTAAAATGTTTTCCATTGAAATTTTTATAATCTAATTGAAAAAATAATTAATTTCCATTTTTCAAGGTTTTTTCTTATTGTAAGGGAGGGGGAAACACTATCTATTTCTCCACATCTCTGAGAAGACATCAGAACCTAGCAGCAGCTGGTTTTTACGCAATTTTCCTACCGTTTTGGTTGAATCTAAAGTATTTTCCAGTACTGTGTCTTAAACAAAGCCATTTTCTCTGGAAAGTCAGCTGATCACTAGCTGTGTAGAGTGGTTAGGAGATTATAATAAATCATAGAGTAAATTAGCAAATAGTGCTAAATTCTAAGCTCCTGTTTTCATTTTTGCATGATTATTGTAATCAATTTTTATGAAGAGATTGCTTATACATCAAAAAATGAACTTGCTTTTTTATTAATTATATGACTCAACACTAATTTCAAAACCAATGAATTTGTTTAGATGGAACCAGAAATAATAATTTTATACTTCAATTCTGCATTATACCATATTTAGTAGTGGGTAATTTGTTAACAGTGGCTCTATTTATGAGACTACAAGTCCATATAATAAGTCAATTTTTAAAATTAATATCACTATAAAACTGAGAGTTTGACTAAAATCCTAGCCTCAATAATTCATGTTAATATCAGAGAGGAAAATGTCATTTCAGATTAAAATCATTGGTAAGACACTGAGAGATATTCCCACTGATTCTACCAGTGGGTTTTATTTACATATACATTCGTATCTTTATATAAATATCTGTAGCTCTATATGTCAGTTTCTACATATCTATCTGGGTCTTTTTCATGGGTTATTCTCAGGTTAAACACAGTAATTCAAAGGTTTATATTTCCCTTTTCTTAAATAATTTGAAGTGTAAGAAGTCCTCAGAGGAACTAAAATCTCTCATTTCATTTCTCAAACTCAACTAGCCCACAGGCTTATCTAAAAAGTCAAGGGGAAACAGAAAGGGTGTGTGTGTTTGTGTGTGTGTATGTGCATGAGATCACCTTTCTTAAATCATCAAACCATGTGCAATGTTGGTTTGTGAAGCTGGGGAATGTTTAAGAGGCCAAATATTTTAGTTAACACGGCTATGATACTAAAAAATAGGGTTTATACAAAGTCCCTTCCTTGTTATAATATTTGACCCAGAGTGACACTGAGTACAATGAGCAGTACGGGTTATTTACCTGCATGTGATGTGTTATCCAACTAAATTTTAACAAATCCACATTTAAATTCCAGATGAAAGATACTGGATTTATTTCTTGTTAAAAATTCACCAGGACTTCCCTGGTGGCGCAGTGGTTGAGAGTCCGCCTGCTGATGCAGGGGACGCAGGTTCGTGCCCCGGTCCGGGAAGATCCCACATGCCACGGAGCAGCTAGGCCCGTGAGCCATGGCCGCTGAGCCTGTGCGTCCAGAGCCTGTGCTCCACAACGGGAGAGGCCACAGCTGTGAGAGGCCCGCGTACCGCAAAAAAATAAACAAAAAACAAAAGAAACCCCACAAATAACAAATGCTGGCAAGGGACTTCCCTGGTGTCACAGTGGTTAAGAATCCTGCCAATTCAGGGGACATGCATTCAATCCATGGTCGGGGATGATCCCACATGCCATGGAGCAGCTAAGCTTGTGCACCACAACTACTGAGGCTGTGCTCTAGAGCCCATGAGCCCTTGCTCTGCAGCAAGAGAAGCCACCACAATGAGAAACCCGTTCTCCGCAACAGAGAGTAGCCTCTGCTTGCCACAACTAGAAAAAGCCTGCGCGCAGCAACAAAGACCGAACACAGCCATAAAATAAAGAAAATTTTTAAAATAAATAAATAAAAATTTTAAAAACAGACAAAAAAACAAATGTTGTTGAAGATGTGGAGAAAAGGGAACCCCTGTACCCTGTTGGTGGGAATGTAAATTGGTGCAGCTACTGTGGAAAACAGTATGGAGGTTTCTCAGAAAACTAAAAATAGAACTACTGTACAACCCAGCAGTTCCACTCCTAGGTATATATTGAAAGAATACAAAAACACTAATTCAAAAAGCTACATGGACCCCAATGTTCATAGCATTATTTACAATTGCCAAGATATGGAAGCAACCTAAGTGTCCATCAACAGATGAATGGATAAAGAAGATGTGGTGTGTGTGTAGGTATATATATATAATGGAATATTACTCAGCCATAAAAAAGAATCAAATCTTGCCATTTGCAACAACATGGATGACTTGGAGGGTGTTATCCTAAGTGAAACAAGCCAGAGAAAGACAAATACTCTATGATATCACTTATATGTGGAATCTAAAAGATACAACAAACTAGTGAATATAACAAAAAAGAAACAGACTCACAGATATAGACAATGAACTAGTGGTTACCAGTGGGGAGAGGTAGGTGGGAAGAAAAATATAGGGGTAGGGGAATAAGAAGTATGAACTATTATGTATAAAATAGTCTATAAGGATATATTGTACAACATAGGGAATATAGCCAATATTTTATAATAACTACAAATGGAGTATAACTTTTAAAAATTGTGAATCACTATATTGTATACCTGTAACATATAATATTGTACATCAACTATACTTCAATAAAAAAACTTATACCATGAAAAAATAATAAATAAATAAATAGAAGTTAATTACAGGTTTCTGTGTTGAAATCAAATAATTATAAATTTATAATATGAAAGAGTAGCATCTATTGACACATTATAATCTATTTAAAATTTTCTTATTCTTACCTTTAATTTATTAATTGTAGCTGTTCAATAATTTATGAGGTATTGCAGAGTACTAACTTATGTCATTTATAATTTCATGTGTAAGCAAAGATAAATAACTTTCAAAATGTAAAATGAGCTTACAAAATGTGCAGAGAAATGTAAAACATTTCAAGTTTATCATTTTATTTTTGTCACCATTAGTAATTATTTACAAGGTCTGATTCAAAAGAGTTATATGTTACAGCTATGCTTTCTAATCTATAAGAATTTTCGATGAATAATTTCTTAAACATACTTTGAATAAGCTGAGCTTTATCATATGACAAAGTACAGTTATTATTTACCTAAAGCAGTTATTTTATGTTAAGTTTTTGAGAGTCTTACATAATTCTTCTAAATAAATTTCCCATCAATAGGAAATACATTTTCTCCACTTTTATGAGAAAATCACTCTATACAAGTTTATAAGAAAACATTACAAAATAAACTCTACATTTTTGCAACCATACTAGTCAAAATAAATCAATCACAGCACTATAATTAAATTGCAAAAACAAAATTCTGCCTTAAGCAGCCTTCAGTAATTAATGTGGCATTTAGCTTGCATCTGCTGAAATAACTTCCTAGGCCCAAGATGGAACCACCTCTGCCAGAGGTACTACATCAGCAAACCAGAACTTAGATAACTTTCATGTCCCTGTGAATGCCCCACTTGACCAGAAATGCAGCATATCCATCAGTCAATCCCCAAACATCAAGTTGTAACTTCACCTGTTACATTATTATTATATATTTACATGTGATGACTACAGACAACTTAGTAGTGAGTTGTTATATCCTTTGATATTTAGTCAAGGTTTTGAAAAATTCCACTGCTATTGAACTATAACTAAATCCTCATGATTACCACAATAGGCATGAAAATCTACGTACACTGAGATCAAAGCTCCTTATGACAGGCTAGAAGAGGCCTTCACAAGTCCAGAAGGAGTAATCAAACTGGTAAATGAAGTTGATACTGAAAGCAGGAAACACAGTCAAGAAGCAGTTTCAACAGGCTAAAGTATTGATTATAGAAACTGGAAGAAAACAAAAAAGGATATCAGATAGCATTTTGTGGGGAAATTATAGGGGAGAAAAAATAACAGTGAATCCTCAGAGTAGATCCAGAAAACAGAGAGCTTCAATGATGACCCCAAGTGTGAAGAATGAACGATCATTAGAGGGTGTGAAGAATGAACAATCATGAGAGGGACAAGAAACACGGGTGCCTCATTTGGCATAAAGGAGACCCCATGAATTGAACATCTGAGCACCTGATGAGCAAAAGTAGTCTGAAATCAGAAGGACTTCTAAAGAAAGCTGTTAACATAATTTTATTCTTCAAATTTGAATGTGAAAGCATTTCTTTGATCTCTTCAGGTTTGTTAATAAAGACTATGTATAAAATATATTTGATTGCCATGTGTAAAGAACCAAGTCTATTGCTGTATTTTACATGGAGTAAGAATGATAGATTACGTAGTCTTTCACTTTCTTTAAACTTGATATTTAACCTTGATATTTGGGGACATAAAAAGAATCAAGAGATGCATGTCAGATTGTTCAGAGCAGAAATAAGGTGAAAGAGTATAGTAATGAAATTGTCAATGCTATCGCATGCTATAGTCTGCCCAATTATTTTCACCTCCTGTCTCAGCTGAGGCTATTATTAAATACAACGGAGGTTTATTTCTCACAGTTCTGGAGGCTGGAAATTCCAAGATCAAGGTGCTGGCAGATTTAGTGTCTGTGAGGACCCAATTCCTGGTTCACAGACAGCTGTCCTCTCTCTGCACCCTGACATGGCAGAAGGGGCAAGGGAGCTCTCTGGAATCTCTCTATAAGGGCCCTAATCCCATTCATGAAGGCTCCACACTCATGACCTAGGCATCTCCCAAAGCCTCTACCACCATATCACTGGGGGTTAGGATTTAAATACATGAATTTAGGAGAGACACAAACATTCAGTCTATAGCAACTTCTAAATGACAAAATTGTAGTTTCATAAATCTATAGTGCTAGCAGTCATCTAGAATCTGAACACAGTTACAAGGAATTATATCAAATAACATTATTTCTGTGATCTATCACAGAAGGTATATCTATATTTCCTGCTTACATTCTAGAAGGCTAAAAACGAGTGTGACCTTTACACACACACAAACACAGATACACACACACTTTCTCCATTCTGCTTTCATTGCTACCACCTACTAATCAAAAATTAGGAACAGGGCTTCCCTGGTGGCGCAGTGGTTGAGCGTCTGCCTGCCGATGCAGGGGACAGTGCGTACTGCAAAAAATAAATAAATAAATAGGAACAAAAGGGAAGCTAACAGAGTGCAACGTGAAAAATTGAAGTAAATTGCTTCTCAAAAACTGAATAATTTTGTTTGGAGGTCAGTATATGCAGGGAGAAAGGCCATTTCCCTTTGTTAGAGGATGCTAAATAAATATCTGCAGCTTTTTCATGTACTACTAGGGCATTTTGCTTCACATTCTATAAATGAAGGCAAGAAGCTCTGTTATAACTAGGATAGACTGAATAATGTCTCTCTGAAGATGTCCACATTCTAATCCATGGAAAACCTGTGAATGTTACTTTATATTGTAAAAAGGATTGCTGGTGTGTTTAAGAATCTTGATATTGGGAGACCAGCCTGGATTATCTAGGTGGGTCCAGTGTAGTCATAAGGGTCCTTGTAAAAAATAGCAGTTGGTCAGAGAGAGCAGAAAATGCTGCCCAGCTGCCTTGACAATGGGGGAAGGAACCACCAGCAGCCTCTAGAAGCTGGAAGAGGCAAGGACAAGTGTCCTACCCTGGAGCCTCCGGAAGGAAGCAGCTCTGCTGACATCTTGATTTTATCCTTGTAAGACTCTTTTCAGGAATACTAATTATGTGTTTTGTTCATGATAGAACAACTTAAACCTGATGGTGACTGGGAGTGACACTAATACCAAATTTTTCGTCACTCTCTCATGTATGAGAAAATGACCAAAAAGGAAGAATTGTTAAATTAATTAAACAAGGAGGCCATTAAACAGGCGGCTCTAATACGTTGGTGGCTTTTGTGAGTAAACCAAAATCTAAGCCTGTAAATGCCTCAAGATTACGGAATCAAAACTTAAGGACAACCAATCACAACCAAGTAGGCTTTAAGCTAGAGCCAATTAAATAATTTCTTTGCTTCCACATTTTCCTCTAAGTCATTCCCAACTCCTGTCGATAGCATGCTCCTAACCACTTCTGGTTTGGCACTGCACAATTTGAATTGATTTTTTGCTCAAATAAACTCTTCTTTTTTTTTTTTTTGGCGGTACGCGGGCCTCTCACTGTTGTGGCCTCTCCCATTGCGGAGCACAGGCTCCGGACGCGCAGGCTCAGCGGCCATGGCCCACGGGCCCAGCCGCTCCACGGCATGTGGGATCTTCCCGGACCGGGGCACGAACCCGTGTCCCCTGCATCGGCAGGCAGACTCTCAACCACTGTGCCACCAGGGAAGCCCCCAAAATAGCTATTAATGAAAGTATATAATGCCTTTTCGTATACATTTGTGTTATTTATTTTCATTGATATATAAATAAATAAATGCACCCTAATGCAGTGATAAATGATTTTTACTTACAAGATGATCAAGTGTAACACAATTCTGAATCTTACTGAGTTGCTATTTGTTGAATTTGTGGATTTTTAGCCTAAATCTCATACTACAAAATATTTTATTTATGAACCATGTGATCACTGTTTCACTGAGAAGATTCACAACAGCTAGGTTTTGAAAGATTTCTTTTTTAAACAAAACCCTTGAAAGATAATGGTTCCAGTCAAATGATTTGACATTAGCAATGTTCCTAACTTTGAAGAAATGTCCAAGTTAATATACTTCCAACTACAATATTTAATATTAAACAGTGTTTGGTATTCAGTGACATTAATTCTGTGATGACTGTTTATTTCTCAATTTGTTTTTTTTTATAGACTTTCACAGGAACAAGGGAAGTGGTTGAATGTGGTTGTTTCAGCTCTTCAATGAGTTTTTGTCTATAAACAAATGCATTGATATCCAAGTAACTGAAGGAGAGCACTGAAAGATCACCAACGAAAATATTCTGTAATTTAATCAAAATAAAAAGCAGTTTTTGATACACAAAATACTGTTCCAGTTATGATACTCAATAGTGTCTTGTAGAGTAACATTATATAATAATTGTAGTGTGCTTTTTTCAAAATTAATAAAAATATATTTGAATTAAAATTGTAAAATATAAATAATATATATTAGATAACAGGAATTGCATTGTGTACAGAGAATACTAATCAAATAACTAGATAAAAAATAAAAATATTTAAAATGTTTTTAAAAAAGATACAGTCTCAGAATAAAATCCATAAAATTCACAAGAAATATAGCGAGCCAGGCAGCCAATTAGTTATAATTTTAAAATATTAAAATTTCCTGAGTTCTTAAATTCCAATGAATAGACAAAACTGTTAAGAAACAAAAATAAAAAATACATCAGTTTCGTTTAACCTTTTTACACTATGTGTTATGCTTGAAGGGAGATGTTATAATGTATTCTGTGTTCCTATAGGAAACAAGTCATCAGAAATTCACAGAATTAAACACACTGTGTTTATTAGCAAGGCTCCAAGTACACAGTGAATGTTCACTAAATGGCACATAATAATCACCACAACAGTGATCATACTGAATAATATCTCAGCCTGATACATGTTTATGGGATACATTTACATGCTAATTTAAATTGGAAACTAGAACTTTCTTGTTTTGGGAATGAAATACTACCTTAGCAGTTGCTCATTAGTGGAACTTTAATAAAGATTATAGTCTTGAGCTATGATTAAATCTTTGTTTTGTATTGAGTATGGTTTAGTGTTGATGCCAAACAATTGTTACATAATAGGAACACTTTTCAGAAATTATTTTGACTTCCAAATCCCTGTAATTTTTCAAAGCTCTCAATGTTTGTCTCTATACTTTGTCAAAATGTGAGATAACTTTAAAATATAGACATATGCAAAGTTATTAACAGTATTTGTATGTTTGGTATGAAGAAGATCAAACAACTGGGTAAGCATCTGCATTTCTTTTTTTTTTTTTTTTTTTTTTTTTGCGGTACGCGGGTCTCTCACTGTTGTGGTCTCTCCCATTGCGGAGCACAGGCTCCAGACGCGCAGGCTCAGTGGCCATGGCTCACGGGCCCAGCCGCTCCGCAGCATGTGGGATCTTCCCGGACCGGGGCATGAACCCGTGTCCCCTGCATCGGCAGGTGGACTCTCAACCACTGCGCCACCAGGGAAGCCCACATCCCCATTTTTTTATTTCGTTTTCTGCTGATATTTTATGTCACTTGGATATAATGATTATAAATTGTTCAGCTAATGTGATTGAGGTCACCGTCTCCATCTATGTATATATATGTGGCACTTAGGAGAGAGTATAAAATAGTGGTAAACCGATTAGTACCACCAGGTTTGGTATGATTATGTTTCCTTTCTTTATAGTATTTCTCTTAATGTACATTTACTATTGTCTATATAATAAGTATGACACATTTTACAAACTTATTTAACTAATTTCATACTTTCATACTGAGTTATTTCAAGTCTTATGACCTTTCCAAAAATTTCATATTCCTTTTCTGGGAATGTGCTATGGTGATTGCTACCCTATGGGGTCTGTTAAATGTAAAAGCAGCAAATCAAGTTATTTGCACTTAATACATCTTCATATGGACCTTAATATGCACCAGGTACTCTTTTACAGGCATTGAAGATATTATCTCATTTGATCCTTACAATAACCCTGAGAGGTAGATCCTACAATCCACATTTTATAGACAAGGAATGAGAGGTTAAGTAATTTTCCCCAGGTGAGACACTGCAAGTAGGTCCCCTCCATACAAACGAGTTCTGTTCCTAGAGCACGTTCGTTGAGAACAATTTGTTCGTTAAGTCCAACAGAGCCTAGGTACCTAACTAACACAATTGGCTATATAGTACTGTACTATATTGTACTGTACTAGATTTATAATACTTTTCACACAAATAATACATAAAAAACAAAGGCAAAAAATAAAACATTTAAAATCTTACAGTACAGTACCTTGAAAAGTACAGTAGTCCAGTACAACAGCTGGCATACAGGGGCTGCATCAAGTGAACAGGCAAAAAGAGTTACTGACTGGAGGAGGGAGGGGAGGTGGGAGATGGTAGAGCTGAAGGATGGGCAGCAATAGAAGATGGAGGGCAGGCTGCAATTTCACTCACGCTTGACATTGATGGCGCAGGTTCTGGTTCTTTGCTGGATTCAGTGCTGTCTAACCTCTTGAAAAAAACAATCTAGTGATGTCTGGGTAGTAGCTCTTTTTTTCTTGTTGAAGATTGGAATGGTAGCACTGGATTGCATTCTGAACGGCTGCTGCGACCTTTGTGTACCATTCTATGTTCAGGTTCTGTGCCTGAGAAACTAACAGTGCCTCCTCAAATCAAGAAAATCCCATGCCATTTCCTGCGTCGTGAATCTCGGTTCTTCAGTTACTTCTTCCTCCTCTTGTCTCTCTTCGTCCTTTCTCTGTGCAAGTTTGCATCTTTGAAAGTTCACAACTTGAAAGTTTGTAAGTAGGGGACTTACTGTAATAGGTGCTTAACCTGGCATTAGGAACCAGGAAGATGGGCTCTAGAGATGGTACCCTCCCGCAGTTTGCTGGGCTTGATGTGAGAACCACACCCAACCCACAAACCCCATTCCCACCATCCATGATATACTTACCTTGTATACGTTTGAATCATCTGTTAAAAAACAAACAGCTGAGATAGGGACCTAGAATAAACAATGAGGGAAAATTATTTTTTTTGAAAAGATTTTTTTTTAGTAACTTTTTAAAATCCCCCTCCTACTTTCCAGTTTGCACCTGCTTATCTGAGTATTAGAGAAATAGTCTACATTTTATTCATTGGAGGATACTTTAAATGGCCTAAATATTCAAGCGTCAAATACATACTCCAGTATGTACTTTTACTTAAACAATTTCATCTTTTTATTTCCCAACTTTTCCTCTTTTCTCACTGAAGTCAACAAAGCTGTTTATTTTCTCTGAACTTTACAAACCCATCTGTTCCTTCATGAATTATGTATTTCCTCTTGTGAATGTCTTCTCTCGCAATACTTCCTGTTCAATTCTACACTGCCTGCCATTGCATCTATAAAAGCTCAGCTATAGGAATTCTTACCTGAGACACAGCAAAACAAGTTATATATATATATATATACATATATATATATATATATATGTATATATATATATGTTCTTGCTTATATCTATGTTTCTGCCTAGTTGTATTATAGAGAGGGAGAAATTTTTTTCCAAATTGTTTTCTTTGTTTTTAATGTAATTTATTATGTATACATATATACACTATATATAAACATATATGATAGATACACATATATGTTATATATACATAGCACAGGTAAACATACATAATATGCATATTATATATACATGTATATATTTATAACACACTCATATAAACACACACACAGATACACACAGTTTAACAATCTGTTCACAATATTTCTGAAAATGTAAGTCAGCTCTTGCAAGCCAAGATGAGCCTGCCCAAGCACACCACTGATTCGACTACTCTGCTTCCAGTGAGTTGCTGCCACCCGGGGCTCACATTCCCTGGGCATCTCCATTTGATACAGATCAGAAATCCCTTTCCAAAGGCAAACCCTCTGTCCAGTGTGCCCAGACTCTTAAGGATGGTGAGTAAAGTACTTTCTAAAGATAGTGATGCTTCATCCTACTTTTTTATCCTTGATGAAGTAAGAAAAATCTGCATATAATACATGTAGCGGATAGTGAATTAGAAGCTATGAGAGAGACTCCATGTATTTAATATTCAACATTTCTGAGCTTACAGGATACCTCAGGTATTTAACGTGATGTGGTCTGATTGAATTATTAGCTGGAAACTCAACATTTTGTTTTTGTTTTGTTTTATTTTGTGATGTCTTGCATCAGCATCTCACTTTCCAAAGGACAATTTATTTTATATAGCATGCTGACTATTAGGGACAGATAAGTTAATTTTTCTCTGTCATATGTGTCATTTCTATTTTTAAAAAGCCATTGATATGGTCAAAAGTAGTGAACTATGTTTAAGACAATCTGGTTCTCCCACTGACTCGCTGTGTTACCTTAGCAAGTCACCTGAAGCAATATTACTCCAATTATCACCAGGCAGGAGATTTCGTGGGGGAAGTCAAGGAGTACAGTGTATTCTTTAAATATTCCTTTCTCACTTCTTATTGGTGATAGCAATCTTTAAAGATAAAAAGATAGATACTCTAAAAGTAAATTTTTATGAAAATGCAAGCAAAGTTTAAAAAACCAAACATAAAAATAGAGCATAGAATGGAAATTATATGTTTAAATTAATACAAATAAAGTATTATATATTTACTTCTAAAATTAGAGCAAATAAAATAACGCCAGGTTTTCTTTGAAATGTGTATCACAGATGAGAAGGCAAAATAGTTTCCTTGAAACAAGAAGTTGACATTTTTATCTCAGACTCCTAGTTAAACATAAGAATAAAAAAAAAAAATTGCACTCATTATACAGGAAAATGCTGGCAATTAAAATATAAAATAGAGCTTCAAACATTATTACTTTAGATACATATGAGTAAAAAAATGTATGTAAACAGAAACCAGGTATTTCATATGCTCATAAAGACCACCACGAAGAAATGTCCCAATGGTTTTGATTATGATCATCATCTTGGTCCATTCAGGCTGTCATAGCAAATTACCATAGACTGGGAAGTTTATAAACAACAGAATTTTATTTCTCATGGTTTTGGAGGCTGGAAGTCCAAGACAAGGAGCCAATATGGTCATAGTCTGGTGAGCACCCTCTGCCTGATTCACTGTGAATGCCTTCTGACTGTGTCCTCATATGGTGGAAGGGGCTAGGTACTTCTCTGGAGCCTCTTTTACGAGGCGCCAATCGCATCCAGAGGGCTTTGCCCTAATAACTTAAACACCTCCCAAAGGCCCCACCTCTAACAACGTCATCTTTGAGGGTTAGGATTTCAACATGAATTTTAGGGGGACACAAGCATTTCAGACTATAGCAATCATATTAATTTTAAAAAGATTTCCCGTAAATAGAAAAGTACTTAAAATATCTGTCACACACACACACACACACACACACACACACACACACACACACACACTTAACAATACAGACTGCCAGACTCATTTTGGTTAATTTAAGCAGAAAATTTTGTAACACTTTGTTTAGTTTATTGGCAAGAACATTATAAATATTTGTTAAATGAATGACATATGCACTCATTGTTTTCTATTTCTGCATAACAAATTACCATAAATTCAGTGTTCTCTGCTCAGGGTCCCCACAGACTGACAACAAGCTGTTTGCCAGGACTGGGTTCTTAGCAGGGTCTAGGGGTTCTTGTCCAAACTCATTCAGATGTTGGTAGAATTTATTTCCTTGCAGTTGCAGGATTGAGGTTCCTTTTTCTTCCTTGCTGTTGGCCCGGGGTTGCTCTTAGTTTGTAGATGCTGCCTTCAGGTGTTCCGTAGGCCTGCTCATACTTCCAGTCTCTCTGAATTCAGGAAATTCTCAGTTCCTTTTAAGGGCTCACCTGAACAGATCAAGTCCACCCAGATAATCTCTCTTTTGATTAACTCAAAGTCCACTGATAAGAACCTGATCACAAGAGTGAAATCCCATCATATTCACAGGTTCTCCCACACTCAAGGGGAAGGAATTATATAAGAATGCATGCACCAGGGGGAAGGAATCTTGGGGACCAACTTGGAATTCTCTGGCTACTACAAAGTCTATTGTTAATAATGTGTTCTGCAACACTAATGTCTCTATAGAGAAATACCGCTCTTGACAAAGCAGATTTACCTCCCTTTCAGAAATTTTATTAATGGAGTTTGAAAGGCAAATCAGGTCCTTAGGTTGAAGGATCCTGATACCACAATAAATATGTACAGGAGATAGTCTCCCAGTCTTTCCCTAAGTGGCCTCCATCCAATATGCAAAGTAATTGTATATTGTAGAAAGAGGAATTTGAAGATCTTCCTAGAGCCGTTGGAAATAAAGTCTGAGCTAAGTTCAGCCAAAGAAAAACAAAACATTATCATAACTCACCTGTTAAAGTGGGTTGAGGGCATAGACACCAGATGTTGCATGCCTGGATCCAGTTCATGTACAGTAGTAGATCAGCAGACCCTCTCTGGTCGTCCTCGTGGCTCCTGAGTGTGCTGACATCAATATGCTAAGCAGTCGAGAGAACCCTCATATTGGTTCCCTGTTCTGTGTGTGGGACTGAAACCGAGCAGGACGCTGTGGGGCTCCTGGGCACAGAAGCCTTTCCATGTACCCCGTTTTTTGTAGGGAACAGCCTCCAGCCAACATGACCTTCCTTGAGTTCTAAAGGGCAGATTCAAACAGTTGCTAGTCCAGGAAGGGAGGGGATGCAGAGACGAGGAGCAGCCAAGAAACAATAGTGCAACCTTGGGGCAGGTCCTGGTTCCGCCTCAAGGGACACACATAACAATGTCTTTAAGCTTTCTGTAGAATTAAAACCCAGCAAAAGGGAGATGTCAGCATTGTTCATACCAGAGACGACCACCTGAAGCCAGACTAAAGGAACCAGAGAGGCTCATCAAGAAGATTACTTGAGGACTTCTCTGGTTGCACAGTGGTTAAGAATCTGCCGGATAATGCAGGGGACATGGGTTTGAGCCCTGGTCCGGGAAGATCCCACATGATGCGGAGCAGCTAAGCCTGTGTGCCACAACTACTGAGCCTGTGCTCTAGAGCCCACGAGCCACAACTACTGAAGCCCATGTGTCTACAGCCCATGCTCTGCAACAAGAGAAGCCACTGCAATGAGAAGCACGCGTGTCCCCGCTCACCATAACTAGAGAAAGCCTGCACGCAGCAACAAAGACCCAACAAAGCCAAAAATAAATAAATTTATTAAAAAAAAAAAAAAAAAAGATTACCTGAGGCCAGATTAAAGGAACCACAGAAACTCATCAGGTTACTGGAGACCAGATTAGAGGTGCAGGCCCTGCACACACCCTAATTCTTATCGGCAACCCCACCCTTGAACCATTGCCATAAAACTCACCAAACTCCCTTGGGTTGGGACACATAGTTTTCGAGGGCAGGAGCCTGCTGGCTGTGTCCCCCTTTGCCTGGGAAATCAATAAAGCTGTTCTTTTCTACTTCACCCAAAACTCTGTCTCCGAGATTCGATTTGGCACTGGTGTACAGAGGCTGAGCTTTCGGCATCAGAATGAGGACCATTATGAAAGAAAAGAATAAGCAGGAATCTTTGATACTGTTTCTTCCTCCTTGTCAGGCTAGTAAATGAGAAGCACAACTGCATTTCAAGTCAAACGGTAGAAATTAATGCCAAACTCAAAAGACTTTAAAAAATTAAGTTTTGTGATCCTCATTTATATCCTCATTTAATTCACCAATAGCCACATATAAGAAAATTCACATAGGTCATGGCAGGTGACAGTGGAGTTTCACACGTTTAACCAAGAGATAGACCCATTCTCACGGCTGCTGTGCCAGATGTGGTATATTTCCTAGAACAGAGCAACATAGATTCTGCCCTTGATTTTTAGCTGTGGGAAACAAAATAAGGACCCCACAAAGATGTCTGTGTCCCCAGAACCTGTGAATATGTTAGGTTACCTGGCAAAGGAGAGTTAAGTTTGCTAAGCAGCAGATCTTAAAATAGGGAGATTATCTGAGTAACCCAATGTAATTGCAAGGGTCCTTAAAAGTAGAAGAGCAAAGATGAAGACAATAACAGAGATGGCAGAGTGAGAAGAACTTGGCCCAACACTGCTGGATCTAAAATGTGGAAGGGGGGAGCCACGTGCCAAGGAAAATGGGCAGAATCTAGAAACAGGAAAAGACAAGGTAAAGGAATTTCCTCTACTGCCTCCAGAAAGGAATGCCCTCCACCTGACATCTTAATCTCAGCTCAGTGACATCTGTGTCAGATTTCTGATCTACAGATGACAATTTCTGTTGTTTCAAGCCACTAAGTTTGTGGTAATTAGTCATAGCAGCAATGGAAAATTAATACAGTAGCTATTCATCTACATAATCTGCATTTCATTTCATTCCCCATCAGGAAAGAAAACAGTCCTGCTCTATACTGTGTTAACTCTGCTGCATTCTGTCAGAGTATAGTCTGAAGGGGGTCTCAATTACCTGAACATTCTGTGGGACATCTCTCTGATTCTTTGTTGAGGACTTAGTAAGCAAGAAGTAGTAAATACTCTGTATGACTTGGTAAGTTGAGGGCTTGCGAGACACATTCATAAAACATTCATAAAACTTTTGAAGTTTTATGCCACATTCGTAAAACTTTTGAAGGATCTGATGATCTGGTACATGCCAAGACATTGGAACTTTCTGCCACTAAGAAAGAGTCACTGTGCTTGGTAGATATTTTTGGATTTTTGGAAGAGCATATACCATACTTGGGAATATTGCTCTAATTCATTTATAGGGTGACTTAGAAGGCTGCCAATTTCAAATGGGGTACAGAGCAGAAGGTGCTGCATCAGATGTAGGCAACAGCAGGGGGCCCCAACCACCAGACTGTGGACCAGTGCCAGGGGTTGGGGAACCAGGCCACACAGCAGGAGGTGAGCAGCGGGCGAGTAGGCAAAGCTTCATCTGCCGCTCCCCATTGCTCCCCATCGCTCCCCATCACTTGCATTACTGCCTGAGCCATCCCCCCCATACCCCCACCCCCGTCCATGGAAAAATTGTCTTCTACGAAACCAGTCCCTGGTGCCAAAAATGTTGGGGACCACTAGGCTACAGTACAAAGAGCTCTACCACTTGGGTCATGTGATCTAGTGGATTCGATGATGTTATAGAGCAGGAGTCAGCAAACGGTTTCTGCAAATGGCCAGATGGTAAATATTTTAGGCTTTGAGGGCCATTGGGTCTCTGTGACCACTACTAAATTCTGCTGATGTGCAGCTATTTAACCCTGTTATTGTACCAAAACTACTTTACTCCATGGTTATAGTCCAGATGCAGCCACAGATAATACATAAATGATAGGGCTGTGTTCCAATAAAATTTTAATTATAAAATCAGTCCCTGAGTCAGATTTGGCCCATGGGCTAGAGTATGCTGACCCCTGCTATAGAAAAGAATATTGCATAGAGTCTTTGGAATAATTGAATAAGAGAGTCACAGCACAGACCACTAGGGTTGTGGAATCTGACCTTCCCATGTTCAGTAGGGAACTGCATACCACTTGTGTACAACCTCTGGATTGGGGGCCTTGTTGGAGGCTGAGTGTCTGATTGTGAAACATCAAATGACTATGTGGTTGAAACTGTCCAGCATGTATTGATTATTGTTAGACCCATCACGTCATATGTTTTTGCAGTATTAGCGACAAACCACCATAAGTAGTGAAGAGTAGCAGAATATTCCACCCCAAAGTATGCCTCTTTGGCACAAGGATTATTTTTAGATTATCATGTTTGAGAAACTGCAGACACAAGAGAAGCTCTAAAAACAAGAATAGAAATTGCCGTTTTGTAAGGGAAATTTACATTTATGAAGGAATCTCCATTTCTGAGGGCGTCTCCCTCTCTGTACCAGGAGAAGAATTAACTCTGTAACACCTGAAGCTCTTTATCAATGGAGAAGGCAATGACTTAACTGTATAACAAACGTTAGCCTTGTTTACCTTGCTTTTCCTTGTAACCTCCCATAGCCGCCCCCAAACACACACACCTTTCTTTCTTTTGTCTTTAGTTAAAGACTGTATTTAAGTGGGTGGCTTGGGCCATCTCAGGGACTTATGCACTTTCCCTGAGTATCTCCTGTGTATGCATGAGTTATACATGTTAATAAACTTCTGTTTGCTTTTCTCTGTTAATCTGTGTTTTATTACAAGGGGTCTCAGTCAAGAACTCAGAAGGGCAGAGGGAAAATTATTTCTCCTCCCCTACTCAAGATATGAACTTTGAACTCCAGAGAGCAAAGAGAAAATGGAAGGAGAAGAAGGTTATAAAAGTAAGAATGGAAATGACCTGCTGTCGATTTCTTTTCTTCCTCTTATCCCTCCTTCCTTCCTGCCTTTGTTTCTTCACTTATACTTTTTTATATCCACTCTTCAATATTAATTAGCTATGGTCAAATAACAAAAAACTTTTTAGAAATTGTTACAGAACTGAACTTGGTCCAGATTTGGCAGCAAAGCCAATCTACTGACACCAGTTGTGGTGAAGGAAAGTACAGCATTTATTTGCAGGGCACCAAGCCAGGAGAATGGGTAGTTAATGCTCAAAAGACCTGAACTTCCAAATGGCTTTCGGGGAAGGGTTTGGAGTGAGGGTTGCAGCATGTGTGATCAGCTCATGGACATTCTTCTGATTGGTTGGTGGTAAGGTAATAGGGTGATGTTTAGAGAATATTAATCATTGACTTTCTGGTTCCAACCAGTCTGGGGTCTACATGTTTGTGGTCTGCATGTAGTCATCATCCTCCACTGGGTGAGGGTCTTAGTCTCACAGAACAACTCAAAGAGATGCATCAGATTGTTATTTCTATCCCTTCAGGAGGAACTAGGAGTCCTGTGACTATTGTTCAAGCTATTATTACTTCTCTTGCTGGACTGCTTTCCTTCATTTCTGCCTTTTCCACTTCTCTAATCATGTATTGTTTGAGTCTGCCCTTTGGGACTTGGGGAAAGCCAAACAAGCAGTGGAGGACATGGAGGGGCTTGTACCCAGGAAGACCCTACAGGTCCTGCTCAGTTTCACAATGAGTTTGATGTCCTTTATTCAAGGGAAAACCTGTGGATTGGATGAGTGCAGTGCCTCACAAGCAGTGGAGCATTCCCAAGGGATGTGTTAACCAAAATTTCAGAAACAGTGACCTGATTGAAATTAAAAGGTGTTTATTTGAGGCTTGTTAGGTTTGCAGTATGGCAGGCACAGATTGAAGAAGCACTTGAATTGTGTTCCCTCGGACTACAAAATGGGAGAGGCTTATAAAGGCAAAAAACTGCAAGGTTACAGAGAGTTACATGAGTTGTTTACCAAGAATTATAATTGGACCTGGCAAGAAGTGGGGATGCTGGATAAGAAAGAATTGGTTGGGGTCCGAAAAGCTTCCATAGTTATAAGGGGAGACCTTGAGACCACAAGGTTGCAGCTGGCAGGTGTTCTGAATACAGCTGGTGGTGTCCTTGAACGTGGTACAGTTCAGAGAAAGTTCAAGTTCTCAGTGGTGCAGAGGCGTGTCTGAGACCAGATCCTCAATGGCTGCCTGACTTTATTTTTGTCCGCCTGAACTGTGATCACTCCTTCATAATTTAAATTTGTTATTGGATATATAGGAAGAGTGAGTTTTGTAAAGTGTTGGAAGTAGTATGCAGAAACAGGGCGTGAATGGCTACGAGGTCAGGGGTTTCCTTAAAAGCTAGCAGGCCAATCAGGAAATAAGAGAGTATTTGGTTTAAGTTGGTTGGCTGGGGTTGCATATCTGACCTTATTTAGAACCAGGAAATCATTACAGATTTTTGGCAGTTGGGGATTAGCTGCCAGGTTACACGCACTGCATTTCTAGTCAAGGGGAGCATTTACAGGGACACTAGAGTTACCTACGTTTCAGTCTTCTGACATAGCACCCCGGGTAGGAGCAGCTCTATCTTGGGCTTAGAAATCTATTTCAACACTACGTTCTGAGTATATATGGAGTGTCTCTCAGTGAGTGAAACAGACATTAAGTATCAAAACAGTTAAATATATTATTATAAATTGTCCTAAGTGGTATTAAAGAAAACAATAGTACTAAGAGACAAATGTGAAAACCACTTTAAAAGCAGGTTTCTCTGCAAAAGTATCATTTAAGAAAATGCTAAGAAATATTATGAAAAATTAGAGGAAGGCAGCAGTGCATCCTGAAATTGAGTTTTCTAGGGGAAAAAAAAGAAGCCAGGAAAACAGTTCTTAAGGTTCAGAAGAGCTTGGTATGTTCAAGGAATTGAAAAAAGGCTAAAATAAATGATCAGTATGCAGGGACAGGAGGGAAATTTGAGGTAAGAGAGGTGAACAGGAGGCAGATACATTTTACTATCATTTATGGCATGTGTTCTCAACCAGGGCAACAGTGCCCCCAAGGGGACAAAAATTGGTTCTGGGTTGGAAAGGAGGTGAATCTTACTCTGTAAAGCACAGTGACATACACATATAGTAAGTAAACAGATATAGATTATATCGATGGTGTTAAAATTTAATGCAGAGGCTGTGATTAGGAAAAAAAAAGTCTAAAAAAAAGCTTTCTACGGGCTGAAAATGAAAATAAGTTTGAGAATCACCAACTTAGGGTAACACTAGTCCTGTAAGAAATAAATCTCCAATTTCAGTGGCTTAACATAATAGAACTGCATTTCTCACAAATTTATTCATGTGGCTCTTTCTTCCACTTGACGATTCAGGCACTCAGACTGCTTCTAAATTTTGGCTCAGACAGTCTGCTCTGGGCTCAAAATCCAGGATCTTGCTGTCAGGTATAATCATATACCCTTATCCCCTCACCCATCCACTATACAGCTACAGAGCAAGGACAAGAGATCCATTATATGGAAAAAAACACCTGGACATTCAGAGAAGGGAATCCTGTGGGAAGGTACCACAAAGACCTGCCCTGATAGAGGTGGAAAATTTACTTGATTAGATCACAATTCTGCTCTTGGAAACTAATGACCCAGAACTTTGTTCTCTATGAACCTTGACTATGTTCTGCACAGTTTTTCCTTCTTCATTTTCCTGTAGAGTCACAGGTAGGGTGAATGTTTCTTATATATTCCATGCTGGTAACTTTGGCAGACTGCTTTCTGCTTCGGTAAGTTTTGGGATCTGGTGGCAGTTTAAGGGACAAATGTCAAAGGCTTTCTATGCTGGGATTTGGTTTCTTCGGCGATAAAATTCCCTATGACTTGGGAAGGTTTTTGCTTCTAGCCAGTTCAGAGTACCAGGAACCATGCCAAAATTCTTTCTTAGAAATCGTTCTCAAGCCTGTCTTTTCTTGGTTCCTCTCCCCACACCCTTTACTCTATGGAACTTTTAGGCCTTGACATTACAGCTTATATAACCTGGCAGATGAGTAAACAGAATCACTCCTTCGGGTGCCTACTAAAATGGACTGCCTTAAGCACTCATCAGTGCTGGTTTCCACAAGTATTTTCAGGAGTCCACATGTGTGTACTGTCCAGCCACTCACATTTGTCAGTCTCTCATTTTTTGGTCAAATTAATGCACACCTCCCACCACTATCACAAATAAATCCCAATATTTCTGTGAGTTAGTATACTAAAAAATAATTTCTTTCTTATCTAACAGAACAACCAATTTTTCCTGTTATCCTGGGGGCCGTCTTTCATGAAGTGATTGAGAGAAACAGTTCCTTTCATTGCATTCTTCTGCCTAATAGAGGTAAAAAAAAAAAGGGCGGGGGGAGAGAACATGCATACAATTTTCTCCTCTCTCTTGGCCCAGAAGTGACACATATCACCTTGTTGAGACCTATGAAAGGTCTGAGTTTTCCCTACTTGTAACTTCACAGGTTAGACTGCCACAACTTCATGGGTACAGACAGAAGGCACAAAATTCCTGAGTCAGAAATGATGGACAGTCTATTACTTACCCCAAAGCAGGTAAAGGGTCTGGAGCCATCCTCTGCAGTTTTCAGTAGAATTATCAACGATATTGATGATCAAATTGTGTTTGTCACCTGGTGATGATTTGTAGACCTAGCAGTCTATAAAATTTTTCGAGCTGCACTGCATGCAGGATCTTAGTTCCCTGGCCAGGGATGGAACCTGTGCCCCCTGCAGTGGAAGATTGGAGTCCTAACCACTGGACCGCCAGGGAATTCCCAGCAGTCAATAAAATTTAAGATGCTAGCAACAGTCTGTGAGAACAGGTGTTAGGGTTCTCTAAAGAAACAGAACCAACTGGATATATAGAGATATATAAGAAGAGATTTATTATGGGAAATTGGCTTACATGATTATAGAGGCTGCAAAGTCCCACAGTCTGCCATCACCAAGCTGGAAGCCCAGGAAAACCAGGGGTTTACTTCCAGTCCAAGCCTGGAGGCCTGAGAACCAGGGGAGCCAGTGGTGACACCCTTGTCCAGATCTGAAGGCCTGAACCCCTGAGAACCAGGAACGCTGATGTCCAAGGAGAGGAAAAGATGGTGTCTCAGCACAAGCAAGGATAGTGAACTTGCTCTTCATCCCCCTTTTGTTCTTCTCAGATGCTCATCCAATTGGATGGTGCCCACCACGTGTGCAGGGCATCTCCTTTGTTCAGTCTCCTGGCTCACATGGTAATCTCTCCCAGAGACGCCTTCACATACACATGCAGAAGTAATGTCTTACCAGCTGTCTGAGCATCCCCTGACCCAGTCAGGTTTATACATACACCTAACCATCACAGAGCATATCAAGGCATTTTTCTTCATAAGAAAAGTTCCTTGGGTTGTCAGAAAGATAAAAAAAAATGTCCTTTTTTCTCCCTCCCTCTTAGGGTCTGTGTTGTTCCTTCCCAAAACGCTGAGGCTTTCCTTCCTTCATCACCCTTGTATTAGGTTTCTATGCTGTATAACACATTTTTACAAATTTAGCAGCTTAAAACAGCTGCCACTTATTATTTCACAATTTCTGTAGGTCAGGAGTCTGGGCATGGCTTAACTGATCCTCTGCTCAGGGTTTCATCAGCTGAAGTTCAGGTATTGGTCAGGGCTGTGGTATTATCAGAGGCTTGACTGAGGGAAAGTCTGCACCCAAGATCCCTCAAATAATTAGAAGAATTTATTTCTTTGTGGCTGTAGGACTAGGACTTTAGTTTCTTACTGGCAGCTACCTCAGCAACTAGAGGTTACCCACAGCTCTTGAAACCACCGTTCCTGGGAATTCCCCGGTGGTCCAGTGGTTAAGATTTCATGCTTCCACTGCAGGGAGCCCTGGTTGAATTCCTGGTCGGGGAACTAAGATCCCACGAGCTGTGGCATGGCCAAAACCAACCAAACAAACAAAAAATACCCACTGTTCCTTGCTACACAGTAGCTCACTTCTTCAAGGCCAGCAACATGTGGATATCACAATATAATCACAGGAGTGATATCTCATCACCTTTGCCATATAAGGTTGTAAAATAATCATGGGATGACATCACCTTTGCTGTCACAATGCCCATGATCAATGGAAAGAGATTATACAGGGGAATGTACACCAAGAGGAAGGAATTATTGAGTGAGCATCATCCTGTAGTCTGTGTTCCCAGAGTCTGTTTTCTGCCCCTCAATGATTTGTGTCCATCCTTACATGCAACATACATTCAGTGCCTCAAGGTTGTTATTCATCCACCAAACCCAAAGTCCAAAATCTCATCGTCTAAATAAGGTCCAGGTGCAGAGGAGACTCCTGGTTGTAATGTGAGGCAATTCTTTGTTCCTAGGGCATAATTCTTCTCCATCTGTGTACCTGCAAAGCTAGAGGCAAGCCGTCAACATCCACAACACCAATATAAAATGGTGAGAATAACATAGAATAAGAGCTAAAGACTGTGTGAAAGGGAAAAAATAATTTTTTCTCTACTCTTTTTAGTTCTGAGACATCCCTCCCCCATAATAAAAGATTAACAAGAGAAAAAATAAATAGATGTTTTATTAGCATGTATACTTCATGTATACATGGGAGATACCCAGGAAAACTAATTCCCTGAATTGGCCCAAGCCACCAGCTTAAATATCATCTTCAGCTAAAGACAGAAGAAAGAAAAAGGGGAGGGGAGAGGAAATTCAAGGGAAGGCCAGTGCAGAAAATGTTTGGTAAACAAACGTTGCCCTGCCCTGCAGATAAGTCTCTCAGGTGAAAAAATTATCTCTGTAAATAGTTGTCTTCCTGATGCCAAAAACTCGGCCTCTGTGCATCGATACCAAATCGAATCTTGGAGACCAAGTTTTGGGTGAAGTAGAAAAGAATAACTTTATTGCTTTGTCAGGCAAAGGGGGACACAGTGGGCTCCTGCCCTCAAAAACTGTGTGTCCCAACCTGGGGGGATTTGGTGAGGAGTTCTATAGCAATGGTTCAAGGGTGGGGTTGCTGATAAGGATTAGGGCTTGGGCAGGGCCTGCACTTCTTTAATCTGGCCTCAGGTGGTCTTCTCTGGAATGAAGAATGCTAACATCTACCATTTGGTGGGGATTTTAGTTCTGCAGAAGAGCTCAAAGATATTGTTATGTGTGTATCCCTTGAGGCAGAACCAGGACCTGCCCCAAGCCTGCACTATTGTTTCTTGACTGCTCCTCCCTTGTCTCTTCCACCCCTCCCTTCCCTGATTAGCAACTGTTTGAATCTGCCCTTTGGAACTCAGAGAAGGTCAAGGAGACTGGAGTCTGTTCCCTAAAAACAAGAAATGGGGGACACAGACAAGCTTCCATGCCCAGGAGCCCCACAGGGTCCTGCTGGGTTTCATTCCTAGTAGAGAACCCCTTTCTAATGTAAAAATTGTTTATAAATGTAGATTTCCTTTAGTAAAGGGTAACCTCTCTGTTTTCAGAGTTTCTCCTGTGTCTGCAGTTTTTCAAAAAAGTCAGATCAAAATGATCCTTATGCCAGAAAGTCATGTTTTGGGGTGGCATATTCTGCTATGCATCAACAGTCAAAAAGGAGGGACACTGGGAGGTACAAAGGGGCCAATGGTTCAGCAGTTCTGAAATACAGCTGGGCAAACGTTTCTGCATTTCTTTTTTTTTTTTTTTGCGGTATGCTGGCCTCTCCCTGTGTGGCCTCTCCCGTTGCGGAGCACAGGCTCCGGACGCGCAGGCTCAGCGGCCATGGCTCACGGGCCCAGCCGCTCTGCGGCATGTGGGATCTTCTCGGACCGGGGCACGAACCCGTGTCCCCTGCATCGGCAGGCGGACTCTCAACCACTGGCGCCACCAGGGAAGCCCAATAAAGTATTTTCTTTTTTTTGTGGTATGTGGGCCTCTCACTGTTGTGGCCTCCCGTTGCGGAGCACAGGCTCCGGACGCGCAGGCTCAGCGGCCATGGCTCACGGGCCCAGCCGCTCCGTGGCACGTGGGATCTTCCCGGACCAGGGCACAAACCCGTGTCCCCTGCATCAGCAGGCAGACTCTCAACCACTGCGCCACCAGGTAAGCCCTGCATTTCTTGATTAGTTTTCAAAATCTGGGGTTAACCCTCCGTCATTCAGCTCCACTCTTTGATTTCCTCCTTTTTGATAGAAGGTTGCACACTTCTCAAGCTGAATTATTTTATCAGCCTGCTTCCTGCCAGCAGAATTTTGGAGATCTGACAACTTCTTTTCATCTTACACTCTTTCTGCCCCTTTCAGTCCAATGATGAGTGGGGTTTTGTGTTTTTTTTGAAATAAACTTCTTAAAAACTTTGTAGGACTTCCCTGGACTTCAATGGAGTTAACTCCATTTGACAAAATCCATCTCTACAGATCTTTCCAAATTGTTGCCTTCTCTGTTTTAGCTTCCTGTGGAGACGGATAAGGGTCAGTGCCCTTAAGCCTCCTGGAGGCCTATGGTTTGATTAAGAGGATCTAAGAGGCACACCCTTAATCTTTTCAAAGGTTTTTTGTGTGAGAATAGATACTTTTGTTAGACCCAAACGGTCTGCGAGAGATTCCAACTCGCCCAAGAACCGCCAAGAGTCGAGAGTCGTTGCAACACGCAAGAGGTTTATTAGGAGCCGATGCACCGGGGTTCCCTGAACCTCACGCAGGAGGCCGATGGGGAACCCCTAAAAGCGGAATCACATACTTTTTATAGGTTTATTTACTCATAGGGCGGGTATATTCTCACAATGATTGGGTAAATGTGGTGACTTTTGAATTCATTGGCTTAGGAACTTTTGCCCCACCTTCTGGCCGTTACAGTTGTTTGTTCATTATGGCGGTTAGGGCGTATACCTGTTACGGGCAACTGGAAAATTACCCGCTGGCTGGAAAGTCCCCGTCAACTGAAAAACTCCAAGAATTGGTTTCGATAGGGAGAAGAATTGGTTTCGATAGGGAGAAGGAGTGGCGCAAGAGGTTGGTTTACGGGAACAAGTGAAGGGGTGGAAAGTCCCTAAAGGCCCCACACTTTTTTGCTGAAGTTTTAGCAGAAGTTTATGTAGTCACCATCCTTGGCTTTTTCCCTATGCCAAGATTTCAGAAGTGATGCCTGAACTGCAGCATCGTTTGCCATCTGAGCATGTGAGGATTTCCAAATTCATCAAGTCCTGGATCCTTTTTGTTGACCAGTTTACCCTCAATTTCTCTCACTTGTAGTTTTATTATAAGCAGAAGGAAGAAACCAGGTGGCACATTTACCACTTTGCTTGGAAATCTCCTCCGCTAAACAAACAAGTTCATCACTTACAAGTTCTGCTTTCTGCTAACAGTGGTAGACAACTTTGCTAAGCTTTCTGTCACCACATACATAAAGAGGCGGAGTTGCTGGGGATCTGTCTGCTACAGTATCTGTCTGCTACAACACAGATCCCTTTCCAGTACCTATAACTGAATCTTATTATGTTTTTTTTTTACCCAGCCATTCCCTACTCACACCCAAACCTCCTCTAGTTGCTGGACCCCCAGGTTGGGAAGCCTGACGTGGGGCTCAGAACCTTCACTCCAGTGGGTGGACTTCTGTGGTATAAGTGTTCTCCAGTTTGTGAGTCACCCACCCAGCAGTTACGGGATTTGATTTGATTGTGATTGCACCCCTCCTACCGTCTTATTGTGGCTTCTCCTTTGTCTTTGGATGTGGGGTATCTTTTTTGGTGAGTTCCAGTGTCTGCCTGTCAATGATTGTTCAGCAGTTAGTTGTGATTCTGGTGTTCTCGCAAGAGGGAGTGAGAGCACGTTCTTCTACTCTGCCATCTTCCAATCTCTTCCATCCTTCTACTCAACCAGATGAACTTCTAATGCTTTCAGTACATGCACACTTCCATACTGTAGAGCAAAGTCCTCATTGCCAACATTATTTCAGCTTAGGAGTTCCCTGGGTCAGTAACCACAATGGTATTACCTTTCATATGGGACTGTGGAGATGGCCACCCCATCTTCCTGATAATACCTCTTCCTCCCAGATAAGAGTGAAAATGACCAAGGCACCATCTGACCAGTTTTTTTCAGTCATATTTCTCACCAGTCAGCCTCTAAACTTTTTTTAACAGGCAGGGCACTGCTGTCCCTTAGTCCTCCCCACATTCAACAAGTGGTTGACAACACTCCCAGGTAATCATATTCCAGGTAATCATATCACTGATCTCAGAGTGTGAGGTCATTGTCCTTCCTCTTTCAGCAGCACTCCTCCATAGACAAAACCATCAAGAACTGTGAACAGTTTGAGATTTTACCCTACCTGCTGGTTAATCAGAGAAGGGGACCAGAATATGCAACCCTAAAACATGTCACTTTGGCGTAAGGATTATTTTGAGCTAAAGACAACAGAGGAACAGCAGACACAGGAAAAGCTCTAAAAACAGAGCAAACACTTTCTTTTTGTAAAGGAAATTTACATTTATAAAGGAAATTTAAATTTGTAAACATGTCTCCTTCTCCTGTGCCAGGAAGAGGAAAACATCCTGGGGACACGATCATCTGAGATGGTGCTAGATTCTTATGCGCCCAGACTTTCCAATGTGAGGAAATTCTCTCAAGGCTCTTGGCAGGTGAAATGGTGCATTCTACTTCTAATCAATTAGATTTAAGATTTTTAGTTTCAAAAAACCATTTACAAAAACATGAAAATATTCTTACTTTTATATTCTCAATTTATTGATAATATTTCATGATGTCCATGTATCATATGTAGATTATACTGAGGTACTATCATTTATCTTGAAACTTTATCATGATAAACATAATGGTTAGCTATATATTATTAAAACTCAATTATTTATTATTTAAAATAAAATTAAAATTGATTCATGAAGTCATTTGAACTACTACCATATTCTAGGACACCAGCTTTTGCTATTTTTTTTTCCGTTTTTGGTTATGGACTCACACTAATCCTCAGAGCTCCTTGAAACCAATTAAATGTGTCTGTGAATGGCTAGCAAAACACCAGCTTGAAATGAAAATTTGTTAGCAGCATAGTTCTTATAGCCTGACTAACCAGCTATAGATTATCATAAACATTGACTATAATTTTAAAACAGAAAAATCAATTACACCTTTCATGACTCTAAAATATATTCATAGGTAAGGCAGTATACCCTGTCTAAAGCAACAAGAAATCAAGTCATCTTCCTCAGCCTTCCATTCAGAGGTGGGTAAGATTTAATTAACATTAAATCTTAATGTTGGTGAGATGTAGGTAAGAACATAGCCTTTGGAGTCAGACAGCCATAGGGATGAGTCATATCTGCTCTCGCTGTTTGGCCATAAACAAGTTACATAATCTCTCTGTTAAAAAAAAACGCAAACATTCAGCTGAGTAAATTTTAAAGATTTTATTGACTTTATTCAGTGATTCATGAATGGGGCAGCATCTAATCTGGCTGATAGAAAGGGGGGCCAAGGAGCTGTATAAAGTGAAAGACTTTTATGGGCAGAATGGAGCAGTAACAAGGAAGTTATAATAAGCAAAAAGCAGGTTGGTTATTGCAAGGATACTTTCCTTTGGAGGTTGGCAGGGTTCTATCAGGCAGATTAACTAACTAGTGTTGATCAGGTGATTTCTGATTGACTGGTTTTAAGATTCTATTGAAGCAGAAACTGTAATTAGGTTAAGTCTTAACTTGGTGACACAGGGTTTAGCATAAGCAACTCCATTCTGGGTCTGCTGTCTTGTTTTTAACATCTCTAAGTCTTGCTTTCTTCTTCTATATTATGGAAATAATACTGGCAACTCCTTCATGGGTTCTTGATAGAGTAAATGAGATAAAGTATGTGAAGTTTTAACTCAGTGCCTGAAATATAGTACACACACAATTAATGTTTGCTTTTTAAAAAATAGTTTATCAAGTATGTGTTAAGATTATGATGCTTCCCACCATAATGCAAATGTCCTAATTTTATATTAGCTAGGTTCACGTGTCTTTGGAATAAACCCTAAAAAGTAGAGATTTCTTAATTTTTAAAAACCTTCTAGAGAAAAAGTTTAAAGTCAGGCACACAGGGCATCAGTGGATTAAGCAGCTAGGATTCAAAGGGAGTTCTAATCTAGGCATCCTAGATGAAGATTCATGCAAAAAAATACTGGAAGAACATGGGAACACAGTATGCATACTATGTCAGTCTGCTTGGGTTAATGTAACAAAATACTACAGACTAGGTAGTTTAAGCAACAGACATTGGTTTCTCACAGTTCTGAAGGCTGAGAAGTCCAAAATCAAGGTGTTGGCAAATTCAGTTCCTGGCGAAGACCCTCTTTCTGGCTACTACATAGCTTCCTTCTTGCTGTGTCCTTACGTGGTGCAATGTGAGAGTTCTGATCTTTCTTCCTCTTCTTATAAGGGCGCTAATCCCAGCATGGGACGCCATCCTCATGACTTCATCTAAACCTAATTACCTCCCCAAAGCCCCACCTCCAAAACCATCACACTGGGGAGCTAGAGCTTCAGCATATGAATTTTGGTTGTGGGGAGAGGAATAGAAACATTTAGTCCAAATACACAGTCTGGTAACTTACACTTTTCTATTTAACGAAGTGTCATGAGCATTTAATAAATGTTCTCTGAAAACATGAAAAAAAATTCTGGAAAAAGACATGGCTCAGGGAGTGGGGTAAAAGTCTGGAAGCATTTAGTCAAATTTGTTACAGAGGGGTACATGAATTAGGGCTGGATTTCAAGTGGTTTGAGAAATTCAACTAGTTTGAAGTTTGTGATCAAGTTGTTGTTTTAACAAGACATGACACTGGTAGCCAAGATCAAGAGGCAAAAAGTCCATCAAGCAGGCAGGACACCTACTATGTAGGTCAGGTACAATAACTAAAGCCCAGTGCTTGTGTGAACACATTTTGGGGCTACAGTTATCCCAAACACAGGTCTTGGGAGTGGTAGACTTTGAGCAGTAAAGGTCCATTAAGAGGAAGGAGACCGTGGCTTGCTGTTATGCAGTGCTGTAGAATTGCCATGCATGTAGTCTGAGAATTGGGTATGTTGAAACCTCCACTTGAGCCAAGGACTCTCAGACAGACAGCACTCTTGCTGTGAAAATATGATCTGTCCAAACTTCCAGCTCCAGGAACATGGCATACAGGTCATGATTTCCAGTTTGTGGTGTATATTTCTTTTTGGATCCATGACTTTCTGTTGATTAAGGAGGAAAAAAATAAAATTTCTTTCAGTTTGTTAAGGAAGCAGTTGTTACTGTAAATGACAATGCATCACAATCTTCAGGCTAAAACAGTTCTGATATGAGACATGATCACTTATTTAAATTTATATTGTGACTGTTGTCCTAAAAGATGTGGCTATGCACATAAACAGTAATTCATTTATTTCTTTTGATATTTATACTGTCTTATCCTCATAGGCATAATATTATGCTACTATATTTGCTCTAAAAGTTGAAAACATTTATATATTAATATATATATATATATTTTGAGGAAAAATTAAAGAAAGCTAAAGATTCATGTTTTAATGTGAGCATAGTTGAAAGGAAAGTAAGTATTCATGTATCTGCTATATATAATTTATGAGATCTTTTTGAGCAAGAAATATTAGTTTATAGGTCCTGCCTTATACATTTATAAATATCATTCTTACTTTCTAGATATAAAGTCCCTATTCTCACAGACAGTTTTACAGGAATGTAAAATACATAATGTCATAAATTGGAGAAAATCCAACAATAACTATAATATGCACCTGTTTTACCTAGAGCAACATTGGGAAAAAGAAAATGACTGAAAAATAAAAGGTATACTCTTTGCGTTTGACCCTCAAATCTCATCTCTAATTTCAGAAATACTCTTTACCTATTTCTTTTTTTTTTTTTCTTTTTGCGGTATGCAGGCCTCTCACTGTTGTGGCCTCTCCCGTTGCGGAGCACAGGCTCCGGGCACGCAGGCTTAGCGGCCATGGCTCACGGGCCCAGCCGCTCCGTGGCATGTGGGATCTTCCCGGACCGGGGCATGAACCTGTGTCCCCTGCATCGGCAGGCGGACTCTCAACCACTGTGCCACCAGGGAAGCCCTCCTTTAGCTATTTCTAAATTGAATCTCCTCTTAGATAAATGTCAAGATTTAACAATAAATTTGATTTTAGGCTTCATCTTAATTTTACCTGAAACTGTTTTAAGGTTTTGTCAGCCCCTAGATCTTCTAAGAAAATATGAAATTTTAATACTATCTAGGTGCAAGGTATAAGACTTGGATGAAAAATTATGGTTCAACATCATGTGATCCTAGGCCTTGAAAGTAATGCATGGTCTTCAAGTACTGTTGAGGTGATTCTCTGTAGAGAGAAATGGTAGATCACATTAACTATATTAAAGTCATTGTAAGAAAGAATATATTCTATATGATATAGATTAGTGTAAGACACAAGAAAACTCACAACCTTACTCATCACAGGTATTTACACAAAGTAAGGAACAAAAATTTAAGAGCAATGACTGAGGTAGCATCTACTCAACATTTATTTGTGAAACTCTGTGACCAAGCTGAAACCCTTTTCTCACAATTGTGAAAAACTGGCATACAAAACCTAAGTAACCACCAGTGGTCTATTGTTTAGGAGTGGAGACAAGAGCAATGCCCACATTCATAGCCAATACTGGGTTGCTAGAAATTTCACTTTGTGCTACAGAAAAGATGACACTCAAATGAAGTATTTGTATGTGCTTTACCCTGGGGGGAATTTACATAGCATGACTGGGATATGAGGACATTTGGAAAAGTGAGTTAATAATTCTTGTCATGATGTTTTTCTACATTAAGTTTCAGAGAACGTGGCTTTGAACTTAAGGCATTCGAAAAAAACAAATTATTCTAAATATCTACTTTTCCCCTAATTTATGGCTAAAAAAAGAGAAAAATTACTTGTTTTAGATTTTTATATTCTCTTGTGTACAGAAAATCCTTAGAGATAGGTGGTGTTTTTTTTTTTTTTTTTTTTTTTTTGGTGTCCTGATTTCTTTCTCAAAGGGACAAATAAATAAAATTAATTATTTGCAGAAGGAAACCTTTATTTCTTAGACCTCATTTGACAATACGAAAAGATTAAAAATAAGTCTGCAAAGTAAAGTTTCTCTGGTACTGTATGTTCTTATTTATTCTTCAGGAAATCCAGCCTCCCCCAGTTTCTTGTTAGATAATTTTGAGAGATTCCTGAAAGTGTCATACTCAGTGCTCCAAGAATTGAGTTGTCTCCATGACTACTGCATGTATTTTAGCACTTTCTCCTTCTTCTTTTGCTCACTGCATATCTCAGTTGTTGCTATCCCCCAAGTGTCAACTGTGCTACCAATACCTACTGGAGACTCAACTGCATCTACTGTTTCACAGATTCAAATGTCTGGCCCCAGGAGCTGACCTTAGTGCTGACGTTTGCACCAACTACTGATGACTTATAATGTTGAGGACCCACAGCCTATGCCAGGAATACTCCCAAATTTGCCATTTTTCACCTTGGTCTTCATCAATCAGCATAAATGTTGTCTCTGATCTGACTTCTCAAATTTTCATATCCCACATTATAGAAAAACACCTATTTCCCTTCTCTCTGTTATCTGTCTCTCTTTTTCATTCTCTCTTTCTTGAATCTTAGGACACAGGAAATGCAGATTGGAAGTCAAGGAGGGTATTTACCTCTTGGACCTTAACTTAGGGGAGGAGAGACAGAGAATAAAAAAATAAAAAATAAAAAAATAAAAAATAAATAAATAATCATCACCTGTGAGGTACATAAAATGGGTGATGTCATAGAAAGTTATAGGTATAGTGCCTACTTTACACAGGCTGGTCAGGAAGGTCTTCCTTGGTGATTATTCAACTTGAGGCATGAAGGACAAGAGGAGTCAATAATGCAGAGAGGAACTATTCAATTTAGAGGCAAAAACAAATTTAAATTCTTTAAGCAAGAGAGAGTTAAGTATATTTAAGTATACTGAGGAACTGAAATGAGGCTAATTTATCATTGAATTTACATGACTTGACTCTACTTTAAAATAAGTTTTCCCCCTTAGTATTCATTTATACATGTACATAGACCCTACTGCCTTCTTGAAATGCCCTAAATATGCCTACATCTTAAAACGAATATGATTTAGACTCAAGCAAAGTCTTCTTTACAGACCAAAATATGCAGTAATTAAAAAAGACAAGAAATCCCCAAAGCTGTGAAAAATCCCAAAAAATTAAGATCAGGTCAGGCTTTTAAAATACTTTAAGGGCTTCCCTGGTGGCGCAGTGGTTGAGAGTCCGCCTGCCGATGCAGGGGACGCGGGTTCGTGCCCCGGTCTGGGAAGATCCCACATGCCGCGGAGTGGCTGGGCCCGTGGGCCATGGGCGCTGAGCCTGTGCTCCGCAAGGGGAGAGGCCACAACAGTGAGAGGCCCGCGTACCGCAAAAAAAAAAAATAATAAATAAAAAAAAATAAAATAAAATAAAATACTTTAAGACTATGAGAAACTTCAGGTTTCTGGTCCAGCAGAAGTTGCCACTCATCCTAACAAGTACAAAGGTAAGCAAAGTGAAAAATCAGCAACTCTGCCTAAATTCATAAGAGAGAAGTGAGGTCACAGGGCACACCAGTGCCCCCAAACCCACCCAGAGATAAACCTACGCACATATATTCACCTTATCTTTGATAAAGGAGGCAAGGATGTACAACGGTGAAAAGACAGCCTCTTCAATAAGTGGCGCTGGGAAAACTGGACAGCTACATGTAAAAGAATGAAATTAGAACACTCCCTAACACCATACACAAAAATAAACTTAAAATGGGTTAAAGACCTAAATGTAAGGCCAGACACTATAGAACTCTTAGAGGAAAACATAGGCAGAACACTCTATGACATAAATCACAGCAAGATCCTTTTTGACCCTCCTCCTAGAGAAATGGAAATAAAACCAAAAATAAACAAATGGGACCTAATGAAACTTAAAAACTTTTGCACAGTAAAGGAAACCATAAGCAAGATGAAAAGACAACTGTCAGAATGGGAGAAAATATTTGCAAACGGAGCAACTGACAAAGGATTAATCTCCAAAATATACAAGCAGCTCATGCAGCTCAATAGCAAACAAACAACCCAATCCAAAAATGGGCGGAAGACCTAAACAGACATTTCTCCAAAGAAGATATACAGACTGCCAACAAACACATGAAAGACTGCTCAACATCACTAATCATTAGAGAAATGCAAATCAAAACTACAATGAGGTATCACCTCACACTGGTCAGAATGGCCACCATCAAAAAATCTAGAAACAATAAATGCTGGAGAGGGTGGGGAGAGAAGGGAACCCTCTTGCACTGCTGGTGGGAATGTAAATTGATACAGCCACTATGGAGAACAGTATGGAGGTTCCTTAAAAAAGTAAAAATAGAACTACCATATGACCCAGCAACCCCATTACTGGGTATATAACCTGAGAAAACCATAATTCGAAAAGAGTCATGTACCACAATGTTCATCACAGTTCTATTTACAACAGCCAGGACATTGAAGCAACCTACGTGTCCATCGATAGATAAATAGATAAAGAAGATGTGGCACATGTAAACATTGGAATATTACTCAGCCATAAAAAAATGAAATTGAGTTATTTGTAGTGAGGTGGATGGACCTATAGACTGTCATACGAGTGAAGTATGTCAGAAACAGAAAAACAAATACTGTATTCTAACACATATATGTGGAATCTACAAAAACCCACAATGGTTCTGAAGAGCCTAGGGGCAGGACAGGAATAAAGATGCAGAAGTAGGGAATGAACTTGAGGACCCGTGGTGAGGGAAGGGTAAGCTGGAATGAAGTGAGAGAGTTGTATTGACACATATACTCTACCAAATGTAAAATAGATAGCTAGTGGGAAGCAGCTGCATATCACAGGGAGATCAACTCGGTGCTTTGTGTCCAGCTAGAGGGGTAGGATAGGGAGGGTGGGAGGGAGACGCAAGAGGGAGGAGATATGGGGATATATGTATATGTATAGCTGATTCACTTTGTTATAAAGCAGAAACTAACACACCATCGTAAAGCAATTATACTCCAATAAAGATGTTAAAAAAAAAATACAGTTGAAGACCCCTTGGTTGGTATTCCACTCACATAATGTCCGGTCCCTTCCCTACGTAGAAGTAATCATGGTAGTCAAGTTGTTATTTATCATTCCCATGTATCATTCCCTTTTATTACATATAACTGCATTATTAAACGAATTATTTTCTTTTTTGACTTTAAATTTTGTAACACTACATATATTCTTCTGCAACTTGTTTCTTGATTTTTATTGAAATATAATTGACTTACAATATTATGTTAGTTTCAGGTGTACAGCATAGTAGTTGATTTCTGGTCTCGTAGTATTGTGGTCAGGGGGCATGCTTGATATGATTTCAGTTTTCTTAAATTTGTTGAGACTTGTTTTGTGGCCTAGTATGTGGTCTGTCCTGGGGCATGTTCCATGTTACTTGAAGGGAGTGTGTGTTCTGCACCTTTTGGACAGAATGTTCTATCTATCTATCTATCTATCTAACTGATGATTGGCAGGGCCAGTCCTGGGGTAGAGCTTATTTCTTTGTGTCCAAGCTGGTACAGAGAGCTCCAGTTCATACACTTAACATCGTGTATAATATTATTTAAAAAGTACAATTCATTTTCCTATTGATGGACACAAGTTTTCTCTCTATTTTGTGGGGCTTAAAATAGTGTTGTAATGAATATCATTTCATTGCCTGCATGTGTTAGAGTTTCTCTAGGATGTATAGTTAGTAGACTAATTTGGGGGTCAAATTGTACATGCATAGTTAGTTTTGATAGATATTACCAGATTGCTCTTCTATGTGATTATTTGAATTTTCTTTCTCACACGCGATGAATGCCACTGCTTAGTAATGCTAAGGATGTTAATTGTTGCTAGTATATTTGAGGTCAATAATATTTCATTTTTTATTTTCATTGGAATTCCATAATTACTACTGAAGTTGACCATCTACTAAAATTGAGCACCTGTAGAAAAAAAAACCAAAAAAAAACCAAAAAAAACTCCAGAGGACCCAGAATCATGGGAGTGGGTCCCACACTTCTGTGAGTTTTACATCCTGGAGCTCTACCAGGTTCTCAGGGTGAATAGCAGAGAAAATTTCCTCTCATACTTCCAGCAGGGAGATGAGAAAGAAGCCTTTTTTTAAAGACACCAGAGCATTCTGTTCTTCTTTACAAGGTTTGTCCTCAGGAGAAACCATTTAACTACCGCCTAATTTAAACTGCTTGGGTTTTATCAGAGCCTAACAGACCTGAGGGAAGAGAATACCCAACTCCAGACCATTCTAGCCATCTTGTACTGCCTAAGGGGTAAAAAAAAGAAACAACTGAGAAGCATTGGTGAAGTTTACCACCCAGAGGGCATAAGCTTATTAAAAGACTGAGAACTAAGCATAGGAATGTGTAACGTGCCCGCACCTCACCATGGCATTACTACAGTCTTTTTACACCAGTTCTACTACTGCAACTGAATCCACTATCAGAATTGGAGATTTCAACACACCTCTATCAGAGATGAATAGATTCAGCAGGGAGAAAATCAGTAAGGACATAACTGAACTAACAACCCCATTAATCAACTGCATATAATGGACATCTACAGTCTATCTCCTCTAACGTCAGCAAAATACACATTTTTCTCAAATTCACATCAAGCAATTCCCCAAATAACCCACATTTTGGGCCATAAAACACTCCTTAGCATATAATAGAAATCATATAATATCTCTTCTCATACCAACATGGAATTAAAATAGAAATCAATAACAGAGAGATAATGGAAAATCCCAAGATACATGAAGAATAAACAACATACTTCTAAATGACCCATAGGTCAAAAAGAAATCTCAAGAGAAATTAAAAATATTTTGAACTAAATGGAAATAAAAACACAGTTTATCAGAATTTGTGGGATGCAGCAAAAGTGATTATAGGGAAAGTTATAACACTGAAAGAATATATTAGAAAAGAAGAAAGATCTAAAATCAATACTCTGAGTTTCCACTTTAGCAAACTAAAAAGAAGAGCAAATTAAATCCACAGTAAGCAAAACAAAAGCAATAGTAAAAATTGGAGAAGAAATAAATGGAATTGAAACAGTAGGTGAATGGATAAACTACGGTATATCCAGGCAATGAAATATTATTCAGTATTAAAAAGAAATAAGCTATCAAGCCATTAAAAGACATGGAGGGGGACTTCCCTGGCAGTTCAGTGGTTAAGACTTCGCCTTCCAGTGTGGGGGATGTGGGTTTGATCCCTGGTTGGGTAGCTAAGATCCCACATGCCTTGTGGCCAAAAAACCAAAACATGAAACAGAAGCAATATTGTAACAAATTCAATAAAGACTTAAAAAAATGGTCCACATCAAAAAAAATCTTAAAAATAAAAAAGAGGGCTTCCCTGGTGGCGCAGTGGTTGAGAGTCTGCCTGCCGATGCAGGGAATACGGGTTCGTGCCCCGGTCTGGGAAGATCCCACATGACGCGGAACGGCTGGGCCCATGAGCCATGGCCGCTGAGCCTGCGCGTCCGGAGCCCGTGCTCCGCAACAGGAGAGGCCACAACAGTGAGAGGCCCGTGTACCGCAAAAAAAAAAAAAAATAAAATAAAAAAGACATGGAGGAGACCTAAATGAATATTACTAAGTGAAAGGAGCCAGTCAGAAGTACATACTGTATGATTCTACCCATATGAATTTCTTGAAAAAGCAAAATTATAAGCAGAGGTCAGTGATTGCCCAGGGTTTGGAGGCAGGAAGGGAGGAATGAATAGGTGGAGCACAGAGGATTTTTAGGGCAGTGACGCTATTCTGTATAATACTATAAGGTACATGTCCTTATACATTTGTCCAAGCCCATAGAATGTGATACACCAAGAGTAAACCTTAATGTAAACTATGGACTTTGGGTGATAATGATGTTCAAATGTGGGCTCATCAATTATAACAAATGTATTAGTCTGGGGATGTTGATGATGGGGAGGCTATGCATGAGTAGGTGCAGGGGGAAAATGCAAAATCTCTGTGTCTTCTGTTCTCGTTTGCTGTGAACATAAAGCTGTTTTAAAAAAATAAAGTCTATTAGATAAAAACAAAATAGAACCATAAGTACTTATGTTTGCTAGACATCAAACAAATTTAGGATATCAGGGTCAATGTATTACAACAAATCTGAAAAACTTTATGCTAATGAAAGAAATTAGTCACAAAAGCACACATCTTGTATGATTCCATTTATATGAAATGTCCAGTATAGGTCAGTTTATGGAGACAGAAAGTAGATTCGTGGTTCCCAAGGGCAGAAGACAGGGAAAATAGGAAGTGATTATTAATAGGTATGGGTTTTTGTTTTGTTTTGTTTTGAGTGGTTAAAATGTTCTGAAATCGGATACTGGGAATGGTTGCATAGTTATATGAATAAACTTAATTACCACTGAAATGCACATGGAGGAATGTGCATTTTAAAAGGTAATTTTAAAGAGTGAATTTGTATAATGTGAATGTAAATTATATTTCAATAAAGCTACTATTTTATTTTTTATTTTTTTAAAGATTTTTTTTATGTGGACCATTTTTAAAGTCTTTATTGAGTTTGTTACAATATTGCTCCTGTTTTATGTTTTGGTTTTTTGGCCACGAGGCATATGGCATTTTAGCCATCCGACCAGTGATGGAACCCTCACCCACTGCATTGGAAGGTGAAGTCTTAACCACTGGACTGCCAGGGAAGCCCCAAAGCTATTATTTTAAAAGTTAATAAAATAGAAATATCTTTATACATTAAAATGTTTTTTAAGTAGACAAAATCAAATAGGAATATAGAGTAACAAACTTTTCAGTTAATAATTATGGAAGTTTCAAGAGAAATTCTAAAGAAGTCAGACTTATTTGGAGAAACTGAAGAGGAAAGGAAAATATATAAAATATCATAACTTTAATTTTATAATAAGTAACTAAAGCTAAGTTAGAACAAGGATTTCGTCCAAAATAACAAGGAGGTTAAGCGACAATTCTCGGACCTGAATTCAGACCAGTTATATCCAATGCTAAAAATCTTTTTTGGTCTTGAAGTTTCCTTAAAATTCCAGTGTCTCAGCAAATAAATATCTTCCTCACATTAAATTATATTTCTAGAATGCAAATAATAAAAAATCTACAAGGTGTTAAAAATTAATCCTTTTAAAATATTTACACTTCTCACAGATTTCCTCCAGGGCATAAGAAAGGGAAAGTGCATATTAAGTATTTCAGATACTTAGCATTTCAAACATGTCCAGAAAATGACTAATAAAATTTTTTTGCACACAAATAGAATACTAACCATCGTGACTACAGATTTGAAACTGCAACTGTGAAACATTTGTTTGTATATGTGGCATCAGCTCTGTTTCATTTGTTTTGGGCACCTAATTGAGGAACATCTGTTTCAGTAGTATCTGTTTAATATGAAAAATATCCTTTGGTATGAAAACAGGCTGAATTGATACGTAGACCATTTATTAGTTCTGTTACTATTAAATGAGGGCAAATCAGTCACTCTGGCTAAAAATTCCAACATAACCAAAAGAGATGCTACATCAATTGTTAATAAAAATACACACTTTACTCATTCATTCATTCTAAACATTTGTTTAGCCTGTATTCTGTGTCAGGTATGTAAGCAAGTTTCAAGGCTGTGATGTAGACCAAAGACAATATTATCCTTAAAGGAACTCCCAGTTCAGTTGAAGAAGCAAGCATGTAAATAAAAATTTGAAATATAATAAATTCTATAATTGATATAAGCATACAGTATAGAGGAGGGATATCTAAATCTATTAAGTGGGTAGATGGATGGAGGTGTTAAAGTTTGTCAATTAAGAAGAATTCGTTTTCCGAAATAAATTTGTGACAATTATTAAAGCTACAACTGTTCCAGTTTTGAAGTAAAAAGCAAGCCCCAGTACACGACAAGGTGTTCAACATCACTAATCTCCAGAGATTTGCAAATCAGAACCACAATGAGGTATCACCTCACACAGGCTAGAATTGCTATTATCAAAAAGACAAGAAATAAAAAGTTGTGGCGAGGATGTGGAAAAATGGAACCCTCATGCAGTGTTGGTGGTAACGTAAATTGGTGCAGCCACTATGTAAAGCAGTGTGGAGGTTCCTCAAGAAATTAAAAATAGAGCTACCATATGATACAGCAATTATACTTCTGGGTAAGTATCTGAAGAAAATGAAAACACTACTTTGAAGAGGTAGCTGCAACCCACATGTTCATAGCAGCATTATTTCCAATAGCTAAGATATGGAAGCAACCTAATTGTGCATAGATGGATGAATCGGTAAAGAAAGTGTTTTATTTATATATATATATATATATATATATATATATATATATATATATAAAATCATACATAATATAAAATACATATATACACGTACAAAGGAATGTTTTTCAGCCATAAAAAGGACACTCTGCCATTTGAAATGACATGGATGAACCTTGAGGTCATTATGCTAAGTGAAATAAGTTGGACAGAAGAAAGACAAATACTGTATGATCTCTCTAGGAATCTAAAAACAAACAAACAAAACAAAACAAAACTCATAGATACAGAGAACAGATTGGTGGTTGCCAAAAGTGGAGGTTGGGAGGTGGGTGAAATGGGTGAAGGGGTCAAAATATGCAAACTTCCAATTATAAAATAAATCCTGGGGATATAAAGTATAGCATGGTGATTAATTTAAAAGAAAAAAAAAAAGCAACCCTCAGCTACAACCTAACTGCTGTGCTCGGGAAAATAAATCAGTATAGTTTCAGATAAGTAAGAGCACAAAATTATGCATAAGTGTAATGAATCACATTATCCCCTAAACAGATCATATATTATGTATAAAACAGAACACTTAAGAGATTGGAACTCATTTGAAGTTTTGCAAAGCAAATTATCATAATTCTTCTGATATTATAGTAGTTTTCAACTAATACACTAGTTAATAACGTTTCAAGAAGTTAAGCATGTAGGAAAATTCTATTTTAAGATAGAAAAAAAACAAGAAATTATTAACTGGAAAATATAATAATCTGACTGGAGAAAATCTTTTGTAATGAAATTATGATAAAATGCTTTGCCTAAAAGCAAAATTATGAATGCCAAAATAAAGCATAAATGATATCATAATAGGAAAAATTATTTCAAAAAGGAAATATATAGTATACATAATCTTATTAAGATAAATGTTTTATAACATCTTTAAGTAAGAGTACTTCTATGTTTAAATTGGTATTATAAAGACAACAAGCATGATATTCTGAGAATAATTCAAATATTGAGGATGAAAGAGTTAAGTACGTAATAGCTGTTTATTAATTCCAAAAATAATAAGGACAACTCACAGGACTTAACAAGTTTTGTTCTCTTATAACTCTCTTCTTCATTTTCCTAAACACTACATAGAATGAGGCGAAGTTAATATTAACAAATCAAAATTTCTAATGGTAACCCATAAAGCACATAAAATATATTGTTTCTTAGCCACAGAATTGATATCATAAACATTATATATGTGATACAGTAACAAATTTTCAAACAGCAATGTTCTGTGTGACATAGTAAGTATTAAATTTTCAAGCACCAATAAACATGAGGGAACAAAACTCTGACACAACTGTACATGTGGCAAAAACTAATTTGATTGGCTGATGTCAACAGATTTTTCATAATTTGAAGAAAATGAGAAAAACTCTCTGTTAGTAACTGACAAGGAAACGGGCCTAAAAATGTTTAATTCAGTTATAGTTCCTCAAAACAAACTCAAGTGATTGGGATACACTTGAGTTTCCTTAAGTGTTTGTGTTATTTGTTTGTTCAAGTGGCTTTCTGTCTCTTACAGCAACTCTACTTTGCTGGCATGAAATGTGTTTGTACTGACTGGATCTTCCTCCCTCTGGCTGTTAGAATCCCTTAGATGGTTTGTTATTTTCATTATTAGCCCTTAGATCTGGTGGTAGAAGTAAACAAGTGGAGCTTGTTTCTGCAACACTGAGCTAGCTGCGCGGGGCAGAGGGGCTGCAGGTACCCCGCTGAGTAGCAGGCTAAAGCTTCCCTGTTCCCAGGTCTCCAAGTTTATTCTCAACTTCAGGAGCAGAGGACCTAGTCCAGCTCCCCCATAGTCCCTAAGGTCACAGTTATTGGACAAACTTCCATCAATGTCAAAATTTCCTCTAAGAATCTCTGTGCCAGGTTTTTCCAAGATTGTGGTTAACTTTACTCTATCCCAAGGAAGAAAGAGTCTGTACCAGTTCTCTCCATCAAGATCTCCTCTGAGCCTAAACCTTCACCTGTTCCCAGATATAGATCAATTTCAACACCAATTTGACTTGGAAAAGACAGGTAGTCAGGAATTTGGAGAAAAGGTGTAGAGAGCCATGTTATTAATTTGGTAGGGCTACCATAGAAGTGTAATACAAATAGGGTGGCTTAAACAACTGAAATTTACAGTCTTACAGTTCTGGAGTGTAGGAATCCAAAATCAAGGTGTTGGCAGAGTTGTTTTTTTCTGAAGGCTGACAGAGAAAGATTGGTTCCAGGTCTCTTTCTTTGGATTGTTAGATGGTCATCTTCTCCCTGTGTCTCTTTACATCATCTTCACTCTAAGCCTGACTATCTCTGTGTCCAAATTTCTCCTTTCTATAAGGACACCAGTCATATTGCATTAGAACCCAAACTAATGAATGATTCATTTTAACTTGATCATCTCTATAAAGACCCTATCTCCAAATAAGGTCACATTTTGGAGTACTGGGGGTTAGGACTTCAAACATATCTCTTTTCAGGGGATATGGTTCAACCCACAACAGCCATATTTAAGTCAACTGTCTATCCCTGAGACTCTACTGAATATATTAATTAAGCTGTAGATTGGTGATGACCTCAGATGCCGTTAAGGTAGGCATATTGCAACACAAAATTCTTCAGGTAGATAGAATGATAAAAGGATTCTAGTCCAAAAGACCTGAGGGGATCATGAGAGCCAAGAGACAATTATAAGAAACTAAAATTTCAAATGTTCATCATACATATTACCAGCTGAAAAATAAATGAGTATTTATAAAAACACTCAAAGGCATTGTTGTTACTACAAACTCTCTTATCTATAAACCACCTTTTGAGTAATTTATTTGCATTTTCACTTGAGTGAACAATAAAGCATAAAATATTGCCTTTGCAATACATTTTTTTTTAAAGCAGAAAAGTAACTAGTGGGCTTAAGAACTTGTCATTGTTTAAGTCTAATCACTTTATTTAAGTGTCAAGTGGGACCCTCTCTAGTAAAACAACTCATAGCCTACATTTCAATTAAGTTTAGTGAAAGGCAGGGAAAATTACAGAAAGGAAAAGAAGATTTAGTTTGAAGACTCAAGAGTAAAAGAATTAGTGAATCATTTTAAACAATGTCACTTTTTATTAAATAGGATAGTTATTAACTTCTTAGCTAAGTAGACTTTAAAAAAGAAATATTCTTTGATTCACTTTGCTGTACAGCAGAAACTAACAACATTGTAAAACAACTGTACTCCAATAAAAATTTTTTAAAAAGAAATATTCTAAAATATGCCACTCAAAATAATTTTTTAGAGAATTTTAATTTAAAAGGAGAAAATAGACAATTTCCTTTTGCAAACAAAATACACAACGTGCTCACAACCATTAGATTAATTGGTATAATATCATGTATATTTTCATTAACACTGTATAACTTCTACATTGATCCACATTCTTGGGACAATTGGTATTATGATTAAACTTAACTTTGCCCATCTGTTGGCTCTAAAATTGTGTCTCATTTAATTTGCATTCCTTAACTACAAATAAAGTTTAACATCTTTAACTTTATAAATGACCTAATTCTTTTTTTTTAAAAATTCCTGTTCCTGAAATCTTTCCATATTTGTTTTCTATTGGGTTGTCAGTCTTTATTCTTCTTGATTTTTAAAGAAATACTCTGCCTACCAGTACTTGACTAATATATTATTATTAAATTTGTGAAATATAAAATTCAAAAACAACATTTTGCTTTCCTTATCATCTATTTCATATTTGTTTTCCATTAAATTATTTTTGTTCTTACGTTTCTTATTCTTTATTTCTACATTTATGAGATTCATTCATTTGTTCATTCCAACATCATAAGTTGTATCTTATTAATTTTCAGCCTTTATTTTATGACCATTTAAGGCTATACATTTCTAATTAATCACAGGTTTATCTTCTTTTAATATGTAGTATTTTTATTTTTAAATTTTAATTATTATTTATATCATTGCTTATATCCACAAGTTTCTTAATGCGTGTTTATTCATTTTAATTTTATTGAATTCCAGTCATGGGTTCATTTTCTGAGATGATAACCACTTCTTTAAATTAGTTGAAACTTATCTATAGCCCACATTATTATGTTCAATTTTTATAGATGTTCAATGCATGTCTAAAAAGAATGCTTATTACAAAATGTTGGGATGTAATATTGTATAACTATTCATTAGAACGAATTTGTTAATTACATATATATTATATATAAAGTGTTGAAAAGAATGTTTTCAAAATTCATATCCAGATTTTCTTGTAAGGTTGGTCCAACAGCTACTGAATAGTATATTAAACTATCCCATTATAATGGTGGATTTTGGTTTTTTTTTGCTCTGTAGTTTTGAAGCTGTATTATTCATTAAGTACATACAAATTTAGTTTTCATATCTATTTGGTGAAACTTTTTTCATTATGTAAAGACCCTCTTTCTCTGTACATAAGTAATTTCCTTTAATTTTGTCTAAAATTAGTGGGCTACACCAGCTTTGTTTTTTTTTGGTTAGCAGTTACCTGATGTACTTTCCCCCCTCCTTTTAGTTTTACCCTTCTAGATAGTCTTTAGCTTATTCCTGATTCTTATAAACTATATATAGCTGTTAGTCTTTATTTTCATTTTTAAAAAATAATCTGTCTTTTCTCTGTAGTGGATTTTGAGACCTTCTGTTTGTCTTTAGTAATACATAGTTGTATTGACAAAATTTTCTCAGCCTCCCCTGCACTCTTTTCCAACTTGGCCTGACTTTCGGCTTCTATGCATTGTCCACTTTTAGCAAGAATTCTGCTAAATCATTTTAATCAGAATCCCCTCCCCGCTTCAATATCTGATGACCATTGATAATCTCATCAAGTTCCTCATCTTCCACCAGCCCTAAGGTGGGCTGACCTGCCCCATAGCAAGAATCCTGTTAGGTTGGTTTAGCCAGAATCTCCCCTTACCCCTGTTTCCTCTTAGTAATATTCTAGCCATCCACCCCCACCATGCTCCTTGGCTATAAATTACCACTCGCCCATGCTGTACTCGAAGTTGAGTTTAATCTCTCTCCCCCACTGCAAAATTCCATCTCAGTGGTCCTCTACCTATTGTGATAGTCCCCTTGCCCCCTTGAATAAAGTCTTCCTTACTGTGCTTTAACAACTGGTATTGAATATTTTTTCTTTAACAGTATTAAGATGACTCTAGTTGTAGTTTTCTCTCCACCTGTCCTACTGGGACACTTTGCACTTCTATATTGTGAGAATTCGTGTTTAATCATTCTGATAAAATTTCCAGTTATTATTTTTTCATATTTTACTTACACTCCATTTAATTTACACATTTTTCTTTTGGGGGGAACACAAATCTAATGTTTGTAAGAAATTATGAATCTCTTCACTGTGTCTTTAAACCTGTTTTGAATATCTTTTACTCTGCATGATTCATACTGTGTAAATTTTTGGATCTATTTTCTAACCCACTAATTATATTTCATCATATTAAATCCACTATTTCAGCTATCAAATGCTTTTTTAATTTCAGCTATTGTAACTTTTACTTTTAGATACTCTCTTGGCTATCTTTCACAACTACCTGGCCAATTTTATAGTCCTAGTCATATTTTTGTTCTTTTCACATATTAAACACACTTATTTTATATTCTGTAGCCATTTATTCAAATGCCTACAGTCTTTGCACTTGTAATTCTGTTTTAACTGCTTTGTTGACTATAACTCATGGTGCTTGTCTATTCATGTGTTTTGTTTTTTGATATTGAGCATATGTTCTTTGGACTTTTATCTAAGGAAATTCTTTCAGACTTGGTCCTAAGATATATTCCTCTAGGAAGTAACTATAGTTGTTTCTGCCAGTTTTCTAAGGATATCACATTGACAGCACCAATTAAATACACATTTGTAACTTGCATTTATGTGGCCACATGTGGTGTTAATTCTGGCTCAAAACTGTGTGTGAGCTAGTTTTTGGCAAATAACTCTTCAATGAGATTTTTTTCCTCCATTCCAAGCTAAAGCTGGGACAGACAAGTTTCTTTCTCAGAATCCTTTGGGATGTGTATAGTTTTTCTCAATTGCTTCTTGTGGTTATCAATTCCAGGGATTTCTGGTTAAAAAAAAACAAGTCTTTTAGGTCTTTGAGTTCTAGTTCTTGTCTCCAATTCAGTGGGCAACTGGTAAACACTGAAACTCCAGTCCAAGAGGGATCAGCTTGTTACTACTGGAATCTTTTCTGTTTTAGTTCTCATTTGCATTTTTAGCTTCCTGATTTTTCATCAGTTTGGGCCTCTGATTTCTATGCAATCTCAGCTTACCACTTAGGTTTTTTAAACAAGTATTTTCTTCATACTTTAGGTATTTGGGGGATGAGCTTTTTTTTCTTCATACTTTAGGTATTTGGGGAATGGGCTTTTTTTGTTTTTAGTTTGTCAAAAATACTAAAAATAAATCATTAAGAAAATCTTAAAGAAATTTTGGAGAAATTTGGGAGTGATAATTTTCCTGTAAAATACATATAAATTTGTTCATTTTCAGAAATTAGAAATTAATAGTCAAAATCATAGAATATTTATTAGTTATCTCAATTCATGGATTATAATGTTTCTATAGAGGTAAATTATTAATTTTTATAGCATATCATTACATATTCTGATGATTGTATATGCACCCTAATTATCTTCTTACTTTGTTTCTGACAAAAGCTGTGTAGATGGATATATGCCTTATTATGTATTATCCACCAATAATAGAATTGCAATATTTAGACTTCAAATCACAAGTAATTAAAGTTTAGTAGTAGTACGTGTCCTGTGGCTGACCTATGAATGAAGAAAATAATATCATTTTAGTGATAATCAGCATGAATATATAAAGTATGATAAGGCTAAGGGATTGCTGAAATTTTCAGTTTTTTTCTAACCTGGATACTTAACAATATATATGAATATTCTTCATTTTCAAATTAAATCAGAGTTTTGGAGAAAATATTCTATTGGATTTGTTTGGAAGTAGTGTTGTTACTCATTTTGAAAATAACATATTGCAATATACTCCAATCTGTAGTTGACTGCCATAATCAATTTAGCATATCATGACACATATATGATACTGAGAATGAGTATCATACTCATAATTCATCTCAGGTGAAAAATGAAAACATCAGTTAAGGTTATGGTGTTTTGTTTGTTTTAAAGCTTTTTATATTTCTTATATTTATATAAGAGGCCTGTGATGAAAAAAATCTACATGATGAGAAAACCTCCTCAGGAGTGTAAGTATGAAATGGAGGTTTTATTGGTTGGTGTATTAACAAGTGGGTGAAGGTATCTCCTGACATTACAACCACATTTACATGTTGTCAACTAACCAGAAAACTTAGCAACAATTTTTAAACTTGTCATTATTTGACCCAGTATTTACAGTCCTCCGATATGCCTCAAACTTATTTACCACTATTTTCCTTCAGTCATCCTTTTTTTTTTACCAATAGTATAAATTGTTCAGAAGTTAGATACAATTTGAAGGTCATTTCTGCCTTAAAATAATAATAGTGTGATATTGGAAAAGCTTCTTAAAATCATGGAAACTCAGTTTCCTCATTATTAAAACATGGTCAGAAATATGTATACCTTAGAATCTTGAGAGCAGAAATTAAGATAAGATGTAAAATATCCAATACAGTAGTTAACTGCACAAATATTGTTACTGAAATCCTATTCGCCCCAAAGTTTTTCTGCTATAGTTTCCACTCATTCAAATTCTAAAAATGAACCATGAACTGGTTTCAAAGCTTTGTTGAATATTCCCCACTCTATCAACATTTTCTAATCTACTCGTGCTTTCTATTTTGAAGTAATGCATTTGAATTCCCATAGCATTTCTCTTTGCTTCTTTCAATACTTAACATTCTATGAGATACTATGAATATTCATGTACACCTTACACACTATGTGTATTATAGTTCCTCTAGGACAAGATTTGTTTCCCATTCACATGTATATCTCAGGAAGCTCCCAAGATGATGCATATTATAAACCTTATATTTGTTGGTGAAGAAACTGTTTAAGGAATAATTTGGAAGTACTTTTACAAGTCGTGCCTACTTGAGACCAGATATTCAGAGAAAGAACAAAATATCCAGTCAATTAAGCGCTTCAAATATCCCACTATTTGAAGTCATTTAGGGAATTATGGCAAATTTTCACTGCAGTTCGGAGAAAAGATGACAGTCTGAGAGTTAAAAAAGTAGATATCATAATAGAGTGTATTATATTAATCTTATTTATAAATAAGGCACTCTCAGAGTGAACTGAAGACCCACATATAAACTCAGAGATTACTTTTAGATGGCTAAGGAATATATCTGGCCTGGAAAGAACACTATAATCTAAACAATTTTATGAAGAAAGAATAGGTTAAAAGAGATTAGTAAGAATGGAATCTTGAAAAGAAAGAACTAAAGAGCAGAGAAAGTTTCTGCATTTGTTCATTCATTCAACAAATATTTCTTGCTCATTTACCACCTGCCAGACATGTGCCAGGCATAAGGATGCACATTTCCCCTGCCTTCCAGGAATATTCACACAAAGACAAACAAATTCTAGTTTGATTTCTGAAGGAAATAAATCCTAATATAAAGGTTTAGGGGAAATCTTGTTGAAAGAAAGGAAGAGAGAGATTTATACTGTGAGTTAATGGCTGAAAGAGACTAGACATAAGAAGCACAGAGGAAGAAAGTTTGAAGTAGAGAAATCGTGAGATAAGAAACAGCTCATGTGACTGGTGCATTATGGGGGAAAAGCACACTAGAAAAAATGAGGCTGAGGAGATTGTCAGTGGAAAATCATTTAGAGCCAGCTGTGAAGAGGAATGTGGATTTCAGTCTGTTGCAATGGAAAGGCATTGAACAGTCTTAGGAATAGAAGTGACATCATTCGGTATACTAAAACTAACAAAGAACAAACAAAAACCCCTTAATATTCACAGTGGAGGGTTAATCGAGGGGAATAAGAGAGCAAGCAAGAGAAAAAATTAGGAGACTGTTGCTGAGATCCATGTGAAAAATTTTGTAGCCTGGAAAAAAAAAGAAAAAAAGGAGATAAATCATTGGATATTTCTGCTACTATTTCAAAAAAAGAGGGTCACCTGATCAGCTAACGTGTCATTATTTTTGTAGTCTGTTCAGTATGTAGATCCCTATGCAAAAGACACATTCACTAGGCACACATACTTGGTGATGATATCTATCACTGTGATAGGATTAATTCTCCTCTACCTAATTTGTATTAAACATGTGACTTCCTGATTGATTTTTAAATTAAAGTTTTTTTTTTTTTTTTTTTTTTTTTTTTTGCGGTACGCGGGCCTCTCACTGTTGTGGCCTCTTGCAGAGCACAGGCTCCGGACGCGCAGGCTCAGCGGCCATGGCTCACGGGCCCAGCCGCTCCGCGGCATGTGGGATCTTCCCAGACCGGGGCACGAACCCGTGTCCCCTGCGTCGGCAGGCGGACTCTCAACCACTGGGCCACCAGGGAAGCCCTAAATTAAAGCTTTGTTTCAATCTTCCCAGAGTGTTAATTCAAAGATGTGACTATTCTAATTATTCCAAAAGTGACATTGCTTTTTATAAGTTTTAAAACTGACACTTTGACTCATACACAAGCTTTTGATGAGATGGCTAGAATGACCCAATGCTACTGAATCTGATCGACTCTCAGTAAATAGTTATTCACCCGATACTACATTAACTTCAAAAAAGTAAGTAAAATTTTCACTAAATAACAAATCATTTTAGCAATATGTACAAAATATTATATATGTTTAGCTCATTGGTAGTAACAATTGAGCATATGAAAAAAGCTTTATCTTTACATTGAAATTGATCTACTTTTCTGTAGCTTAAGTAATATGCATATATGTTGAAACAATAGTGAAAATACACCATTAAAGATAGCTCTGTGGTAGTATGCAAAATGCTGGACAATGCACCTGAAGCACCAAATTCAGTTTTGATATCTTCAGCTTGCTGAATACGAAGGTTAGTAACCATCACTTAACCACTTTGGGCTACAATTCCTTCCTTGTAAAAGGAAAATATTAAATATGAGGAAGATTAATATCTCATTTAGCTCAGAAGTGCCATGTCTTGTCCAATGTGAAAAATAATCTATTAGTACAAGAAGGAAATAATAAAGGCCTGAAGAAGAAGAGCAGAGATCTGGCGATATCAGAATCCAGCTTAATTTTACATGAATGCTAGTCAGATGCTCATCAGCCATAAAATGGTCTTTTTTTCCAAAAACACATTCATTCACCTACCCATACAATCAGGACAGTGATTCTCCAAAGAGTAAAATTTACAAGAATGGCTACCACAATATGTAGTTGCATAAAATTTATTTTGACTTTATAGAAATTAAGAATAAACAACATAAAAATCCATAGACAAGAAGCACTGGGAAATTAATCATCAAATGTTGAAAGAAACAAGACAGTACAACGCACTTTGATTCATTTCTAATTATTTAATCAAAGTTTAGTACCCCACACATTCGTTTACTAATTTAAAAATAATCATATTTCTAGTATGATCATTGACACATTCAACAAACATTGAGTATCTACTGTATGCTAGGTGCTGTGCTAAATAACAGCCATTATTTCACTCTGGTGGAAAAGTCAAACAAATAAATGAGGGGATGGTAGCTTGCCATAAGTAATTTGAAGGAAATAATCATGATGCTATGAAAAACAAGTAATATGGGGAGAATTCTCTGGCGGTCCAGTGGTTAGGATGCCACGCTTCCACTGCAGGGGCACGGGTTCATTCTGCGGTTTGGGAACTACTAAAATTCCTCATGCCTCAGGACGCAGTCAAAAAAAAAGCAAGAAATAGAAAAACAATATGGGGATTCCAGCCATCCTCTTATGTGACATTATATTCAATAAACTGATTGACTATATAAATTTGATAAAGTCTAACGTTCCTATGTTTTCATGTTAATGATGAGATGAAACAGCTAAAATTATCCTGCCTTTTAAGCTATCATGTAACATAATTATCCAGATTAATGTAAACACAGAGCTTTAAATATTATCCACTGATTTGCTCACTTAAACATTCATTGGCTGTCTCCTTTGGGCCAGAGTGTAAATCTCAGAAGTCATTTCATTCAGTTCCCTCAATAAATATATATATTTAAAGATATATTAAGTAAAAGTATTTTAAAAAGTGTATTACTTTTCCAAAGATAGTGATGAAGCAAGGCAAGGAACCCAGGTCTTCTTGAAATATAGTAAGTTTAGTTTTTTGATTGTGTGTGGTTTTTAAAACAATTACTGCTGTTCAAAGAATGACCAACTAAAAAGCATTTGCACTTAGAAAGCTTTCAAAAGATTCACTGAAAAACAGCGTTAATTAAAATTATATGAAACTTCTCAAGATAGAAACATTCATGGGCAGAATCAACTATATTCCTTAAGAGGTCTGGAAGTTTGTGACTTAAGTCGGAAAACCAAATGTGAAAAGAGGCAGGTTTAATAATAATGTCTGGAAATAAATCCAAAATTTCTTTATTTACACGGAATATAAATAAGCTTGTCTACTAAAGAGTAAAGAGAAAGATTTTTTTTTTTTCACTGTGCCCTCATTTGGGGGGTAAAAATTAGTGACATACTTTTCCAGTTAAACAGAGAATTATGGGGTAATTGATATGTCAATTGCTCTTGGATTTAATTAAGAAGAAAACGTTTGTGAGAAAGGAAAGACATTCTTGGCATGTAGTTTGGTCATTGAGAAAAGTAAGAGATTAAAGTAGGGCTTTCAGAATAAATACCTGAGGGAGTTTTGGGAAAAAGCTAAGATTCAAGGAGTGAATATTTTGATCCTAGTTGATAGTAAATAAAAGCCACTTAAAGATCTAATAGCCTAAGTTTTAATGATTAAAAATTCCATTATTTTGAGGTGTATGAAGCATAGAAACGTGTGCATGATCTCTCTCTCTCACACACACACACACACGCACACGCACACTCACTTTCCCTTTCCAGTCTTCCAATCCAAGTCCCCATATAAATGGTTAGGGAGGGGTGGGCGAGGGAGAGAGTTGGATGGCAGAAGAAAAGATGAACCATATGACCTAGTTGTCGTTCTCCCTGGAGCTTAATGTTAAGATATGGAAAACGCCTAAGAAAAAACGGGTGTGTAGCGTTGTCCCCTCAGAAGCCATCTCTTTAGATTTCCCACCTTCATCTTTTTAGAACCCGTATTGTCACTGAAGGAAACTCAATTGACTCTAGTCAACAACGTTTCCCGGCCAGAAGCCGGCCAGGGTTGTGAGACGATTCTAGAAGCAGCTGATTCTCCTCTTCCGCTGGTTTTCAGCACCACATTCTTTGCTCTTCCCTAGACCTCTCCAAGGGTCTGGGTTTACTGTTGACTCTTGCATTTTGATGTAAGGTCAAAGAGACAGGGTCACATCCGAAAAGACCTTTTATTACTAAATTGCGCCTTCTCCCGGAAGGGAACAATGGAGGGTCCCTCTAGCGCGATTCTGCTACCTAATCCATAAATGCTGCTGACTCCCCCCAGTTCTTAGCGCAGAGGCTTCCCCTCCCCCAGTTCCTTCCAGTTGCGGTTTAGGCTCTGCACCAGTTACTCAACGCCTTTTTTTTCTTTCTTTTCTTTCTTTTTTTTTTTTTAAAAGCCTGGCTAGCTAAGCACCGCCTACCGTCGTGAGTGGCCTGTCACTCTGCCCCGCTGTGCAGTTGTGATTGGCTGGCAAGACCGTGTTGTCTGGCCCCGCCCCCGCTTCCCTCTGCCACGCTAGTGGCCCGGGGTTTACCCAAAGGTGGACAGTGGGATTCGAGCGGGCGGCGCTTGGAGCAGGTGCAGACGCATCCTTGCTCCCGCTGTTGCTCTTCTTTCTCCAGTCGTGGGTCTGAGTCAGGAAAGGACTAGCATTCTTCTTTTGCCGCTAGAGCTCCCGTGAACTGCTGCCCAGAACCTAGGCACCTCAGACTTCTCATCTCATCCGTTATTTCGCTGTCACTGTATAAATCACCTGCACATGTGTAATCCTGTGAGTCTCCCTTCAGCTCCTGCTCAGAGACGGGGTCGAAAGGGAATTTCAAGTGTTTGAAAGAGAGGGTCTCCGCGGATCGCGGGGAGCTGTCTCAGGTGCTGAAGCTTTCCAGGCGTTGCTCTCCACCAACACCACACGCAGTTAGACTGCACACTCTCATTCCCGGCTTTCTCCTTCCCCATGCCTTGGCTAAGACTCATTTCAGAGTCGTGAATCTTTCCCTCCGTATCATGGCCTACGTGAGACACTTTCGGACATTAGTTTCGGGATTTTACTTCTGGGAAGCAGCACTGCTACTCAGGTGAGTCCACTTGTATTTAACAGTTGGAGAACTCATTCAAGCCTTGCAAATACTTGTCATGGATGAAACCAAGAATGCAACTCGAAGTTGACTTGTTGAAAGTGTCCCTTAAATCGTATTGTTTTCTATCTAAAGGTATCTAGCAGTCTATCTCCTGAGACCTCTACAACATATAACTTTGCTCTGTTTTCACTAATTAATGTATTTTAGTAACTGGCATCTTATATTATTTGCAGCTGAGGTTACCCTAGCAAAAAAATATTTCCAAAGCCTAGGTCTTCCTTCTCAAATTGCTTTAAGTGTTTCTTTTTTCTAAGTGAATTATAAATTCTGGGTGTTACTCTCTTTTTTGAAAGTTACAAAACATTTAGTAATTAGAAATGGAACATTACTTACTTTTTAAAAGACAAAAAAAAAATCTAGAGCATAAACATTTAGTGATCAGAGATATTCTGAACATTGTTGATATATCTAGAGGTTAAGTTCAAATGAATAGAATAATAGAGGCCTTGCAAGTACTATTTTCTAAAGAGCCTGGTTCATGGAGGCAAAATAATAAATCACCAGATATGTTCTATGCCAAGAATAATTATTTTGGAGAAAGTAATAAGAAACCTATTGAATGGTAAAATTGTTCTATGATGTGTCATTTTCTTATCATATCCAGTCATATTTGGTAGGCTTTCTTTTTTTTTTCTTTTTAATTAAAAGAGAAGAGAGACTAAACACAGATCAAGTAATTTAACCCCCATTCTTCATCAAACAATATATAAGCAAGATACTGCTCATATGGATTTTTGAACCAACAATATAAATTTTACTTTACTATTATAATTACCTTAAAATTTCCATTTTTTGGCTCACAAGACTTCCAAGAAGATTGAAATCAAATAATGAGAGTAACTAAGTTATTTGTATAATGATTTCCATTTGAAGTATGTAAATATTCTTTTCTGGGTTGCTATGTCAAGTTTTCATCGTTAGGCACATTAGAAAAACATAGCATATCCCATAATAACTACCTTTAGTAACAGGAACTAGTTGTGAAGGTTATTATATTTCTGGAATTATCGATTTTTCCTGAAGTGAGGTGTTGAAACCATTGTAAATCAGAATATTTTCAGTGAAAAATATTTTAATGACAGTAAATTTTTGTAACTTTACAGTTGTTACAAATTTCATACGTAGTGATCAAAGCAAAGAATGTAGAGCTTTTACATTTATGTAAATTGTATGGAAAGGAGTACAAAATTCATGTCATAAGATAAATTGATTATTTTACCATAATTCTTAATATCTTATATAATACACATACTTATTTTTTTCAAAGAAATCAGAAGAGCTTAGTTGATAGATACTTAGGTTTAGGAAGTTTAATGTTAATAACTAAAATATTTTGATCGATGAGGTCAAATTTGTATAATGGCAAATCACCATGGTATTTGTTATAATATATTCTTAGAAAGAATTTATCTTCATTAATATTAAATAATTTAGTTTAAAATGTTTTTTATGAATAGTCTAAAAATATAATCACTTGAAAAAGACATACCCAATATAGAAGTTTTGGTGATACATATATTCTTCATCAAGTTTTTCTTTTTTCGTTCACAAATCGAAAAAAAGTTTTCTCTATCTTAGACTGGTCTTAGATGAGAGTAGCTCATCACTCTATGAAGAATTTTAATCATACATTAAAAAATTAAGTATTTTTATTTTTTAGTGATGGTCCTTGAAGGAAAATTTTCTATAGAAATTTCCTTTAGAAAGTGAAGCTCCCTCTACTGGAAATATCTTGCAAAATACAGTTTCTTTATGGAGACCATTTTTTGTTTGCTAAGCCTATTGGTGAGGTATTGAGCAAAAAAAGGAAAGATGTAAAGGAAAAACTAAAGTCAAAAAAGTATTTTGTTTAAATTCATAAATATATCTTTTTAATTGAAAAATATTATTTCCAGGGAAATTTGGAAGTAAGAACAACAACCAGAAACCATATATGAAGTTTTAATTAAATAACATACTAGTAGAAGCGTTTTTTTCATAGGTTTAAGGTTTTAAAATTTTTTATTGAGATATAAATGCACAAAGAAAAATGTGCAAACAACAGAGTTCCAAATAAAGTGGCACAAAGGTAACACCATGTCAAGAGACCACGGATCAAGAAGTAGAATTGTCAGCATCACACGAGCATTCACCATACCCCCTCTTACCACCATATCTTTTCCCAAGCACTACTTTGCCGCAAAATCATCTCTATCCTGACTTATGCGACAATAAAACTTTTTCCTGCTTTTGAACTTCATATACTTATTTGAGTCTGCTTTATTTTTATGAAACATATGTGATTTATCTGTGTTATAGCATGTAGCAGTAGCTTGTTTATTTTCATTTCTGTATGGTATTCCATAATATGAAGACACCACAATCTACCCATTGTCCTACTGAGGAATATTTGGGTATTTTTTTAGGTTTTGGCTAGTGCTGCTATGAACCTCCTTGATCATGCCTTTTTTTGGTGAATACATGTGAATACGGGCATTTTGGGGACTATATGAGTTGGGTCCAAGAGTTTCACTAGGCAGAGGAATTGCTAGAATATAGGGTGGATATGAGTATGGTTAGCTTTAGTAGATACTGCAAGTTTTCTAAGGTAGTTGTACCTAGTTAAACTCCTATCAGTAATATATGAGAGTTCCTATTGCTATTACTAGTACAAAATTTGATCAGTGCAACATTACTATAAAAATTTATAGTGCTTTCGTAGACTATTATTGCAAGCCCACAGATAATATTTTAGTTTCTATCTTGGCATAATTTCTACATTTTAGTAAATGAGTTTTTTTTTTTAATTAGGAAGTTTCTCTCCCCACAGCGATTCTACAAGTCAGTACCACTTTATTTTTTTTTAATTAATTAATTTATTTATTTTTGGCTGCATTGGGTCTTCGTTGCTGCGCGTGGGCTTTCTCTAGTTGAGACGAGCAGGGGCTACCCTTCATTGCAGTATGCAAGCTTCTCATTGCGGTGGCTTCTCTTGTTGCAGAGCTTGGGCTCTAGGCGCGTGGGCTTCAGTAGTTGTGGCACACAGGCTCAGTACTTGTGGCGCACGGGCTTAGTTGCTCCGCGGCATGTGGGATCTTCCTGGACCAGGGCTCGAACCTGTGTCCCCTACATTGGCAGGCAGATTCTTAACCACTGCGCCACGAGGGAAACCCCAGTAAATGAGTTTTATTAAGGCAAAAACAGCAGAACAAAAACATTTACTGCTATACTATAATTCGGAGTATTCATTATCAGAATACATCAGGTATTAGAAATGTAATATTTAAAGGGAACTTATTAAAGAGGTGAATTCTTTTAATAAATACAAGTCAGACACAGACATAAGAAATCTAACTTTCCTAGTAGTGAAGTTTTTTAAATTTTCACATTTTGCTCAGATATTGCTGTTTTTTGAAAAAATTTTCCTATGGCTTTTGGATTCTACTTCTCATACTAATAAAATAAAGAACAAAGCACCAGTGTTCAGCTTTCTTTGAAATGTAAATAAGTGATGATTATGAAAAGCTTACAGAGCAAATTCCAAAAGCAGGAGAACTGCCAAAAATATTTCATCTAAATTAATTATTTTCACAACATACAATTTTGTTTTTCATCTTTACAGTTTGATACCAACACAGACTTGCTATTTGAATAAATTATGGTATATTGTGTCAAAACACTGAATGTATGAATTTCATACTTTATTATAATCACAAACAAAATGTTTTCTTGATTTACTTCAAAGCCTAAGAAAAACATTTTGGCATAGACTTTCTTATTTTTTGCTTTTGGTACATTTTGGAGGATGGGGAAAATTCTTTCTAATGTTGGGTCTATTTTCTTATGTAAGATTTTGAAGAAAAATGTACTTCAGGGGATAAAGTCATTATTATGATGATTTCTTGTATGTAGGTACTGCAGCAGGATTCTACATAGTGTTTTTAAATTATGCTACACATAATATATGCTTCTTCCCTTTGTATCTATAAATAATCATATGCTTTCCTAAGTGTAGAAGGATCATGGCCCAGTTCTCTAGTCAATGCCTCAAGCAGTTTGCTCTGCAGATTCAGGAAACAGCTTTTAAATATTTCCTCTTGTATGTAATTTTTCTCTCCCTTGATCACTCAACTATGTACTGAGGCAAGTCAATCACCAAATATGTGTTTAATGTGTAATGTTAAGCAACTCAACAAGATTTCATCATCACATTCTGTGCACACATGTTTTTGCTAGGTACAGTTTGGCTATGGATGATTGGGAAGTTATCCCCTTTCTCATCATGGAACTTAGAGTCTAGCAGGAAAGAAAATACAAAGGGCCAGTGACAAAAGACAAACAGAAACAGCAATGTTTTAGGCAATGTGAAATAGGGAAGTTCCCCAGAGGGTTGGTACTTGTGCTGGATCTTATAGGATGCTTGTTCAATGGGCAGAAATGAGATATAAAGAAAATATTCTATGCAATAGGAATGGTACAAGCCTATCATGTGCTAAGGGAATGGTGATGGTCAAATTCGGTTGAAAGATTTCCAATTTATGGTTTAAAATCATATTCTGCTAGCAACAACTATTGAGCTGACTACAATAATAAACCAGCCGAAATGTGGAGTTGCAGCTTCCTTTCATAATGGAATATGGATGAAATTTAGAAGCAAATCATTTAATTCTAACTGGATAGTTATCATTATAGGAATGGTCTGGTAACTTGGCTCAAAATATCTCTATAAATCCCTTTCTTTCAGAGGTGGAGTTTACCTCAAAATTACAATTAATCATAAGATTGCTAATAATCATCAGTAATAGTAAAAAACTATGTAAACAGACAACAATGACAAGACTACTAGAAGAAAAGGACAATCTGCTTGTTTTAGAGTTTGGAGATCATGTTTGAATTTTTCATCAAAATATGATCTCTTTAAAGAAAGAAAATCAGGTAGAGGATTTGGATTGTTGGAAGAAAAGGGGACAGTGAACTTGGTTTTGAGTTTGAGATGGTAGCAGTAGATCTGGGTATCCTGCTGTCAGCTGAGAACACAGAGACAATGCTTGAACTGTAGACTGAACAGTTAAACTGTTACAAAGGTGATCACACTGTGTGCAAAGAACAAAAAACAGAAAAAATATTTATATGAGATGAAGGTAGAACATTTAGAGCAGGGCACAGAGACATACTCAGAGAGAGTCCTGAGCTAAACTGTGGAGGTGCGACTGGTCATAAACAAGTGTCAAAGTCATAGATTTATCATAATTTTATACTGTCGATCCCAAGGACTTGCTCTTGTCAATAGTATGTATCTATCCCTTTTCTGTAGAGCCTTTGAATGCTCTAATTTCAACTAATCTCATAAACTAGTCCACAATCACGGATGATTAAAAACTTAAGTTTTCTCAGGAGACTTTTAGGGAATTATTTTGGAATTCTTTTGGAGAAGATGCATCTTTAACTTTTACTTACTACATGAAGCATATTGGATGAATCCTCCTTGATTTTCCCACCAGACCTGTCTCTTAAACTCTTCGCCAAATGATTAGCATTATACTTGGATTAACTGTATTTATTGAAAATGAACTCCTGTGTATGCAGATGTCCATTTTGAAACATGGGTGGTTTGCCTTTCTCCACTAGAAGAAAGCTGTAGCTTTGTCTTGTTGGAAAAATGCATCAAGAAGAGAGATAAGTGAGTTAGCTTCGAGAACTGGTTCTGGAGTGAAGGCAGGCATTCTAAAACAGGACCAACTGTTTAGTAACAAACAGAGTGTGTGAATAGAATGAGCTCTTTCGCCCCAGAAAATGAAGCTGTTCTAACCACTGCATGGCAACCACACACATTTTAAGAAACAGAGTTTGAAATCCTCAGATGTTGTCAGAAGAGGAAGCAATAGCAAAAAATGAAATAAAATAAAAAAAGCAGCTCCGTTACAGTGTATTTCTGAAATTCTTTCAGACTCTCCATACTAGAGATACTTTTAGGAGGAAGTATTACCAGTACCTCTCAGGCAATTTGATGCACAGAAGCAGTAACCTCAGTGGTACAATTCAGAATAGCATCAAATGGAAAGGTTATTAACATCCTCTGAGATAGTTTATTGCATGGAACAACTTCCAATGCAAACGATGAAGCATTCTCTAGGAGTGCATACAAAATTTGCACACTGACAAAAATAACCAATTAGGATTTATAGACCCTGAGATATTTCTGATACTACTTTACAAACATTGCCAATATAGGTTGGTTGGGCTTACATTGGAGGTAACTAGTCCATCCAATATTGTACCTAAATTTGAAAATCTCTCAAAAATATCTATAACAGGGACTTGCCTGGTAGTCCAATGGGTAAGACTCTGTGCTCCCAATACAGGGGGCCTGGGTTCGATCCCTGGTCTGGGAGCTAGATCCCACATGCCGCAACTAAGAAGCCCGCGTGCTGCAGCTAAGACCCGTTGCAGCCTAAATAAATAAATATTAAAAAAAAAAATCTATAACAGGTAGTCATCCTGTAAACGTTAAAATTTCCAGCAATAAGGACCTTTTTACCTGAAAAGGAAAATATTTATCAAATAATTTTAATGAATAAAAAACAAAATGTCATTCTGTTTTCTCCTGGACATAGGAAACTTCCTTTGGGCACATGTGCTCTCCCTCCCCAAATATTTGTTTCTGTATTTTTTTCCTTTTTTTTAATGCTTGCTTCTTCACTTAAAATGACCATCCTGCTTGTGGAGAGTGTGTTTTTTATTTGAGACACAGTTTGAATTGATAATATTTTCCATGTGGTTGCTCCATGCATGAAGCTTGTATGCTCCAGTTGCAGGGTGCCTGTAGCAGTCTACCTGAATCTCTTTGTAACTTTATAAAAGTCTATGGAGCAACGACTGCATTTCCAGGCAGTGTGCAATGTGCTGGAGAAGCAGAATCTCAACTTTCTATAATATGCCACCGTAGAGGGGGGGACGTGACATCACCTTCAAATGTGTGTTTTAGATTTTCATGCAAGGCTTGTCTCTCCTTCTTGATTGTAACTCCCATGAGGATAGGATTGTTTCTGATCTTGTTTTACTGCCATAATATTTAATTCAATGTCATGCGTGGAGTAGATCCCTGATAAACAACAGATCAGCACTGAGATGACACCTACCTACCTGTCATCTCTGTTTATCTGTCTATAACTCTAGATTTGAATTTTATTTCAACCTGTGTTATTACTTGGAGTGGAAGGGGAATCTTGTGTTCAAGATATCATAAAGGCTATAAGATCAAATAAATTGCCTCAGAAGATGTTACCGGCTCTGAGAAGTTGTAAAACAGACATAAATTGGCAGCTCCCAGTGGAAAAGTGATAGATTTGCTTCTCCTTATCACCATGAGAAATTGAAATTTCTATTGTATAATGCATTATTTCTCAACCTATTTTCCCCATCATTGCCTCCTAAGGAGCCCTTTAAAGATATTTTTAGACTTTTTTTTTCTAATTGCCTGCATGAAATTGTAATATCACAGTACATTGTATATTTGCTCATGTGTAGTATATAGCCATAGATACATAGAGATAGAGATAGATTTGTGCTTTATATGTAAGAATAAGATTTTTCACCCCCAAGATAAAACTCTCACCCACCCTCCTTGGGGTGATAACACCCCTCTTGAGAATGCATGGTGTAAAGGTTGCTACTTTTCATGATACTTAGACTATAGTTGTATAGTTTCATTGTTTGGAGTCATGACCTAGAAGTAAAGCAATCATTTATCTGTTGACACCATTTAAGATAATTTAAGCCTAAAAGCATTAGGAAACTTTAGTGACATCTTTTTCTGTAAATACATAAAGTTCCCAGAAGCCACTAGGCTTCCATCAATAAATTTCAAATCACAGCTGCCTCTACCAACATCACTGTTCAATGGCTTTCATAATTTCATGAAACTATTTTTTTTTAAAAAAACTCTTGGAGATAATATCATTTACAGTTTATTTTTCTATGATTTAGACTCTGTTGACTTTCTTTTGTTTTCAAAGTAAGATAAATGAAAAAGTTCAAATTCCTTTTTAAAGTTAAATTTATAGTTGTTATAGAAAGGGTCTCAACAGTTAGTACTGATGTAAGGTCTGGATATTCTTCAATTCAGGAGTTCAGGGATATGTACAAAAAGCTGAGAGTAGTGTTACCATTAAAATAAAAACTGATTGGGACTTCCCTGGCGGTCCAGTGGTTGAGACTTCACCTTCCAATGCAGGGAGTGCGGGTTCGATCCTTGGTCGGAGAGTTAAGATCCCACATGCCTCACGACCAGAAAACCAAAACATAAAACAGAAGCAATATTGTAACAAATTCAATAAAGACTTAAACAAAATGGTCCACATAAAACAAAAAAACTGATTGAAAGAAAATAGAGTAACAAGTAAAATGCTACTAATAGAAAAGAAAGTAGGAATGATTATTAATTGGCAGTAAGGTGTCAGCAAATCATCAGAAAACGATGTTTATCTTGCTGTTTGGTTTTGTTTTGCTTTGGTTTGTTTTGCTTTGGTTTGGTTCTTATTGGCCATACAATACTTAAGGTGGGGAATTGGGGGAAGATAAATGATGTGAACATCGATGAAACCACTCAAATACCATCCATCAAATGCCTGGGAGGACCATATGCATTCTATCTGTCTGGCTAATTTCTACTCAACTCACTTTACCTTCTTGAAGAATCCTTCTCTGAGCTCCCCCAAGTCTAGGTGAGGATACCTCCTCTGTGCTTCCAGGAATACAGTACCTTTATTATTGCATATGTCCCAGGGCTGTGGTAATGGCCTGAATACTGCCTCTAGTTCAAACCGGGAAGCCCTGGAGGGCAGCGACAGTAACATATTTCTAGTTCTATCACCAGGGCTTAAAAGAGTGTCTTGCACACTGACAGGGCTCACTCATTTCTGAAATGAAACACTTCTCCCCACCCCCCCAAAGCAGATTTACAATTTCAAATAAATAATTCTAGGCATAAATAAAAATACTATGCCGTCTTTCTTTCCTTCTAGCATTCAGGAGGAAAATTAGTGAGAGATTTGGTGCTTTGTTTTTTTTCTTTATTCCCAATTTTATATGTCTGTGGTAATATATTTACCCACTTGCCTCTTATCTCTCTTTTCTTTCGCAGAAAATATTCTTCTACATTTTTCCATTTCCTCACTACTTACCTATGTCTCACTTGTTCCTATCTGGGATCTATCCCCACCCCTACAGAATGAAGCAGTACTGAGCTTCCATGTCATGATAGCTTCTTCTTTTAAACATTAGAAAAAGGGAATAGCACTTAATATAAAAATGGTTGTAGCAAATAACTATTTCATGTATATATAAAATACATATATAGATATATAAAACATTTTAAAGAAACATATAATTTTTAATTACTTTTTGTAAGATCTCTGCAGTGAAAAAAGAAGACATAATTAAATGACCATTCTAAATAATAATCAAATAAATAATGCATATTCTCAATGCATAATGTTTGAATTTCTATTATGGCACCTCTCACAGTTCTGGGATCAGAATCACTGACACGTTTCCAATTCCCTAGATAAACTGAGAACCATTGATATCACAGAATATTTATTTTTGCCTTTAATCTGTTTACTCACATACATTTAATGTTTTAAGCCCAAGAGACTCTATAAAGGGTGGTTGAATGACAATTTCTTTTTTGCTGGCAATTGTTGAAAATGTAATCATGAACAACTACCCAAAATAGTAACAATTATACTGGGAAAAGAAAATATCTTTTTTGGAATGCAGAGGAATATAAAATTTTTATAAAGAGGCAGGGAATTTAAATGGACCGTGAACAGTTGATGGAATGTGAGTGGGCAAGAAAGAGGGAAGAGTGTTTCAGACAGAAGAAGCATCCTTAGAAAAGACAACGGGCCAGTCTCCATGTGAAATGGAGGATACAGCAAACTTCATAGTAACATCTCAACCATGGGCCCCCCAAGTTTTCCTGTCTAATAAATTCATGCTTTATGTTGTTTTAGAACTAACTTCCTGGGGAAAATCTATATGACTATTGTAGCGTGTTAGAAAACATCCGCAAATATTTATTCCAATAATAGTTTTCTCTATTTCTAAACGAAGTATTTCATTGTTATCACTTGCTTATGAGGGAAGAGAATACTCACATAAGCTACTTTGTATTCACTAGTTCTGTTGATATCACTATACATATATTTTTGTTAACTTGTATCATTTAAATGTGTATCTGAAGTCTGAGTACTGAAACTTAATTATTAGTAGATCAAATAAAATAAAAATCCAAGAAAAGGAGAGATTTATGACTTTTCATAGTTTTATAAACAATTACATTCTTGACAAGGGAAAGAAGAATGACACATGATAAAATTGTAATGAAAAACTTAAAAGCAATCTCTCTATATAAATTCCTTTCTTATTATAAAATAATAAAACACTAATATGCATTAAATGATATTTTCCACCAGTTCTTAAACTGCTCCTATTTAAGAAGAGAATTACCTTTAGTCTATTAAAACACTAAGGGACCCAACTTTGTATAGTACCGCCTAGTAAGAAGAAATGCACCTTCCGTGTTTTTCTCTTGCCTCTTGTTTTATTTATTGGGAAGAATAGAGGTAGCAGAGGATTATATGGATAAAACCATTAGAAATCTCCCTTCTGCCTCATGTTGCTTCTTTCTAAAAACTTTAAAACCCTTTAAAAGATTATGAAATCTTTTTTTCCCCCTCTTAAATTCCTGAAATTGGGCTTATCTCTTTCTTCCTACAAATCTTAAATACGGTACGTATCATCAAAGACACAGAATCTACGGCAGACCTCAGTTGGTGCCTCCTGAGATTATATAGAGAATTAGGTTTTATGTGTAGCCTAACTATCTCCCCCTAAATAATAATATGTAAACTTAAAATTTTGCTCTACTTCAAAAGGCCAAAGTGTATGACATTCTTTGTGTGCCTTTGTACGGTTATATACGTCAACTTACAGCAAAAATTACATTGGAAAATCTTAATCAGTATGAAAAAAATTCAAATTCCTGGAACATATGAAAATTCAAGCTCAAAAATACAGTAGTAAAAAGAAGATGAGATTTATACCTCTACAGGAAAGAGCTAGTTTATTTTAGATGGTTTCTAAACTAACTTTTCTTGCCTCAGTCTTCTCTGTGCACGCACTTGTGTGCACATGTGAAAACAAGAAGGAATTTAGAGAAAGACCACTCAGGGTCAGATCTCAGCTCTGTCTTTGAAGGGCTGGGTGGCTTTTCTATACACTGAGTGATTGTACTTAACATGCTACTTTAAAAATGTAATGGGTAAAGCTGTATCCATCTATGGAATACATTTTTTTTTAAACGAGCACAGTCAGAAACGCACTAATCTCTCCTTAAGAGAAAATATGTACTTAGGATTACAGCTCTAATTTCTCACTTCACCTAATATCAGTAGCCTTTATTCAAAGAAGCTATTTTTTTTCTAAAATCCATTGTAGTGGTAGATGTGAAAGATGTTGAGTGGCAGGAAAATAAACAAGGGATAAACAGACTAGCCCTTTATAGCTGTGTTAGTTCAGATTAGGTTCATTTGTGACTGACAGAAAGTGCACAATGATATTGGTTTAAGGAAGATTTGTTTTTCTTTCAAAAAAAAGAAAAAGAAAAACCATGGAAGCAACCAGACCACATCTGGAATGGGAGTTCACTGATCTTTCTATCTTCTTGTTTTGTCATTCTTAACATAGGATTTCTTCCTTGAGATCCAAGATAGATGCTCTGATTTCAGAAATCATAGCTGCTTTCCAGCTATCAGAAAAGAAGAAGAGGCTTATCCTTAAAGGCATTTCCAAGAAGTTAAAGATTTCTCAGTTTCACTCTTAGCTTTGAGTGTCCATGTGGCCAAGTTCCGGCCACTAAGTTGCAAATGGAAGTGGCATGTTTGGCTTTTTGGAAGTGCATGCGAAGGGAGGTCCAGAGGCTCCAGCTCATATTTTACGTTCACCATTATGGAACTCAGTCTTTCAAGTGAAGCCAAAGGGAATTATTACAAGTAGGAAAGGAGCATGATCAGAACTGTGTCTCAGAAATATCACTAAAGAAGTAATATGGATAAGATACAAGGATGTAATGTACAGCACAGGGAATAGAGCCAATATTTGATAATAACTACAAATGAAGTACAATCTATAAAAATATTGAATCACTATGTTTTAAAAAATAAAAATTGATAAAAATAAAATAAGCCTCAGGCAAATTTGATATATAGATTACTAGTAATATGCATATATATGAGTAAAATACTGTCAAGGAACATTTATCAATACGTATACATGCAAGCATATACGTAATAATGTATACATTTATTGGAAGTGCATGTTTGGATATTTTTGAAGTTTTGGAGTGGGCAATTATAGAAGTTTGGAGAGCACTTGTCTAGAGGAGAGATACACAGGAAAGTGATAATACGTGTGTGTGTGTGTGTGTGTGTGTGTGTGTGAGAGAGAGAGAGAGAGAACTGCTTTAATGAGAACATAGGATTCACTAAGTGCACAAGAGGGCGCATAATTGTTAGTGGGGGGGTGCAGCGTGGAGGCAGGACAACTTTTCAAAAGATGTGGTCCTTGAATTGAATTGTCAAAGTGAGAAGCAAAGGTGATCTGGGCAGAATCAATTGCCTGTGCAAAGATGTATGCACAAACCAGCATGAAAAATTTGGGAACCACAGCTGGTTCAGTGTGACTGGAAGCTACATTATATGTCAGGCGCGGGATGAGAGAAGGCTGGAGGGGATGTAGGTCATATTTTTTATATAATTTTCCAGAATAAAGGGAAGTTTCCATTTTATTTTATTTTTTTGCCACACCATGCAGCTGGTGGGATCTTAGTTCCCCAACCAGGGATTGAACCCGGGGCCACAGCAGTGAAAGCACTGAGCCCTAACGACTGGACCACCAGGGAAGTCCCAAGAAGTTTCCATTTTAAAATGTTTCTCAAAATGTTTCAACTATACCACCTTTTACTTTTTGCCAAAATTAATTGTTTTTCAAATATTAATTTTTAAAACTGGGGTTGTATATCTTTTTTATAATATGAATCATTTCCAAATTATTATATAGAAAAAAGGGAAAACTTTGATAATTTTGCAGGTTAGTTAAAGTTACTGCAAACACTGAAGAAAACTTAAGACCTCTGAAAATCTCCAAGACTTTTTCAAATGTTTCTAAACATCAGCTTATTCTAAATAGTAGATATCATGGTTGACTCTTCTAATTTTCAGTGTTTAGCATTATTTTTATTTTTACCCCCTTTTTCTTATTTTTTCAATCCTAATATTTGCAGAAAAATACACAACTTGAGATCATTACCTTGATTTTTCTCAAGAGAAAGGGGAAATTTATTATTTTTCTACAACACATTATGCTGCTTATATTCAAGCAGAATGGTTGAATGTTTGTGATAAGAATAAATATTCCAGTATACAAATAAAGTATAACTATTATCCAAAAAAAGGAAGCAATATGGAGAACTTAACAGAAAGTATGTTCACAGTGGGGAAGGGAAAAACTGGCCTCAGGGAGAGTAGAAAACGGTTAATGCAATAGGACATCCCAAAAATGGAGAGAAAGGAGCAATATGAGAAATGACCAAAAAAAAAAAAGAAGTCTTGTCCGCTGCTTGGACGTGGAGGATCAGAGAGAATGGTCTAGGATAAGCCTCATATTTATACCTTTAGTAACTGGGTGAAAAATAGTGCCACGACAAGAATAGGGCATAAAAGAAGAGGCATAGCCATGTAGAAAAGTATCATAAGTTAAGTTCCAGATATGTATGGTGAATGTAATGCCTATGAGATATCCAGTTGATGGAAAACTTCAGCACAGAGGTGAGAACACAAGACCTGGGACTTGATAAGATTGGATAGCTAGAATTCTGGGGCAAGGTTTTCCTACATTTTTTAATACTTGAGCACACATGGATGTTTCATCTCATTGTACAAACAAATAAGCCTGGTGACTCTCAGTCCTCAAGCCGGGCTCTAGCTGCACCATCTCACACACTGCAGGCTGAGCTGTGGCTAACACAGCACACCTGTAATCCACTGGGGCTTGCAGATGTCAAAAAGTCCTTCCCTGCCGAGGGCACTGCTGCTCAAAATGTGGTCCTTTAACCAGAAGAATAACCATCACCTGAGAGGCTGTTAGAACTGCAAACTCTGAATCCCACCACGACTCACTGAGTCAGAATCTGCATTTTATCCAGCCCGGCAGATGAGTCATAAAGTACATTCAGAAAAAAAAAAAAAGTACATTCAGATTTGAAAAGCACTGTCTTAAAAACACCAGCTTCTAAGGGAAGAGCAGAAGGAGAGGTACTGGCAAAAAAAAAAAAAGGATGGGGATTATGATAAGAGAAAAATGAGAACTAACACAGAGTGCGTCATACAACCAAAAAGAAAAGTTTTGGAAATAAAAGAATGATCAATAACACAATAATATCAAATGCCATAAAAACCAAAAGAAATGTGGAAGATTATAAGTAGCCTTTTGGTACAAAAATACATGTACAGCTATGTTAGAACATTGAATTGTGCGTTAAAGAAAAATATAGATTCCCTTTTTTAGAAGAGGCTACACTGCATGAGGAAGTAACAGTGGACACAGATGTGGCAGGCACTTCTTCATTTGCTTGTTTAATTTTGCTCTTACAATGAAAGGAGATTTGAGCTTGCTCACATCCTGGAAGAAAGAAGTCAGTAGATTAGGAAATGCTTAGGAAAACACAAGAGAGGTTCAGAAGAGAAAGGGCAAAGTCACTGATGAGGTGAAAAGGAAGAGTTTTAAGAGCAGTCGTTGAGGGGTAGCTTTTGAACCAGAAGTCTTAAGTCTTTCTCTGGGACCGGAGGCAGAATGTGGCAGGCGGTAGAGACGGGAATTGTGATTTTGTTATTCAGTTGCATGCTCAGTTATCTCTTTGAAGTAGGAGACAAGGTCATTAGTCGAGATAAAGATGAACAACGAAGCAGACAGGTTTAGGCTGATTTAACGGTTACAAAACACAGAATATAGCTGAGTCCACATTACCTCTGGTACTGGGCAGGCTGTGCTCCCAGCTTTCTTGGAAGAGTCAGTCCAGCCCCGTGAGAGCAAAAGCCCCCATCACTCTGCAGAGGAGCGGGATGAAGCCTAGACATGATCTTTATTCAGCCCTTGCTCATTTAGGTGGCAAAGTCAGAGGTAGAGCCCACATCACCTAATTCAGATTAACTGCTTATTTTTCCAAAAGAGCATAGTGATTTAGGCTCTTCTACACTAGAAAAAGGAACGATCACATCATTCTTTAAAAGGTGAAATGTGGCTCATTCAGCTAGAATCACAGTAAGTTTTTTTTAATGAATAGTTTCATCAAAAAATATAAGAATGAGACCCACTTTCAAACTTTTTGCTCTTCTCAGGGTTCTATACATGAACACCATGTGTGGCAGTGTAGGTGTGTCCACTCACATCTCTGGCCCGTTTCTTTCCAATTTTGAAAATAGGTAGTCTTTTCCTAGGAGGCATTATCTCCAGAGATTTTGTTATGCTTGATTAAAGGAAAACATGTTCTTACAGGAAGAGGAAATAACTTCTATAATCCAGAAGCTTTTACAATCCTTTTGTTTCCTGGGAAACTGTAAATGTCTTGCCCCAAATAGTTTAGGCACCTAAGTAGAAGGAAGGTGGAAAGGGGAAGAAAGAATGGAGGTGAGGCAGAGGGAGAAGGGTGTATATAACCTCAGATGAATATTAGCTTTAAGTATGATGTACAGTCACTGATTGTATCTTGCTAAGCTCTTCTCACTCTTAATTTTTAAAAAGAATATAATCCAATAAAAACCTTGATGTGTAGTCTAATTTTCGCTAGAGGGAAATTGAACAACACTATACTCACTGCTATATTTACCTTTCCTTACCACTTCCAATTATAAACTTTTTGCTTTATTGTTTGATTCCCTTCTTTTTTCTGTGCCATTCCTCTCTCCTTAAAGGAATGTAACGAACAGACAAATGTAGGGCTTCCTGCACCACAGGAAGAAAAATGTCCAATAACTCAAATATGCTTAAGTCAGAACACATTCCATTGAAAAGTGACATTAACATAAACATTTGTAGTCACACAAAAGGGAATATCTACCATAATCTGAATAAGTCGGTGCTCTGCTGGTTCAATATTATTACAGAAAAAAACCTTAGCATGGCTTCACTTTAATATTCTTTTCAGGTTTAGAGACTCAGAGACTGGTGCTTTAAAAATATCATGGTTTAAAAAAAAAAAATCATGGTTTTATGCCCTCAATCTTATTGATTTGGGGACTTATAAAACTGCATTTTATTAGTAAGCATTCATGCAAGCACAATTAGATCAAAATAAAGCAATACTACTTCTGCTGTATTGTTTCCTTTGTAAATATAACTCAGTTAAACATCTCAAGTAAAAGGATGATTTCTGTATCACTCATTTCTGGCTTGTGGGATTACGGTGCTTTTTCCCCCTTATTTTACTGTATTTTTATGAAATACAGTAGATTAATAGATTAAAATGAAATTTAGAGAATGTGTTTTTTAAAAAGTTTTATGCACATTTAAAAGGTCTAAGTGGTGTTTTGTCAAATAAGATTCAGAAGAGCAGCACGATTCTTTTTTTTTTTTTTTTTTTTGCGGTACGCGGGCCTCTCACTGTTGTGGCCTCTCCCGTTGCAGAGCACAGGCTCCAGACACGCAGGCTCAGCGGCCATGGCTCACGGGCCCAGCCGCTCTGCGGCATGTGGGATCTTCCCGGACCGGGGCACGAACCCGTGTCCCCTGCATTGGCAGGTGGACTCTCAACCACTGTGCCACCAGGGAAGCCCTATCCATCTCATGATATATTTCAAGTACTATTTTTACTCCTCTATTCCAAAAATATTTATATAATATCTCAGTGGTTTTATATAATGTCTCAGTATATTTATGTAATATCTCAATCAGTGTTCCAGGATTTGGGGGTATAATAGTAAATATGCAAAAATCCCTGCTCTTATGAAGTTATCTTCCAGTAGAGGAAAACATAAAAATAAATAAGTGAATGAATAGTATTTTATCTAATAATATGTTTTATGGAGAAAAGTAAAGCAGAAACAGATAGGGAAGAGAGAAAATGTGAGAAGGGAAGACATTTTCTTTTTTTTAATTAATTTTTATTGGAGTGTAGTTGATTTACAATGTTGTGTTAGTTTCTGCTCTATATCAAAGGGAGTCAGTTGTACATATACATATATCCATTCTTTTTTAGATTCTCTTCCCATGTAGGTCATTACAGTGTATTGAGTAGAGTTCCCTGTGCTATACAGTCAGTCCTTATTAGTTAGCTGTTTTATATGTAGCAGTGTGTATATGCAGAAGGGAAAACATTTTCAAGGAGACCTTTTGAGTGAAGACTTGAAGGTGACGAGGGAGCCATACAGTGGGATCTAGAGGAGATTGGTTTAGGTAGAAGGGGTGGCAAGTGTGATGGCCCTTAGGTGCCAGCATACTTACTAAAAGTTTTCAAAGAAACCATCCAGTAAAATATCATTGCAAATTTCTGTTTTTCAATATAGATAACCTATGATATTGGATATGTGTCTCTTAGATGTTTTAAAACCATGCTTTAATTCATCAGGTCCAAAATTGAACGCATTATCATAACTCTCAAAGCTGGTCCTCCTTTTCCCGCTGTCCTATATCACTGAATGATGTTTCCATCCATACAGTTGCTCTAGCCAGAAAGCTGGGTCGACATCACTTAACTACTGCTGCATAACACATTATCCTGAAATTTAGTGCGTTAAAACAACAATGAATGTTCATTGCATGGGTCAGAAATTCAGGAACAGCTTAAGTAGACGTTCTAGCTCAGAATCTTTTGTCAGGTTACTGTCAAGATGTCAGCCATGGTTGCAGCCACGTGAAGGCTTGACTGGTGAAGAGAATCTGATTTCAAGTTGGCTCAGTCAAATGACTGGCAAGTTCGTGAATCCTATTGGTAGAAGCTCTCATTTTCTTCCATGTAGCTACTTGAGTGGCTGAGGGAAGAGTGAATGACCCAGAAGAGAGCTGGGTGGAAGTAGCAATGCATTTTATGATCAAACTACAGAATTCATGTCATCAAGAATTTACTTTGTGTAGGCAGCATTCAAGAGGAGGAAAATTAGGCTCCACCCTTTGAAGGGAGGTGTGTCAAAAAATTTAAATAAGCGTTTTTAAAATCATTGCCATCACGCTTGAAACATTTTCCTCATTCCCAACCAGTATCAAACCATCACTAAATTTTGTGGATTTTATCAGTGATATATATATCTCTTAGATTATTCTACTCTCTCCAACCCCACTGCGATCAAAATTCCTCACACTATCCTCAGCTCTCACTTTGACCGCAGGAGTTGTTTCCAAATGGGAGCTGTAAAGACAAAAGTCCAAAATGTGATCCATGAGGCACTGCATGATTGGCTACCTACAGACGTCTCCAGCCTCATTTGTTATTACGTTGACACCTTCTGTCTCTATTCCAGGCACACTAACATTCCTTTAGTCTCTGTCCTTCCCATGACACCACAGGTTCTAAGATATTTTCTCTTGTATGTCTATTCAGTCTTTTTCTGCCTGACATTCTGGACTACTGTTTCAGCAGCCCCTCCTCCTAGAAGTGTTCACTGAATTTATACAAATTGATAGACTTCTTTTGATTATCTAAAATCTTGCTAGAATACCAGAACTGAAATAAAACTATTAAACTAAAGACAATATAAAACCAGAATTGCTTTAAATATTCATTCAGTAGTTGATTTCTGAAAACTAAATGTCCTGAATAAGAAGTTATTTAAGGAAGAGTGGTAAACAAGTGTGTCAGTTAGGGCCCCTATAATTATACATTTGCAATATGACTTTGAACTTCTCTTACTAAGGTGCCTTCAACCATGAATTGAATTCATAAGCTAGGATGGGTCCATCAGATTTTTTCTTTATGGTGCTCAGTATTTCCTGAGTTTGTTGGTATTTTCTACACTTGGATTTCATGAGATACTATTATACCATTCAGGGCCCTTTTACATTAATTAGCTTGAGTGAATTTCTCTTTATTTCAATTAAAAATATCCCTGACCAAAAGAGTCATGCTATCAAAGGCAAAATCCAAACATTGGCCTAAGAATTTGACATTTTTTGAAACATACGTGTAGAATATGTCATTTGTTTTACTGCAATTTTCTCTGAAAAATGTGTACCACTTTTAAGTCTCCATTTTTATACTGGTTAAAGAATATCTGGCTTGCCCAACGTGAAACAACTAGTTAATGACTAGAACAAAATGTAAGCCTCCTGGCTGTCCATCTGGAGCTTCAACCATTCTACTATGATGATTTTCATTTAATTATCTTGGGCACTGGACACATAATAGGAACTATTGAGTCTATTCTAAATAATTTTCAATGTTTCTGAAATGCTTAATTAGTTTTCTTTAAAATAAACAAGTCATTAAGAAGCTACAAATCAATGAGTTAATTAGCTGTGTTATGGCCTTTTAGATTTTTCAGTTGAAATAAGCTGATGTCAAAAATATAAAGAAGTAAACTACTACCCATGAGAATAGACAGTTTCCATAGAAGTTATAACAATTAGCATGAGTTTTGAGCACAGCATTTTGAAAGCATTTAGTAAAACTGAGTGACTTTATGATAAAAATAAATTTTGTAGATGAAACGAACAAACTTGTATAAAAGATGAGAGTTAAGAAACCTCAGATGACTACACTATCTATCCCTGTCATCTACTTTTTTTTTTTACATCTTTATTGGAGTATAACTGCTTTACAATGGTGTGTTAGTTTCTGCTTTACAACAAAGTGAATCACCTATACATATACATATGTCCCCATATCTCTTCCCTTTTGCATCTCCCTCCCTCCCACCCTCCCTATCCCACCCCTCTAGGTGGTCACAAAGCACCGAGCTGATCTCCCTGTGCTATGTGGCTGCTTCCCACTAGCTATCGATTTTACATTTGGTAGTGTATATATGTCCATGCCACTCTTTCACTTCGTCCCAGCTTACCCTTCCCCCTCCCCATATCCTCAAGTCCATTCTCTAGTAGGTCTGTGTCTTTATTCCCGTCTTGCCCCTAGGTTCTTCATGACATTTTTTTTTTCTTAAATTCCATATATATGTGTTAGCATATGGTATTTGTCTTTCTCTTTCTGACTTACTTCACTCTGCCTGTCATCTACTTTACTGGAGTCCTCCTTCTCCACCTGTCTTATCCCTCCACCTCCTATCCCGCACCTATAACCCTATATTAACCCTTCATATACAAACACGCAAACAATATGTAACTTATCACTGACAACTAGCAAGCATTGAACAGACATACCTACTAAGTCCTAATTTATGTAAGCACTGAATGTAGACACCACTGCAATCAGGTCTGGCTAAAAAAGCACCCATCACATTCTAATTGACAATTCTCCAGTTCCACCATTAAATGACGATTTTCAGACATACAACTTTGCTTTAATTTTCTCTTTCAGATTTCTATATCCTGATTTCCCCTTGTTTCTAAATATTTGTTCTAGGTTCTTCCCTGATTATTCATAAGCATCACTCCTAACTTGGGCAGAAGGACAGAAGGATGAAAATGTTGGACACTCTCTGGTGTATAATGTTTGACCTCTCCATCACTATATTTAGTTAATTCATTTCAAAAATACTTATCCAGTTATTTACTGTGGGTGCTCTAGATTACTTCTGGGGCTATTAAAACACATGCAACAGTCATGAGTTTTGCTTAAATAGAAGATTCTATAAAGTCAGAGATAGACATTGATTGATTAATCTTATTAAAAATACAATTACAATTGTAACAAGTGCTGTTAATGAGATACAAATTTGATAAATATTGTAACAGGATTTTGCAGAATGAGATAGAATAGGTAAGGCTTCCTGAGGAAATGATGCTTATACCAAGATCACAAAGATAAGTAGAATGTAATTAAATTAATAGAAGACCAATGAGTATTCCAAAGGTAATGCCTAGCAGTAGGTTGTACCAGAGGAGCTGAAGAGGATATGGTGAGATGTGGTTGGATTATGGATAAAATTATAAGGTAGGACCAACTGGAAGGATATGATATGTGGAATACAAGAGGAGTCAAGAGTTATCAAAGATTTTCCAGCTGAGAAGTGTAAAGATTTTGTTACCATTAACCAAGTTTGAAAAGAATGGAAGAGAAACAAGCTTGTGTGGGAATAGCAGGAGTTTAATGTATGTTTGCTTTTATCAGAGAGCTAGGTTGCTAGCAATCTGTGATTATTTTATTCCAGTTTCAGAAATGGAGGCAATTCCAAGCTATGCTTAGCTTCCTGCTAAGACTTCTGTATTTCTGTTTCATTCTTACTCAGCAGCTGTAATTCTTTGCGATCTCAGACCAACTCATAGGAGTTCATGCCTTTTTGTCCCCCTAAAATCCATAAAGCTTTCAAAACTTGTACACAGATTGTTAACCTCTCAGCTGGTACTCTGAAGTTTATTGCCATCCTTAAGGGAAACTCACTTCTGTAAGTTTCCTTGTCTTAGATCTTAGCCACGTGACTTTTCACTGTGTTTTTAGCTCTCTGATGCACAGTTTTGTTTTCTTTTTAACCTTGTCTAGTGTTTTCAGTGGAAAGTTTAATTTGATTTAAAATATTGGCTTATAGGGACTTCCCTGGTGGTGCAGTGGTTAAGAATCCACCTGCCAATGCAGGCAACACGGGTTCTAGCCCTGGTCCGGGAAGATGCCACATGCCGTGGAGCAAATAAGCCCGTGCACCACAACTAATGAGCCTGCGCTCTAGAGCCCGCACGCCACAACTACTGAGTCCGCGTGCCACTACTACTGAAGCCCACGTGCCTAGAGCCCGTGCTCCGCAACAAGGGAAGCCACCGCAATGAGAAAACCACACACCACAATGAAGAGTAGCCCCTGCTTGCTGCAACAAGAGAAAGCCCACACACAGCTACGAAGACCCAACGCAGCCAAAAATTAATTAATTAATTTAAAAAATAGAATAAATAAGATAAAAAAATAAAAATAAAATATTGGCTTATAAATTTAATATCTGAGTGGCCTGGGAAAAAACCTCTTTACTTTAGTGTCTTCATCTGTAATGCATAGGTAATAATATCTAACTAGAAAAGTTGTTATGAGAATAAAATGATATCATATATATACATGAATCCTGTGCCTGAGAGATCAGGAAGCAGCTACCATTTTTATTGTTAGGTGAATTTAAAATAACCCAAGCCTCATCAAACTGCAGAGAGAAATGAGATCGCTTTAAAATGATAATCGTATTTCACTGGCACATTGCTCACAGTGGGAAGAATCAAGATCCCAGTACCCTTTTAATTTTGAGTTATTTCTCTGAGCCTCCAAGGGTATTCTAGAATAGTCCTTTTATATTCTTCCACTTTGGCCTCTTCTTAAAATAATTAATATTAAACAATCAACTTAAAGCCTGCTTCACTGCCTGTGTCATCATGGCAAACAATTCGTCCTCTTCTAAGGCAGGATGCTTTAGTGTGGAATGCTCAAAACATCACGTATTCTCAGATGTTTCAGTTTCTCTTTAGTTCTCCCATAAAGAGACTAAAGCCATAAAGAATTGGAAAGAATGTTCATCTCTTCAATTCTGGGTTTTATTTTTCAAACTGTGGGCTTGAAATATCAATTGCTTGTGTCTGCAGCTCAGAAAGTTCCAAATAATAGTAACTGTGACAATTTTTTTTCACTAAGAGTTGTAACCCCATAGGACTGGTTTATAAAGCTAGAGAATACATAGTCAACTGTCTTTCCCCCTTATACCCCAAATCTTCTCTGCCTCAAGAGTCTGGGCACTGATTTATTCCCCATAAGTCACTGTGCTTCTGTGCAAATCAACTCATGAAAATAGATGCACAGAGATTTGTGGCCCTCGTGCCAAGACTCGTCTCAAACCCATATTACGTTTCCTAGCTACAGCTTTCATATTTTCTCTCAATTTTAAGGTGCAGTTAGCAGAGTGAAATAAGTATGGACAATGATATTAAATCCATCTTTACAGCATCTCTATTTAGTAGTTATTTCTGCCCTCCAAAAGTGGATATATTTTACTTTCTTGTCTCATTAAAGAGGAAGGGAGGGGATAGAAGGGGAGGGCAGGGACTTATCTTTTTGATGGATTTTGGTATTTGATTTTAATGCTTAAAAAATATAGGCTTCTGCCAGTCTCTCAGAAATTGAAGTCTCTGAACTTTCAAGTGACAAGTCATTATAAAAATAAGAATATATAAGATTCTTAAGAGAAAAATGTGTTAATTGATGGGAATGTGTATGAGCCCACATAGAGTTTCCAAGAAAGTTAATAGTAAATTCAGTACTTGGCACAGCATAGAAAAGGCAAGCCAAGTGTGGGAGCCAGGCAAATTTGTGCAGAGATTGTTTTGAGATTTTCATAAATAAAAGACTTCTAAAATATCCAAAGATGCTTCCTTCAAAAATACTGATCATGAGTCATTTGCTAACAACTTAGTAACTTGCTATAAATATGTTGAAAGACGAGGTTTAGATAAAAAAAAAAAATGGACTTCATAATAAAGTTTCTTAACCAAAATCCATTCTAGGGACTTCCCTGGCGGTCCAATAGTTAAGACTTCTCCTTCCACTGCAGGGGATGCGGGTTTGATCCCTGGTCCGGGAGCTAAGATCCCACAAGCCTCAGGGCCAAAAAACCAAAACATAAAACAGAAGCAACACTGTAACAAATTGAATAAAGACTTTAAAAATGGTCCACATCAAAAAAAAAGATCTTAAAACAAAACAAAACAAAATCCCCCAAAATCCACTCTAAATGCAACTTAGATTTCTTCTTACTGCCTCCCCCTAACCTGAGTTTTTTTTCCTTTTAAGAATTTTTTTTTTTTATACTGGAGTAGAGTTGATTTACAATGTTGTGTTAGTTTCAGGTGTACAGCAAAGTAATTCAGTTATGCGTATACATATATCTATTCTTTTTCAAGTTATTTCCCGTTTAGGTTATTACAGAATATTGAGTAGAGTTCCCTGTGCTACACAGTAGGTCCTTGTTGGTTGTCTATCTTATATATTGTAGTGTGTGTATGTTCATCCCAAGCTCCTGATTTATCCCTCCCCCTCCACCTTTCCCCTTTGGTAACCATAAGTTTGTTTTCTAAGTCTGTGAGTCCATTTTTGTTTTGTAAATAAGTTCATTTGTATCATTTTTTAAAGTATTCCGCATGTAAGTGATATCATAATGATATTTGTCTTTCTCTGTCTGACTTACTTCATTTAGTGTGATAATCTCCAGGTCCACCAATGTTACTGCAAATGGCATTATTTCATTATTTTTAATGGCTGAGTAATATTCCATTGTATATACGTGCCACATCTTTATCCATTCATCTCTCAATGGGTTCCTTCCATGTCTTGGCTGTTGTAAACAGTGCTGCAATGAACATTGGGGTGCATGTATCCTTTCGAACCATGTTTTTGTCTGGATATATGCTTAGGAGTGGGATTGCTGCATCATATGGTAGCTCCCCTCACCCTGAGTTTTAACAACTTAAGAAAAATGTTTTTGAATATGTAAGTATAGATGATATTGACTGTTTAAAAATTAGAGTAAGATCTCAGATTGGTCACACAGAGCCTCGTACTGTATATGTATGTATTTATTACTATGAGCTCTCTTAAATGATTACAGTTGTCTGAAGACAGTCTACCATTTTTCCTACGGTGCTAGTCTCCATGGTGCTAGATATTACTGGAATAGGAAGAAAGTTCTAGGAGAAATATACCAGAGCAAGAGTTGTAGGTGATTAGAAGTCTCCCCATATGCACAGACTCCACCATTTTCAGAAGCGAAGGGATAGCCTGTGTAGAAATGCTTTTTAGCCAAATACCCAATGTAATTTTGCCAACAGTAGTTCCTTTTGAGTCAAAACTGTGAATCTTTAGAAATAAAATCAAGTGTCCATAAGTCATTGAATGGCTCTCGTGTCACTGAAAGAAATATAACTAGTAAAGAAATCTGGACTATTTCTCTGCTCAGAATTTTCTCACTTATTAATAGGTATTATCATGCAGAGCTTGGTTGTGAATCCCTGTTATAAAACATGAAGGTTTTGCTCGAAGTGGCAGGAACAAAGGAGCCAGCCTATCATTCTCCTCACTATAATCTCACTTCCCAGCTTCTGTGCTCTGATCCTTCCCAAGGATTCTCTGTAGAACCCAGATGGGCCCAGACAGAGTAATCTACTGAACTGTGAACACTACAGATTCAAGTTTGTGTTATACATACTTACCATTCCTAACAGAGTGCTTTGCACCTAACAAATTATATGAGAACTCAAAATTCATTGTTTCATGGGGCTTCCCTGGTGGCGCAGTGGTTGACAGTCCGCCTGCCGATGCAGGGGACGCGGGTTCGTGCCCCAGTCCAGGAAGATCCCACATGCCGCGGAGCGGCTGGGCCCGTGAGCCATGGCCGCTGAGCCTGCACGTCTGGAGCCTGTGCTCTGCAACGGGAGAGGCCACAGCCACAACAGTGAGAGGCCCGCGTACCGCAAAAAAAAAAAAAAAAAAAAATTCATTGTTTCAACATTTAACAGACATTTAAATACATTTTGGCATGAGAAAGTATATCTTTACAATTTTATTGTTATAAGTTGCTTTAATTGTATTGTTAGTAAACCTCTCAGCTTATACAAGTCTTTAAAAAGTTTATGTATTATAATTTTAAAATAATTTATCATCTCTTACCTACCTTCACTCCATCTCAGTCCAATGTGTATTTCATGTATTCTTCTCAAAGCTCATTAATCAAATTATATTAGGGATTTTATTAATTTTTAAGTATAACATCAAAAGAATGTCTCTTAATAGAATATTTACTGGTATTTAGTCAATTACAAGTGTTGACTATTTGTTATGGGGAAACCCAGGAGGTAAACTCTGTATCTTTTCTTTTAAAAGCAAATCTTTACATTACTTATGAGAAAAGATTTTTTTTTAGAGTCTTACAAAATAGTATTATGGGAGTTAGCTGTTACCAGGAGTGACTACAATTATCCAGAGAGAAAGATGGATGGAGCTGTGAGGAGTGTGGCTCTTTAAAACGCAAATACAGTAAAAACAAATATAAAAAGAAATCTAGGAACACACTGTCAGATCAGTGATAGCAAAATTAGTGGAATACCAACCTCTGTAAATTCCCTCCTTTGTAAAAGCAGTGAGAAAACTGTCAAAAAAAGTGACAATCAACTTGTTCAGAACTCTGGTAATTAATCAGAGATGTGCAGTAATCCACGAATTAGTTTAATCAAGAAAAACATCTGAATCTTGGTAAGAACAGTGGGATTTCTGGTGTTATAACTTGCCCTATTCCCATCCCCCTGTCTCGAGCTCCACGGTAGCATTGTAAGCCTATAGCCTACAATAACAGTAAAAACAGCAGCCTGGCAGCTACCAGAGGGGACAGAATGGAGTTTGAATTCCTTTAAAACCATATTCTTGGAAAATTGTCATTATTTGACCTGTCTGGAGGTTTTCTGGGATACCCCACTCGCAAGACTTTTATTTGACCTAACTTGGAGCTTACCCTTTCCCGGAGATGTTTGTCAAATTTTTAACTTCATGAGTACCTGAGGCAGTAGAGAACAGTGGGTGCAGACTAACCATGAATCTTAAAAGAAAAAGCAGCAGAATGATATGTTCATAGGGGTTTAGAAAAGCTCCACATATTCTTGGGCATCTAGAAGTCCACACGTTATGTACAAGGCTGTGAGCATTCAGTATGGTGGGCTGAACTGCATCCTTCCAAAATTTCACATGTTGAAGTTCTAACTCCCAATACCTCAGAACATGACTTTATTTGTAGATAATTAAGATATAATGGAGTCAAATTGGTGGACCCTAATCTGATATGACTGGTGTCCTTCTAGGAAGAGATTAAGACATAGACACACAAAGAGGAAGGACCATGTGAAGACACAGAGAGAAGATGGCCACCTACAAGCAAGGATGGAGGCCCTCAGAGGAAACTAGCCCTGCCAACAACTTGATCTTGGATTCCTAGCCTCCAGAATTGTGAGAAAATTAATTTCTGTTGTTTAAACCACCCAGTCAGTGGTAATTTGTTAAGAGAGTCCTGGCAAATGAATACACCCAGGGCTGTATGCATGCTCAGGAAGAACCCAGAGAGACCCTGAATTCTCAACTCTGGGGGCCTTTGGGCCCTGTGTAAATAGGAGGTAAAGGCTAAGGCAGATTTGTCAACTGCCTGACTCAAAGTTGAAGCAAAACCCCATGAACTCAGGACCCCCAGCAAATACTATGAGATTTATTGGTCCTGGGAATTAAAAAAAATCCCTGTCCAATTATTAGCTGATCTCTAAGCTAAGTGAAAAGATATCGCATAGTCATATACGATAAATAATATAGACTTTACAGAATTTGTTCAGAAAAGTCAATTACTAGGCAAAGACCGTAAATCAGCTATTTTAAATACATTCAAAGAGCTAAAAGAAACCATGCCCAAAGAACTGGAGAGAAAGTATGACAATAATATCTCACCAAATACAAAATACCAACAGAGAGATAGAAATTACAGAAAGAACAGCAGAGAAATTTTGGATTTGAACGGTAGAGTAACTAAAATGCAAAATTCACAGGAAGGCTTCTTTTAGTTTCCTCTGACTGCTGTAACAATTTACTACAAACTGGGTGGCATAAAACTGCGGAAATTTATTTTCTCAGAGTTCTGGTTGCCAGAAGTCTGAAATCAGTTCACTGGGCCCAAAACAAGATGTGAGGAGGACCATGCTCCCTCGGAGGTTCTAGGGGAGACTCAGTCCCTTCTTATTCCAGCCTCTGTTGAACGCCGGCATTCCCTGCCCACGGCCACATCACTCTAATCTCTGCTTCTCGGCCACACTGCCTTCCCTCTTCTGCCTGCCATCAAATATACCTCTGCATCTCTCTTCTAAGGATACATGTCACTGCATATAGGGCTGACATGGATAACCTATGATAATCTCCCCAATTCAGTGCAAAATGTGAGAGAATGCCAATTCAGCGTACATAGTTAACTATAATTTTTTTTTAAAAGTAGGGAGACACAGTATTACTGGTTCAGAGCCAGGTAAGTTGGTTTATTTGTTGGTGAAAGAATGTACTATTTTCTGACAACTGAAAGGAAGGGTTTTGCAAAGGAAATACAGGGAATAGTTTAGAAGCAGTAATATGTAGCTAGGAGAGCTCTGACAATGCCTTCTTCTGCCTGCTGTTCTTGGGCCATGGAAAGTGGACAAATGCTGCTTAAGAGGGCAGGTAAAAGTTACTTAAAACCAGATGGTAGAAGAAAGTTCTGGAGTTATTGAGAGGAGAGGAGCGTTGTTTTTCCTTTCATGATGATGATGATGATGACATTAGAATAAACTTTCCAGGGATCAGCATGGCAAGGAGTTCAACTGACCAGTAATAATCAGAGATAAAGGCTTACAAAGTAATATGGAACCAGAAGAATAGGGAGAGAAGGAGCTTCTGTTTAGAGAGAAAGAAAGAAAGACAGAATGAAAGTTATTGAGAAGATAAGTGATTCAGAATGTCCAGAACTAGATATATCCTCTAGAACAGGGCAAGAGTTAATAGGTGCTGTTAACTGTGATACTATACTTTCAGAAATATTGTTCTCACATTACCACTGATATTGGATTTTACCATTGTGATTATGAATTACTGAATATATGTGTGCGGTAGACGATTTAATGGTGATGGCTCTAAGGTTTATTTTCCCTTCTTATTAAACATTCTGGCAGGAGGAATTTAATAACTTGATACTGCTGAGAGTGACCACAAAGGTTCAGGATTTGGCGAGGCTCTAAGTTGAGTGACAGAGCTGGGAGGACGTGGTACTGACAATCGCAGGAAGTAACGTCAGGTTGAATATAAATATTCCAAACAGATGTGTGTTCAGAAAGCCTGCTTCACTTTTCTGAGCAAACTCTGTGGATAAAAAGAATCATTTGATATTAGCAAGTAGGCCTAGACCTTCTGGGACCAACCTAGGTAAATGAGGAGCTGGTCGGGGGTTCAGTCATTTGTGGGCTTCTAGGATGAGCAGCTGCAGAAAAAGGAAAATGTTTGAATGAAAAAAATACAATAACCCTTTAACTTTCCTGGACACAGGTTCTCATTCCATAATAGCCGACTGCACAGACCACATTTATGGTAATTTCTCAAACTCCATGCACAAATTTTAGGTCTGAACAAAATGTACTGTGTATGAATGACACCAAGTGAAAGCAGAATGAATTGAACTGAGTATGTTACTAATATAGGAAGCACTCACTCTAATTGAAGAAAAGAACATTGCTGTTTAACCTATAGGACCGAAGTTTTATTACTGTTGAGAACAATTCTTAAAACTTGAAAGGTGATGTTCTTTTCCTCTATAAAAGCAATAAGAATTGTATTTCACAGCTGAACTTTCATATTTTCTTATGTCTGAACAACTTAGGATAATTTTAGCTAAAAATTGCAATCAGAAATCAAATTTGGATAAATACAAATTTTGGAAGCCTAATAATTTGCAGTGGCTTTGTTTCCAGACTTAACTCAAATATTGTCACTACTGAATACATGTGAAAAATTATAAATTCTGACTGTAAATCTATAAATACCTATCTGTCACTATGATAATATTCACTATACAGTATATAAACCTTTTTTTTGTTTTAGTGTTTCAAACCGTATTTTTTTGTGTGTGTGTGGTACATGGGCCTCTCACTGTTGTGGCCTCTCCCGTTGCGGAGCACAGGCTCCGGACGCGCAGGCTCAGCCGGCCATGGCTCACGGGCCCAGCCGCTCTGCGGCATGTGGGATCTTCCCAGGCCAGGGCACGAACCCGTGTCCCCTGCATCGGCAGGCGGACTCTCAACCACTGCGCCACCAGGGAAGCCCCAAACTGTATTTTTTTGTTTTATTGAACTTAAAGTTTTGTTTTTTTGTTTTTTTTTTTGCTTAGCATTTTTATTTTCTATTTCTAGGTAACAACTGTTAGGAAAACTTTTTCTTTGGGTAAAATCTGTATTATTTTTTCTCATTTGCAGCTTGGTTGCAACAAAGGAAACAGATAGTGCAAGGTCTCGAAGTGCCCCAATGTCACCTTCTGACTTTCTGGATAAATTAATGGGAAGGACGTCGGGGTATGATGCAAGAATCAGACCCAATTTTAAAGGTAATTGTTTTACTTACTACAATATATGACATGTGTTTTATTTTTTATTATGTTTTAACATCTTTATTGGAGTATGATTGCTTTACAATAGTGTGCCAGTTTCTGCCCTATAACAGAGTTAATCAGCTATACGTATACATATATCCCCATATCTCCTCCCTCTTGCATCTCCCTCCCTCCCACCCTCCCTATCCCACCCCTCTAGGTGGTCATAAAGCACCGAGCTGATCTCCCTGTGCTATGCGGCTGCTTCCCACTAGCTATCTATTTTACATTTGGTAGTGTATATAAGTTCATGCCACTCTCTCACTTCACCCCAGCTTACCTTTCCCCCTCCCCATGTCCTCAAGTCCATTCTCTACATCTGCATCTTTATTCCTGTCCTGCCCCTAGGTTTGTCAGAACCTTTTTATTTTTTTAGATTCCATATATATGTGTTAGCATATGGTATTTGTTTTTCTCTTTCTGACTTACTTCACTCTGTATGACAGATGATTAAACAAGATAAATTTTCAAATTGATTTCCCCCCAAATTCTAAAGCTTATTTCCAATAATCCACCAAGCACTATATTGGTCAAAGATATGCCTTAAAAGAAGAAATATATTCTCATGTTAATAGCTCTCACAATTAGTCTTCTTTTGACCATACAACATTACATTAGTTTGTGTACAATCTCATGATTTGATATTTTTATACATTATGAGATGATGATTGCAATGAGTTTAGGTACCATCTGTCACCATACAAAGTTGTTACAACATTGTTGACTATATTCCCTATGCTGTACATTACATCGCCATTGACTTATTTATTTTACAGCTGGAAGTTCATAACTTTTAATCTCCTTCACCTATTTCAGTCATCACCCTACCACCTTCCCCTCTACTCCCTTGTCTATTTTCTTTCTCTTTTAAAAAATGTGCCTACTGAATCAAATGAACTAATTTAAAGTGGATATTATATATGCTTTCCCTTCCAATTTGTCAAAAACCAGGAATTAATACTGTGAGGTTTTAGGGGCATGTCTATCAATAATGTGATATTCCACTAGTCTAATTTTTTTGAAAAAAATAAAGGAGCAAAATTAACTATATATTTTTTAAAAAAGAATAGGAACAGAAATTTGCCAAACAGATGTGACAATATATTACAATAACTTAAATGATTTAGTATTCACTTCTTCATGGATTAAAAAAAAATTTTTTTTTTTTTTTTTGCTGTGCTGTGCAGCATGCAGGGCCTTAGTTCCCCGACCAGGGATGGAACCCATGTCCCTGCAGTGAAAGCACGGAGTCCTGACCACTGGACATGGATTAAAATCTTAATGGAAAAAAAAAAACAAAACCTAGAAAATACCTAGATAACTGATCAGACAATAGGAAAATGTTTTTAAAATATAAAATTGAGAAAAATCTGTATGTTTGACCTTTCAGGAATTTATAAATTTCGTACGAGGAAAACAAAAAATCTTAGTAGAGACATTCTCAGACAATTTGCAGAAGATAAATTAGAATATTCAACCTAATTAACAATCAATGAAGTGCAAGTTATAATAATAATGTGACAGCATTTTCGCCTTTCAAATTATCAACATTTAACAATAATATTACTGATAATTATTTCAGTCTCAAACACATTATTATAAAATTTATTTCTGGAATACTGATTTTAAATTTGTGATTGTTTTCACAAGTACATTTACATTAAAACAAAATTTACCTTCCAGACCATAGAAAAGAACAATTATTAAAAAACTATAAAATGACTTTATTAAAATGTAACTTTGGGGCTTCCCTGGTGGCGCAGTGGTTGAGAGTCCGCCTAACGATGCAGGGGACACGGGTTCGTGCCCCGGTCTGGGAAGATCCCACATGCCGCAGAGCGGCTGGGCCCGTGAGCCATGGCCGCTGAGCCTGCACGTCCGGAGCCTGTGCTCCGCAACGGGAGAGGCCACAACAGTGAGAGGCCCGCATACCGCAAAAAAAAAAAAAAAAAAGTAACTTTGTATTTGCTCTTTTATATACTGCTAAGTTTGAAAAACTCTAGATGTAGACATTTTTCTTTAAACAAAATTATGATACTTATTTGTACTATTTTGTATCATTTCTCTAAAATAAGTACACCTTTTAAAAATCCTATTTGTTTGAGAGAAAACACTGCAGTAACAGGCATAAGCCACACAAACTGCAGGAAGGTTGTGTTGCACATTGCCAGGCGGATGTTATTTTGTATGTTTATCTGTTTGTTGTTTTATGATAATAGTAAAAATCGTGGACCTGAATTGGGTAAAAATTAAATTGTCCAAAAATATTAGTGATGAATAGCCTCAGCAGACCTTCAGCACAATTCTACTTCTTTGAGGCAAACACTCCAAAAGGAAAATTGGTCACTTCCAGTGAGCATCTGTTTAATCTCTTTGATGGCTTTCCAGGCCTTTTACAAAGAAGGTGCTATGAAAGTTCTTTGCACTAACTAGACTGCTAATTGGATGCCTCCATTCTTGCATTCTACCTCTTCTGTTTTTCTTTTCTGCCCGATAATTTCTCTTTTTTTCCTGCAGGAATAATTATGTTTATTCATCTTGTTCACTCTCTTGAAGCCATTAGTTTTCTTGCATGTGATGGAAATGCTTTGTCGTTGAGGAAGGGCTGAGTTGATTTGCCCGGGTGCTGATACATGTTTTGTCTGCTGTGTATGGAGAGAGATAGTTTTCTGCTGTTTCTCTCTCTGGGAAAGGAAATCTGACAGAGATGATACTGCCCTGGGCACAGCTTTGCTTTAGGTGAGTGTTGAGTGGCAAGGCTTTGGTCTGGGGTTCTCCAAATGCCAGAATAGCGATGACTTTCGTTTTGAGGTACTGGCAGGAACCCTGTTTTCCCCAGTTACTTTTTTTTTTTTTGCAAAGAGAAGTTGAATAAATTCTGGGAATCTAATGTATAGCCTTGAGATTATAGTTAACAGTACTCTATTATATAGACTTAAAAGTTCTCACCACAAAAAAGAAACAGTAATTATGTGACGGTGGAGGTGTTAGCTAATGCTAAAGTCATCATCTTATTGCAGTATCAAATCAACACGTTGTACATCTTGAACTTACACAATGTTGTATGCCTTTTATATCTCAATAAAGCTGGAAAAAGAAAACATTTAAAAAGTCAGCATTGCTTACAGAATCATATTATTTCCAATCACCTTAATAAGCTATGTTTGCAAAAGGAAAAAAAAAGTTATGTGCATCCTTCAAACCCATGGAAATTCCAGGCCATCCCGGCTCTAGGGGACTATGAATAAGTGAGCAGGGAGCTTCCTGAGACAGGCGTCTATGGCCTCCCCTGCTGCCCAACCTAACTACCCACCTCCTTTCCTGTGGATGATGGCCCTGAACTTTGTGCCTCTTAGCACTTAGCTTCCTTCTCCATGCAGTTCTAATCATCATTTATTTTAGACTTTTCTCTGTTTTGTCTGTCAACCATTTTCTTCTGCCTTCTATATTTTATGTGATTAAACCAATTCTGACTTTCCTCTCATTCTCTTTGGTGTGATATATCTAGTCTCATTTTTATTCAATAATATCATTTTTATGCATTTGGAGAGAAGAAAACTATGCTCGATCCTCCATCCTGAAATAGAAGTTTCCAGGAATCACTGGAAACTGGAAACCAGTTTAACAGAAAAAAAGCAATTGCATAGAAAATAAAAGTACATCCATAGACAATAAAATATTATTTAACTAGACTGTCTACCAGCTTTTTCTAGATTTTGTTTCTTTCCTTTGACTCTATTGTTTAGGCGCTCAGTTGGTCTTTGATAACCTTAAAACTAATTTGGATTCAGGCAGAAAGTACTCTGTCAGCAATCACCTGTTTGTGTATTCCTCCTATATATTTATTGCATTTTCGTTAGGTTTTATCATTCTGCCTCCAATGACCATTCTCTTTATCTAGAAATAACATTGTTCACCTTCACTATGTCTCTGTGGTTTCTGTCTTTTCATCTGTAATATTTCTCTATATTAATCCTTTTCTCCCACATCACAAGTGCAATTTTCATAGTCTCTTCTGCTATAACTCTTTCTATCCCCAGAATGGAATGTGTACCTATCACTCATTTCTGCACATATTTTTTTTCAGGGAAAGTGTTAGAATCTTCTTTATCCATTTTAATTATTCCTATCCATCCAGATACAATGCTTCTTGAATAAAATTCACAGTTATTTTTTGAAAAAACTGTATTTTCTTTTTTCATTTTTATGTAATACAAGGTCATTTTAACAAGAAAAATCTCTTAAAAATAAGCCTTTCTCGAAATTGAGTTATTTGTAGTGAGGTGGATGGACCTAGAGTCTGTCATACAGAGTGAAGTAAGTCAGAAAGAGAAAAACAAATACCATATGCTAACACATATATATGGAATCAAAAAAAAAAAATGGTCATGAAGAACCTAGGGGCAAGATGGGAATAAAGATGCAGACCTACTAGAGAATAGACTGGAGGATACGGGGAGGGAGAAGGGTAAGCTGGGACAAAGTGAGAGAGTGGCATGGACATACATACACTACCAAAAATAAAATAGATAGCTAGTGGGAAGAAGCCGCAAAGCACAGGGAGATCAACTCGGTGCTTTGTGACCACCTAGAGGGATAGGAGAGGGAGGGTGGGTGGGAGGGAGGGAGACTCAAGAGGGAAGGGATATGGGAACATATGTATATGTATAGCTGATTCACTTTGTTATAAAGCAGAAACTAACACAGCATTGTAAAGCAATTATACTCCAATAAAGATGTAAAAAAAAAGTTGAAAACTTCAAAAAAAAAAATAAGGCTTTCTAAAACTGTAGATGAACACCTGAAATGTTCACAGATTTAAATTCTGCACCCTGTATTTTTAGATTTTGTTTGATTCTTTTATTCTTTTTTTTTCAACATCTTTACTGGAGTATAATTACTTTACAATGTTGTGTTAGTTTCTGCTGTATAACAAAGTGAATCAGCTATATGCATATATATAGCCCCATATCCACTCTCTCTTGCATCTCCCTTCCCCCCCCCCACCCTATCCCATCCCTCTAGGTGGTCACAAAGCACCAAGCTGATCTCCCTGTGCTATGCAGCTGCTTCCCACTAGCTATCTGTTTTACATTTGGTAGTGTATATATGTCCATGCCACTGTCTCACTTCATCCCAGCTTACCCTTCCCCCTCCCCATGTCCTCAAGTCCATTCTCTATGTCTGCATCTTTATTCCTGTCCTGCCCTTAGGTTCATTAGAACCATTTTTTTTTTTTTTACATTCCATATATGTGTGTTAGCATATGGCATTTGTTTTTCTCTTTCTGACTTATTTCACTCTGTATGACAGACTCTAAGTCCATCCACTTCACTACAAATACTCAGTTTCACTTCTTTTTATGGATGAATAATATTCCATTTTACATACGTGCCACATCTCCTTTATCCATTCCTTTGTCAATGGACACTTAGGTTGCTTCCATGTCCTGGCTATTGAAAATAGTTCTGCAATCAACATTGTAGTATATGACTCTTTTTGAATTATGGTTTTCTCAGGGTATATGCCCAATAGTGGGACTGCTGGGTCATATGGTAGTTCTATTTTTAGTTTTTTAAGGAACCTCCATATTGTTCTCCATAGTGGCTATATCAATTTACATTCCCACCAACAGTGCAAGAGGGTTCCCTTTTCTTCAGACCGGTGTGAGGTGGTACCTCATTGTAGTTTTGATTTGCATTACTCTAATGATTAGTAATGTTGACCATCCTTTCATGTGTTTGTTGGCCATCTGTATATCTTCTTTGGAGAAATGTCTGTTTAGGTCTTTTGCACATTTTTGGATTGGGTTGTTTGTTATTTTGATATTGACCTGCATGAGTTGCATGTAAATTTTGGAGATGAATCCTTTGTCAATTGCTTCATTGGCAAATATTTTCCCCCAATCTGAGGGTTGTCTTTTCGTCGTTTATGGTTTCCTTTGCTGTGCAAAAGATTTTAGGCTTCATTAGGTCCCATGTGTTTATTTTTGTTTTTATTTCCATTTCTCTAGGAGGTGGGTCAAAAAAGATCTTGCTGTGATTTATGTCATAGAGTGTTCTGCCTATGTTTTCCTCTAAGAGTTTGATAGTGTCTGGCCTTACATTTAGGTCTTTAATTCATTTTGAGTTTATTTTTGTGTATGGTGTTAGGAAGTGTTCTAATTTCATTGTTTTACATATAGCTGTCCAGTTTTTCACACCAAGTATTGAAGAGGCTGTCTTTTCTCCATTGTATACTCTTACCTCCTTTATCAAAGATAAGGTGACCATATGTGCTTGGGTTGATCTCTGGGCTTTCTATCCTGTTCCATTGATCTATATTTCTGTTTTTGTGCCAGTACCATACTGTCTTGATTACTGTAGCTTTGTAGTATAGTCTGAAGTCTGGGAGCCTAATTCCTCCAGCTCCGTTTTTCTTTCTCAAGATTGCTTTGGCTCTTTGGGGTCTTTTGGGTTTCCAACAAATTGTAAAATTTTTTGTTCCAGTTCTGTGAAAAATGCCATTGGTAGTTTGATATGGATTGCACTGAATCTGTAGATTGCTTTAGGTAGTATAGTGATTTTCACAATTTTGATTCATCCAATCCAAGAACATGGTATATCTTTTCATCTGTTTCTATCATCGTTAATTTCTTTCATCAGTGTCTTATAGTTTTTTGCATACAGGATTTTTGTCTCCTTAGGTAGGTTTATTCCTGGGTATTTTATACTTTTTGTTGCAATGGTAAATGAGAGTGTTTTCTTAATTTCTATTTCATATTTTTCATCATTAGTGTATAGGAATGCAAGAATTTTGTGTGCATTTATTTTGTATCCTGCTACTCGACCTAATTCATTGATGAACTCTAGTAGTTTTCTGGTAGCATCTTTAGGATTCTCTATGTATAGTATCATGTCATCTGCAAACAGTGACAGTTTTACTTCTTTTCTGATTTGGATTCCTTTTATTTCTTTTTCTTCTCTGATTGCTGTGGCTCAAACTTCCAAAACTATGTTGAATAATAGTGGTGAGAGTGGGCAACCTTGTCTTGTTCCTGATCTCAGAGGAAATGGTTTCAGTTTTTCACCATTGAGAATTATGTTGGCTGTGGGTTTGTCATATATGACCTTTATTATGTTGAGGTAGGTTCCCTCTGTGCCTACTTTCTGGAGATTTTTTATAATGTATGTTGAATTTTGTCAAAAGATTTTTCTGCATCTATTGAGATGATCATTATGGTTTTTCTCCTTCAGTTGGTTAATATGGTGTTTCACATGATTGATTTGTGTATGTTGAAGAATCCTTGCATTACTGGGATAAACCCACTTGATCATGGTGTATGATCCTTTTAATGTGCTGTTGGATTCTATTTTCTAGTATTTTGTTGAGTATTTTTGCATCTGTTTCATCAGTGATATTGGCCTTGTTTTCTTTCTTTGTGACATCTTTGTCTGGTTTTGGTATCAGGGTGATGGTGGCCTCGTAGAATGAGTTTGGGAGTGTTCTTCCCTCTGTTTTATTTTGGAAGAGTTTGAGAAAGATAAGTGTTAGCTCTTCTCTAAATGTTTGATAGAATTCACCAGTGAAGCCATCTGGTGCTGGGCTTCTGTTTGCTGGAAGATTTTTAATCACAGTTTCAATTTCAGTGCTTGTAATTGGTCTGTGTATATTTTGTATTTCATCCTGGTTCAGTCTCAGAAGGTTGTGCTTTTCTATGAATTTGTCCATTTCTTCCAGGTTGTCCATTTTATTGACATATAGTTGCTTGTAGTATTCTCTTATGATCCTTTCTATTTCTGCAGTGTCAGTTGTCACTTCTCTTTCATTTCTAATTCTGTTGATTTGAGTCTTCTCCCTTTTTTTCTTGGTGAGTCTGGCTAAGGGTTTATCAATTTTGTTTATCTTCTCAAGAACCAGCTTTTAGTTTTATTGATCTTTGCTATTGTTTCCTTCATTTTTCATTTATTTCTGATCTGATCTTTATGATTTCTTTCCATCTGCTAACTTTGGGGTTTTTTTGTTCTTCTTTCTCTGATTGCTTTAGGTGTAAAGTTAGGTTGTTTATTTGAGATGTTTCTTGTTTCTTGAGGTAGGATTTTATTGCTACAAGCTTCCCTCTTAGAACTGCTTTTGCTGCATCCTATAGGTTTTGGGTCATCGTGTTTTCATTGTCATTTGTTTCTAGGTATTTTTTGATTTCCTCTTTGGTTTCTTCAGTGATCTCTTGGTTATTTAAGAGTGTATTGTTTAGCCTCCATGTGTTTCTATTTTTTACAGTTTTTTTCCTGTAATTGATATCTAGTCTCATAGCATTGTGGTCAGAAAAGGTACTTGATACGATTTCAGTTTTCTTAAATTTAGCAAGGCTTGATTTGTGACCCAAGATATAGTCTGTCCTGGAGAATATTTCACGTGCACTTGAGAAGAAATTGTATTCTGTTGTTTTTGGATGGAATGTCCTATAAACATCAATTAAGTCCATCTTGTTTAATGTATCATTTAAAGCTTGTGTTTCCTTATTTATTTTCATTTTGGATGATCTGTCCATGGGTGAAAGTGGGTGTTAAAGTCCCCTACTATGATTGTGTTACTGTCGATTTCCCCTTTTATGGCTGTTAGTATTTGCTTTATGTATTGAAGTGCTCCTATGTTGGGTGCATATATATTTACAATTGTTATATCTTCTTCTTGGATTGATCCCTTGATCATTATGTAGTGTCCTTCTTTGTCTCTTGTAATAGTCTTTATTTTAAAGTCTCTTTTGTCTGACATGAGAATTGCTATTGCAGCTTTCTTTTGATTTCCATTTGCATGGAATATCTTTTTCCATTCCCTCACTTTCACTCTGTATGTGTCCCTAAGTCTGAAGTGGGTCTCTTGTAGACAGCATATGTACCAGTCTTGTGTTTTTATCCATTCAGCCAGTCTATGTCTTTTGGTCGGAGCATAATCCATTTAAATTTAAGGTAATTATCAATATGTATGTTCCTATTACCATTTTCTTAATGGTTTTGCGTTTGTTATTGTAGGTCTTTTCCTTCTCTTGTTTCCTGCCTAGAGAAGTTCCTTTAGCATTTGTTGTAAAGCTGGTTTGGTGATTCTGAATTCTCTTAACTCTTGCTTGTCTGTAAATGTTTTAATTTCTCCATCGAATATGAATGAGATCCTTGCTGGACAGAATAATCTTGGTTGTAGCCTTTTCCCTTTTATCACTTTAAATGTGTCCTGCCATTCCCTTCTGGCTTGCAGAGTTTCTGCTGAAAGATCAGCTGTTAACCTCATGGGGATTCCCTTGTATGTTATTTGTTGCTTTTCCCTTGCTGCTTTTAATATTTTTCTTTCTATTTAATTTTTGATAGTTTGATTAATATGTGTCTTGGGATGTTTCTTCTTGGATTTATCCTGTATGGGAGTCTCTGTGCTTCCTGGACTCGACTGACTATTTCCTTTCCCATGTTAGGGAAGTTTTCAACTATAATCTCTTCAGATATTTTCTCAGTACCTTTCTTCTTGTCTTCTTCTTCTGGGACCCCTATAATTCGAATATTGGTGCATTTAATGTTGTTCCAGAGGTCTGTGAGACTGTCCTCAATTCTTTTCATTCTTTATTCTGCTCCCTGGCAGTTATTTCCACCATTTTATCTTCCAGCTCACTTACCCGTTCTTCTGCCTCAGTTATTCTGCTATTGATTCCTTCTAGAGTATTTTTAACTTCAGTTATTGTGTTGTTCATCACTGTTTGTTTGCACTTTACTTCTTTCAGATCCTTGTTAAACGTTTCTTGTATTTTCTCCATTCTGTTTCTGAGATTTTGGATTATCTTTACTATCATTACTCTGAATTCTTTTTCAGGTAGTTTGCCTATTTTGTCTTCATTTATTTGGTCTTGTAGGTTTTTGCCTTGCTCTTTCATCTGTAACATTTTTTGTCATTTCATTTTTTTTGGATGGGTGGTGCTGTATTCCTGTCTTACTGGTTGTTTGGCCTGAGGCATCCAGCACTGGAGTTTTCAGGCAGTTGGATAAAGGTGGGTCTTGGTGCTGAGATTCGGCCCTCCAGGAGGCCTCACTGATTAATATTCCCTGGTGTCTGAGGTTCTCTGTTAGTCCAGTGGTTTGGACTCAGAGCTCCCACAACAGGAGCTCGGGCCTGACCTCCAGCCTAGCAACCAAGACCCCACAAGCTGCATGGTGTGGTGCACACAAAAAAAAAAAAAAGAAGGAAAGAAAGAAAAAAAGGAACAGTACAATATCAAAGAATAAAAAACAAAATAAAATTAGAAAGATCAAAAATATATTAGGGGCTTCCCTGGTGGCGCAGTGGTTGAGAGTCCGCCTGCCGATGCAGGGGACACGGGTTTGTGCCCCTGTCCGTGAAGATCCCACATGCCACGGAGCGGCTAGGCCCGTGAGCCATGGCCGCTGGGCCTGTGCGTCCGGAGCCTGTGCTCCGCGGCAGGAGAGGCCACAACAGTGAGAGGCCCACATACCGCAAAAAAAAAAAAAAAAAAAATATATATTAGGAAAACTAGAAATATAATTGAAACGACTGCAACAAGGTAGAATAAAACCACAAGAGAAAAAAAATGGGGGTTCGGGGGGAACAAGCCAAAAGGAGAGAACAGTAAAGTATAAAGAATAAAATAAAATTAGAAAAATAAAAGATTTTTTAGGAAAAATAAAAATATAAATGAATCAATAAGAATGAATCAACAAGGTAAAACAGAGCCCGAATGTAAAAGAGGAAAAAAGAAAAAAAAAGCCTTGCTAATGGGTGTGGAGTTTAGGTAGGGGATGGAACTTAGGCAGTGGTGGGGTTTAGGGTGGGGCTGGACCTAGGCGGGTGGGGGGCGGTGATGTTTGAGCGTGGGGCGGGGCCTCTGCTTAGGACCTGCGTGGAAGGGGAGAGGCAGCACGTTGGAAGGAGGGCCTCTGGAGTGTGGAGTTCTGGAGTTTGGAGGTGGGGCCCTGAGTGAGGGTGTGTGGGTGGGGTTTAGGCCCAGCGCTTTGGAAGGGGTCTCAGAGGGGGTCTCGGAGTGTAGAGGTGGGGCCCTGGGTGGGGGTGTAGGGGTGGGGCTTCTGCTCTGCATGGCAGGAGGGAGGCTCAGAGGGCAGAGGACGAGGCCTGGGGGCCCAACAAGCTCCGGGTGCCTAAGTGGACAGGGAAGGCATTGGCCACGTTCCGTTCTGTTCCTCTGTGCCCCTCCCCCATCACCCCCAGGGTCTCCCCCATCGCTGCTGGACCCCTATCCATAGGTGGGTCCTGCTGGGTGTAGGAATTCCTCCCCTCCCCCAGCCGCCCCTCAGGAGTGCTGTTCCCGTAGGTCTGGCCTTCACATTTGCTCCCCCTTCCCTCCCTCCCACTCCCTCAGGACCCATGCATCTGGAGGGGGCCTAGGTGGGCAGAGGATCACGCCTGGCATCTCAGCAGGTTCCTGGGGGCCCAAGTGGGCAGGGGAAACCTGGCCACGCTCCTTTTTATCCTCTGCCCTCCCAGTCGTCCCCCAATTTCCCCCTTCGGGCGTGGGATCCCTTCCCCTCCCCAGCCTCCCCTCAGGGACGCCAGTCCTGTCCCGCCTCCACTTCTCCTCCCCTCACTCCCACCACACTCCACATCCTACCCAGTTGCTGGGGGTTCCTCCCGTCCCCTGAGCTGTCCGTGGTCCCACACCGGTGCCTGGTAGGTGCCCTAGTTGTGCGGAGACGAGAATTCCGCGTCCTCCTAGTCTGCCATCTTGACTCTGCCCCTGATTATTTTCTAATATATTCTCTCTGTAGTACTTATTTCTCTTTTTTTTATTTTAAAGCATTCTGAAACTAACAGAAGATTTGCAAGTATAGCACAAACTATTTTTTTGCCCAAACCACTTGAAAGTAAGTTGTTGACCTGATGCCCCAATACTTGGGTGTATCATGCCAAAAAGAACATTATCTTAGATAACCACAGTCTAATCATTGAAACAAGCAAATTAACATGGATATATTGCTACCATCTAATTTGCAGGCTCCCATTCAAATTTTATCAGCCATCTAAATAATGGCTTCACAGCAAAAGAATCCGGTTTAGAATCATGTCTTGTGTTTTACAGGTCATTTCTCATTGTCTCCTTCAGTCCAAACAGAGCCTCATTCTTCCTATGACTGTCATGATCTTGGCATTTAAAAAGATATTATTATTCTTTATTTAACAGAATATTCCTCGATTTGCATTAGTCTCATGTTTCCTCGTGATTCAGTTTAGGTAATGCATCTTGATAGGAATATCACAGCAGTGATGCTGTGTTCTAATTGCATCTTATTAGGTTGTGGACGATGTTAATTTTTTACCATGACTGATGATGTTCACTTTGATTAACTGGCTAAGTTGGTGTCTGCCAGAATGTATCTATATACATACACATATAAGCATAAGTATACATACACATATATGCATAAGTATACATACATATACACACATATGTATATACACACACACACATATATTCATTTAGATCTATGTATTTAATTCTCTATCTGCTGAAAACCATGAGTTCTCCCTGGTATCTCTACTACCATAGATTTATTCTAGTTTCTGAGTCTCCATATTTTAAATCTCTCATTTGACAGTAAGGCTCCCATTATCCTTAATATAATTACATATTTGATCAATATGTAATGAATCTCCCTTGTCTGCTGCCACTCCCTCTCCTGCACAAATTCCTCAGGGTCCTGTTCAGACTCTCACTCCCCATGCAAGGCAGCCCCACTCAGGCTTCAACACTCCATGCTGTGAAATCCTTCCCTGCTGATGTCCTTCTCACCGTGCTGTAGTTGTCCACACTCCCCACAGCCATCCCCAGCGTGGAAGCCTATCTTGTACTGCCCAAGAGAATGGATTTCGGCTACATTTTCAAGAAGGAAAGGGAAGGGAAAGGGAAGAATAAATTAGATCCTATTTTTATGCCATAAATTTCAAACCTTTTTTCAAGTATCTAAAAAAAATCTAAAATATGGATTTACAGCAATCAAATATGCTTTTGTCAATTAAAAAATAAATATCTTTCCTCATGACCTGACTACATAAATATATATATTTATCTAAAATAAAAACAAATCACTAAACAGATTTTTTTGAAATTTAATGTTTTGATTGCAGTCTTATGTCTTTCAAAATGGTGTGGCTTTAAAGCAACATTACATTAAAAGTTTTTTAGAGTCATTTTCATGAACACTTGGGTTATTTTTTTGTCTCTATGTTTATTTGCTCTAGATTTGCCTGGTGAACAATTTTTCCCCAACATGAATAACAATAATGTAACTGCCAAGGCTTTGCATTGTACTTTGCCATTTTGCCTTTGTCCATCTCTGAGCTTAAAAGCCTCGTTCTGTTTCTTTTCTTATTTTTATTTTTTGTGATACGCGGGCCTCTCACCATTGCGGCCTCTCCCGCCACAGGCTCCAGACGTGCAGGCCCAGCGCCCACGGCCCACAGGCCCAGCCGCTCCGCGGCACGTGGGATCCTCCCGGACCAGGGCACAAACCCGTGTCCCCTGCACTGGCAGGCGGACCCTCAACCGCTGCGCCACCAGGGAAGCCCCATGTTCTGTTTCTTTAAGAGGCATCTAAAAGAAGACATGCTGCTGAAAACATCTGCAACTACTGTCATTTGCTTTTCAGGCCAACGATGGCTAAGGCAATGAACAATTTTAAAGCACAATTTGCCATATGGATGCTATAGCAGTTATTTGCTCTGTTGCTAAACATAGCAGTATATTAGATGGATATAACAGTTTTTTGCTTTGGCACAGAGAAGTACCAGATTGACCAATGACTGCTAAACAGGTGCTCTCTGTAATGGCAATAGAAGATTTACAATCCCCTCTGAGCTTCATTCCCTACAAAATTTTTGAATATATAATATATATTAATAGTGAGGGTAGAAAGACTACTCCAAGACTGCCCCCCTGATCTGACATGGATCAGAATCTTAAAGTGTAGAATATACTGCCTTATAAACTGTATCCACTTCATTCCTTGTACTCTATCTCCACTGTCACTGTCCTTGATCAGGGCCATTGTATTTCCCATCTAAACTGTTACAATAAATTCCTATTTTCTCTATGTTTAAGCTTTTGCTATCCATTCAACCATTCACCATGTTGTGTTGGTTTACTACACTCTCATGAACAAGAATCTGTAAAGACTCCTTCATGTTCATAAAGTAAATTCCAAATACCTTGGTATTACATTGAAGAAATTCTATGATCTAGCCCAAGACTATCTTTAAAAACAGTAGACTTTATTTCCAAATTACTTCATACCTTAATATATTTTAAATTTCTTTAAAATAAAATAAATTCTATATATGTATTATATATATATATATATATATATATATATATCATGTGAGTATATATCTTATATGTATATCTTTCAAGTGAGTGCTCTATTTTTCAAATTTGAAATTAAAGTCTGGTGCCTGAATCCATTCACCTTTCTTTATGCTGAAGAAGAGAATACATACAAATAAGTAGTAAAATGGAAACTAAATAGCACTTTTGTATGTCCTAATAACCAGGCGAGGAACACATCTGATAACTGATGGATTAGACAATAAAGCTTAGGGCAGGCTGACTTTCTGACCTTAGGAAGTTTTCTGCACCTGATGGGAGGCACTGGAGAAGCAAGGGCTGGAGTCTGGTTCATACAGTGTGAGGCATCATGTTCCCAGCTGCTAGTGAAAGCCTAAAGTAGCCCCCTCTCCTGGGACCATTGCTGTTCTATGGAAACATGTTATTTTAGGGAGAAAACAAATGCATCAGAGGAGTCCTCCTCCTAGCACAGTACTTCATATCGCTCCCTTTCAGAACCTTTCTGGAATCATTAGGATGTGGTGTACAGCACCTGCTCTCAGGGGACCCTGAAATGCATCAGAACAGACATTACTAACTTCAGGTCACTGAAGCCTATGCTGAATTTTCACCTTCATCCTATTTTTCACCAATATTATCTGTAATTCTATGCATAATGATTAAATTTAGAAGATGAGACTAAAAAATAAAAGCTCTGCCCCTTGCTGAATTAAAATAAGAAATTCATCCCCCCACTTTTCTTTATTCCAGTTTCAGCCAAAGAGTTCACAGTCAGATAGAGCTGGCAGTTGTGTAGCAGCAGCTTCTTACAGGGTCATGTTTCCCCAACATGGATGTACCTCTAGCTTCATTCTACTGGAAGATGAATTAACCCAATACTAAAACGTTTGCGTTTTCCCTCCTCCAATGGATTTGAGTCAATGACAGAATATGTCTTGAGGGAAAAGATATTCCCCAGATTCATGTTGCTGTTAACAGCAAACGAAAATAGCAGAATTTTAGAGTTCTCAAGAAGAAAGAGAATAGCCTAGAGAATATCAAAGATTGGCTTTTAGTTTTTCAAGATTCCAGTCAGGCTGTGTATATATTTTAGAATTCACCACCTTAGACTTAAATTAAGTTAAAAAAAAAAATATATATATATATATATATACACACACACACACACACACACACACATATATGTATCTTCTAACAGTTAATTGTGACTTCATACTTCTCTTATGGTGGGATAAAATAATCGTGGAGTACAATACCTGTGCTTTCTCTTCTCTTACGTGGTGACAAGACATTTCTATCATCCTACAAATTTTAAAAAAATTGTTAATATTTAGAAATAACATTTTGAAAAAACGTTTTTTAAAGTTAAAAAAGAAACCCATTCTACTAGTAATAACTAATTATAGCACCTCCAGGATTCAGAACTTTTATGAGGTTTTCTTAAATGTCCATCCTTTATATTTCAAACAATGTATCCTCTATATCTGTTTGAATGTTATGTTCTAGGCATCTCGACGCAATAGAATTTGGGCTCTTTCTAAGTACATAACAGCCACCATGTTTTGTTAGCAGGTTGACCAAATTTATAATAGTCAACTCTCTTATTAAAATGAATAGCTTTGCTGTTCTAAGTCCTGACTCCCGTCTCTCATTTTCTCTATCTCTAATAAAACCCCAATTCACTTTAGTCCTATGGTCTAATGGCCACAGCTGTTTCCTACTCTGGAATTTCTTATGTTGCACATCTGAATTATGTAGCTAGCTTTTAAAAATACCAGTGCCTTGGTTGCATGTCATACCAACTAAATTAGAAGGTAAGAATCATGTATCAATCTTTTTTAAAGATCACCAGGTGATTTCAATGTACATAGAATTCATAGGCCTATGGATAGACTTTATTTTTTAATTTTATTTATTAATTATTATTATTATTATTTTTTGCGGTACGCGGGCCTCTCACTGATGTGGCCTCTCCCGTTGCGGAGCACAGGCTCCGGACGCACAGGCTCAGCGGCCATGGCTCACAGGTCCAGCCGCTCCGCGGCATGTAGGATCTTCCCGGACCGGGGCACGAACACATGTCCCCTGCATCGGCAGGCGGACTCTCAACCACTGTGCCACCAGGGAAGCCCTAGACTTTACTTTTAAATAATTTTTTTTTCTGTACCTCATTCTGGCAAGATAAATGCTATCAGAAAATGAGTAGAAAAGCAAAGATGAAACTTGTGCACCAGTAATTAAGTAAATGTAAATTAAAACCTTGAGTGATAAGCTATCTTAACTAATGAAGCCGTTTTTTTAAAGAATAAAAATATTGGTACAAAGAGAACATCCCTTTTATGTTGACAAAGGATCAACAATCAGAATGGCTTTGGAGCTTTCAACAGCAATACTAGAAAATAGAAGCTAATGAAGAAATGTCTTTAAAATTCAGAAGAAAAAACAATTTCCAGCCTAAAATGTGGTACCAAATCTAGGTGTTAATTAAGTGTGAGGGCATAAAAAAGAACATTTGTAAATAAGCAAGTTCTGAAAAGCTTCACATCGTTATGCACCATTTCTCAAAAAATTACTGAAGGACATGTTCCACTAAAATGAAGAAATGGGCCAAGAAAGAAGAAGGAATGGGGACCACGAAAAGAGGTCCCACAAAGGAGAAGGATGAGCATCTCCAGTAGGAGGATTATGGGAAAGCATAAGATGACTGCTATGCTCCAGGACAACAAATCTAGGATGGAGTAAGCCTGATGGAAGAGAAAGTTAATAGAGGATCTGATGAGTCTGATACAGAAACACAGTTTAGACATTTCAGAACTTGTGCATAAGTTAATGATACCTATGGAGGAAACTATGTGAAATACATAAAACAATTATCTACCTCAGGAACATGTTCTGCAGGAAAGAGTGATCATAGTATATTATATGGTTAGTTGGAGGTAACATTTACCTTGTCATAATAAAGTAAAAAGTGAATAGTGATCTAACAACAGTGACAATGTAGCTGTATTTGGGTAATGGGAGGACAGAAAAAAGGTGTAAGGTAGCAGGGGTGGGAATAAGGTGTGAAAGAAAGCAAAATCCTTACCTTCTGCTGTGGCCGTCAGAACATATGTCTAAAATGAAAGCATCTAAAGGAGTAAAATAAACTTATTGTTCAGAGAAATTGAGGTAAACATCCAAAGAGTTGTTTAAATGAGTTGAAGTGATCATCTCCAGGGAGGGATTAAATGGGGGTATAGGGGAAGGGGCTGCTGTCTTTTTTTGTAGCAAACCTTGTAAAATTAAGTGACTCAATTACGTTCGTGTAAAAACAAACAAAATAAATTAGGCTTAGATATCAGCTTTTGTGTGTGATTTTATCTGACTAGCTTAGGCAGAGATTAACTGAGTTATTTTAACCCCTACCACACAATATTTCAGTGTTTTTTACTTGTATAGCTATCAAGTCTAATGACAGCTTTGTAGCCAGATAATGAAATGCTTTGAATTCTTTTTTTTTTTAAACTACAAATTAGAGGCATGGAGCTACTTGAAAATATTTTCGATCAGTATCTAAACAGCTTTTCTGTTTTAATCTCTTTTTCAGGCTCTCCAGTTAATGTCACGTGCAACATATTCATAAACAGCTTTGGTTCGATCGCTGAGACAACCATGGTAAGTAGGCATGTTGACTTCGTAATGAATTTCACACTGGGGTAGTTTGTAATCATGTTCATGGCAATTTTTCTGCTGGTAATATGTAATTGAAAGCCAAAATTCATACAGTGAGATTTTAAAAGATAAACTTAATAGTATAATTAAATTACAATCAACTGCAGGCAATGTTTCATTTAGAGATGGTTAGTGAAAACAAGATTGATTTTTCTCATTTCAGTAACTAAATATTAGATCTCAAATTAAAACTAAAACTTTACCTTATGAATTATTTATTTATTGTCAATGTTCTTTAATAAGCAGACATAAGCATAGAGTAAATAATGTCACATTTAATTATTTTGTATACTTATAAATGTGTTTATAATGTTATTTTAAGTATTCTGATAACCTTTCCAAATGAATATTTGATCAAATATCATAACTATTTTGCAAATTGTGGTATATGCTTTAATTTAACTGAACTCACTGAACTGAGACTTCATCACTGTGTAATTGAGAACATTTTACATAATCAAGTTATTAAAGCTAAAATATTATCATTTCCAAACCAAATGTATTCTGTTTCGAATCTTATAAGTTTCTCTAAAGATCATGTTGTATCTTTTCTTTGCCTTATAGTTTTCATTGTACATTTTAGCTAAAATAAAATAGACACATGAACCACTGAATATCTGTAAGATTGTCTAGCCAGAACTTTTAATTAATTAATTTTATTTTTTATTATTTTTAGGAACTTTTTAAAAAATTGAAACTATGTATTGTGGTTCTTAAATTACCTAGAATTATACTCCATTCCTAAATTTAGCAAGTATAATGTACATTAATTTTCAAAGTTGATTTTAGCTAAAATAGGATATGAAAAGCTTAAAGATTTATTAGCTTCTAAAGCCATTATTAAGAGAATTATTTTTATTTTACATATATCAGAATGACTTGATAACGAATTTTCTAAGGAAAAATCTAATATGTAAGTTATTATGTGGGAGGCTGTGTAGATGTGTGTGTGTGTGTGTGTGTGTGTGTGTGTGTGTGTGTGTAGAGGATCTTTCTCAACTGGAAGAGACTTTATTCAGGCACCACTTTTTTAAAATGCTGTTTTCCTCATGTATGCAATATTTAGTCATTTAGCAGCATCTCTGTGGTTCTATTCAAACTCAATATACTATAATTACAATAAAAGCCTCAGTGGAGAAGAACTGAACTCATTTTGGGGGCATTATATAGAATTATCTTCACTGCAGTATATAAATTAACACTAATGTGTGTACCTGTGTGTAAACACAGAGGAAATGACATGATTTGCTAGTGTAAGCACAGTGTGGTTCTGGTGCAGTTTTGACCCTGAAGTCACTATAATCCTGTTTCAGAAGTTGACATATTCTGGATTCTGGTTGAATATCTGGTCCTGATTCTTTTTTTTTTTAGGATGCTCATATGACTTTTATTTATTTATTCTGGTCCTGATTTATTCCCTGTATTTATACAGACCCAATTCAAATCATGTTTATAGACAAATGAATCTCTACTGGATTTTTTTCTACCTAGACTTCCCAAATTATATTTCTAGCCCTGACAACTTCCTCATTTTAATTGCTACTATACAACACTGTATCATCCTGAAAGCCTGGACATATGCTTATACTTTCTCTTTTGCAAGATCACTTCCGTGAAACAGTTTCAACAGCAATAGTTGGAAAGGTTTCTAGCCTGACTTTTCTTTGTGGGGTGGAGGAAGGGATTTGGAAAAAAGAGAAGACATGGTTGGATTTCCTCATTAAAACCTCAAAGATTGTCATGTTCCTGAAGGTCGCTGCTTTTTATGACATAGTTCATCAGTCTAGCACTAAGTGCTTATAACACACACTCCATAGGATGACGACTACATCTGCTAAATTTCTTACTTTTAGACAGACTTCCTTTGCAGAATAATATTATGCCACAAACTTGCAGAATATTGCAAATACACCCTCCCAGGGACCCTCACTCAGTTTTATTTCCCTTCTCCAGCATAGAAATCCTTTCCATTCCTTCATCTTCCATCATAATGTATCCTTTTGAAATCATTTTTAGCATCTATCACTTGCTTCTTCAGAGTCACAAGCAGCATCAATGAACATTAATCAAACACCCCAGAGGTAAAGTATTATAAAATTAACTAAGTCCACCTTGATATCTTTCTTTTTAACCTTCCAGACTCATAAACATGTGACATTATTTCTGTTCACATAATCAGATTCAATATTTGTAAAAAATTTTACTGGTATCAGGTAGGATAGCTGCAATATGGTGTCCCTCTACATAGGCATAGAGAAAATTAGATTTTTTATCTTAAGAATCAAAATATTTTGCTACCACTTGATTACTCTGATGTATTTTATTCATAGTTTCCACCATCACAGCTCTGCAACTAAACTTTACCCCATTGTTTTACTTGCCATAGTATTAAGTTAATTTATTTTTACAAAATCTTGCATTTTTTTTTAACATTCACATTTTTTATACGAATATACTTAATTTTGTTCTTACAATACAAATAACTGAATTCAACTGAAACAATGTATTAAATTGGGAGGATGGAATTTTAAATTACTTGTAATCATTAATAGATATCTTTGCATCTGAGAATTCATATCTAAAATAAAAGTGAATAATTCTCCCAATCTTTATATATTTGCTTAACAGAGATCTTAACCATGCTTAGTGTCTTCGTTGACCAACTATATTATGCTCCCTCTACTGGTCTAGTTTCTAACCTATTGTATCTCTCCCCATTTTAAAATAAGCTTTAGTCCCATTTGAGGTAATTATTTGATTCTTGAGAAAATATCTCTAGTAGATATTCTACTTTAGCCATTTTTTGAAAATTAAGTTAATTTGAATCTTTAACATATTTTGCATCTTCTTCTTGCACCAACTTTGTTTTTCTTAATATTTATGTGCATTTTTTCCCCAATAGCTTAAGCACAAATTTCTTTTTAACTGTTAAACTCATCCTTTCCCAGTGTTTGTCTAATTAACTTAATGTAGTGCCAACCATTCTCACTTGAGTACAATTTTATTATTCTTTTTTTTTTTTTTTTAAAGTTTATTCTTTCTAAATCTCTACAGTTGATAGCCCTTGTTTTATATTTGACTACCAAATTTAACACTAAGTTCTTTTTCTTTTTTTCTTTTTTTGCGGTACACGGGCCTCTCACTGTTGTGGCCGCTCCCATTGTGGAGCACAGGCTCCAGACGCGCAGGCTCAGGGGCCATGGCTCACGGGCCCAGCCGCTCCATGGCATGTGGGATCTTCCTGGACCGGGGCACGAACCCGTGTCCCCTGCATCGGCAGGCGGACTCCCAACCACTGCGCCACCAGGGAAGCCCCAATTTTATTATTCTTGACATATAGTCATCAAAAATTTTCTATGTATGTTGTGGAAATTCTAAACTTCCCTAATTTCCCTCACATTTGAATCATACGTCATTATATATAATGGGGTTCTCTAAGGATTTGTTTAGCCTCCATTACCCCAAGTTCACATTCTTCTTCAGCAGATGATGATTCAACAACTGTTGGAAACCACAGTTCTTAAAAAGATTAAATTAAAAATAAAAACTGGTTTACCATCATCAGTCACTCTTCCATTTTGCAACATGGCCTTGTGCATCTATCCTGTCTTTTAAAATGGTGGTGACAAAAGGAACATAATTTTTTTTATTGTTACAATGAGGTGAAGCTTAATATCTCCACATTAAGTGACTCTCAGTAATCGTACTCCTGCAAACCTGTGGTGAGTTGTGGATAAGGATTATATTCTGGGGTGACAGCATTTGTAAGCTGGAATTTTTTTTTAAAAATTCATATGTAACTGTATAGCAGTTAGGGTGTGTATATAGAGCTGTATTTCAAAGTGGATATATTGTCATAATGTCCTATCTTCAGCAAACAGATGGCTCTCCATCTTGTCACACATATGCTGGAGAGAGAATTGCTCTGCTGTGTGCCTTAAGTCAATATTTACTCAATGAACCATGACTTTTCACCAGAGCCCATAGAATAAATTATTTTTACAAAATAAAAACAATAAAGGTAGGGAGAGACTTTCAAGATGGCAGAGGAGTAAGACATGGAGATCACCTTCCTCCCCACAAATACATCAGAAATACATCTACATGTGGAACAACTCCTACAGAACACCTACTGAACGCTGGCAGAAGACCTCAGGCTTCCCAAAAGGCAAGAAACTCCCCACGTACCTGGGTAGGGCAAAAGAAAAAACAGAGACAAAAGAATAGAAACAGGACCTGCATCTCTGGGAGAGAGCTGTGAAGGAGGCAAAGTTTCCACACACTAGGAAGCCCCTTCACTGGTGGAGACAGGGGGTAATGGGAGGGAAGCTTTGGAGCCATGGAGGAGAGCCCAGCATCAGGGGTGCGGAGGGCAAAGTGGAGAGATTCCTGCACGGAGGATCGGTGCCAACCAGCACTCACTAGCCCGAGAGGCTTGTCTGCTCACCCACAAGGGTGGGTGGGGGCTGGGAGCTGAAGCTTGGGCTTCGGAGGTCAGATCCCAGGGAGAGGACTGGGGTTGGCTGCATGAACACAGCCTTAAGGGGGCTAGTGCACCACAGCTAGCCAGGAGGGAGTCCGGGAAAAAGTCTGGACCTGCCTAAGAGGCAAGAGACCATTGTTTTGGGGTGAGCGAGGACAGGGGATTCAGAGCACTGCCTAAATGAGCTCCAGAGATGGGTGCGAGCCACGGCTATCAGTGCGGACCCCAGAGACGGGCATGAAACGCTAAGGCTGCTGCTGCAGCCACCAAGAATCCTGTGTGCGAGCACAGGTCACTCTCCACACCTCCCCTCCCGGAGCCTGTGCAGCCCGCCACTGCCAGGGTCCCGTGATCCAGGGACAACTTCCCTGGGAGAACACATGGTGCACCTCAGGCTGGTGCAATGTCATGCCGGCCTCTGCTGCTGCAGACTCGCCCTGCATTCCATGCCCCTCCCTCCCCGCGGCCTGAGTGAGCCAGAGCCCCCGAATCAGCTGCTACTTTAACCCCATCCTGTCTGGCAGTGGGGGAACAGATGCCCTCAGGTGACCTACACGCAGAGGCAGGGCCAAATCCAAAGCTGAACCCCAGGAGCTGTGCGAACAAGGAAGAGAAAGGGAAATCTCTCCCAGCAGCCTCAGGAGCAGTGGATTGAATCCCCACAATCAACTTGATGTACCCTGCATCTCTGGAATACATGAATAGACAGTGAATCATTCCAGTATTGAGGCAGTGAACTTTGGGAGCAACTGTAGACTTGGGGTTTGCTTTCTGCATCTAATTTATTTTTGGTTTTATGTTTATCTCAGTTTCGTATTTAGAGTTTATTATCATGGGAGATTTGTTTATTGATTTGGCTGCTCTCTTCCTTTTTTTTTTTTTTTAAAAAATATATTTCCTTTTTCTCTTTTTCTGACTGTGTATTTGTATGCTTCTTTGTGTGATTTTGTTTGTATAGCTTTGCTTATACCATTTGTCCTAGGGTTCTATCTGTCTGTTTTTTTTGGATTTTTTTTTTTTTTTTTGTATAGTTTTTAGCACTGGTTGTCATTGGTGGATTTGTTTTTTGGTTTGGTTGCTTTCTTCTTTCTTTTTTATTACTTTTTAGTTTTTTAATTTAAAAAATTTTTTATTTTAATAACTTTCTTTTCCCTTTTCCTTCTTCCTTCCTTCCTTTCTTTCTTTTCCCTTTTCCTTCTTCCTTCCTTCCTTTCTTTTTATTCTTTCTTTCTTTCTTTCTTTCTTTCTTTCTTTCTCCCTTTTCTTCTGAGCCGTGTGGCAGACAGTGTTTTGGTGCTCTGGACAGGTGTCAGGCCTGTGCCTCTGAGGTGGGAGAGCCAAGTTCAGGACATTGGTCCACCAGAGACCTCCCAGCTCCTTGTAATATCAAACGGCAAAAGCTCTCCCAGAGACCTCCATCTCAACGCCAAGATCTAGCTCCACTCAATGACCAGCAAACTACAATGCTGAACACCCTATGCCAAACAACTAGCAAGACAGGACCACAACCCCACCCGTTAGCACAGAGGCTGCCTAAAATCATAATAAGGTCACAGACACCCCAAAACACATCACCAGATGTGGTCCTGCTCACCAGAAAGACAAGATCCAGCCTCATCCACCAGAACACAGGCACCAGTCCCCTCCACCTGGAAGCCTACACAACCCACTGAACCAACCTTAGCTACTGGGGGCAGACACCAAAAACAATGGGAACTACGAACCTGCAGCCTGTGAAAGGAGATCCCAAACACAGTAAGTTAAGCAAAATGAGAAGACAGAGAAACACACAGCAGGTGAAGGAGCAAGGTAAAAACCCACCAGACCAAACAAATGAAGAGGAAATAGGCAGTCTACCTGAAAAAGAATTCAGAGTAGTGATAGCAAAGATGATCCAAAATCTTGGAAATAAAATGGAGAAAATACAAGAAACAATTAACAAGGACCTAGAAGAACTAAAGAGCAAACAAACAATGATGAACAACACAATAAATGAAATTAAAAATTCTCTAGAAGGAATCAGTAGCAGAATAACTGAGGCAGAAGAATGGATAAGTGACCTGGAAGATAAAATAGTGGAAATAACTACTGCAGATCAGAATAAAGAAAAAAGAATGAAAAGAATTGAGGACAGTCTTAGAGACCTCTGGGACAATATTAAACGTACCAACATTGGAATTATAGGGGGTCCCAGGAGCAGAAGAGAAAAAGAAAGGGACTGAGAAAATATTTGAAGAGATTATAGTTGTAAACTTCCCTAATATGGGAAAGGAAATACTCAATAAAGTCCAGTAAGCACAGAGAGTCCCATACAGGATAAATCCAAGAAGAAACATCCCAAGACACATATTAATCAAACTATCAAAAATTAAAATCAAAGAAAAAATATTAAAAGCAGCAAGGGAAAAGCAACAAATAACATACAAGGGAATTCCCATGAGGTTAACAGCTGATCTTTCAGCAGAAACTCTGCAAGCCAGAAGGGAGTGGCAGGACACATTTAAAGTGATAAAAGGAAAAAGCCTACAACCAAGATTATTCTGTCCAGCAAGGATCTCATTCATATTCGACGGAGAAATTAAAACCTTTACAGACAAGCGGAAGTTAAGAGAATTCAGCACCACCAACCCAGCTTTACAACAAATGCTAAAGGAACTTCTCTAGGCAGGAAACAAGAGAAGGAAAAGACCTACAATAACAAACCCAAAACCATTAAGAAAATGGTAATAAGAACCTACATATCGATAACTACCTTAAATGTAAATGGATTAAATACTCCCACCAAAAGATAGACTGGCTGAATGGATACAAAAACAAGACCCATATATATGCTGTCTACAAGAGACCCACTTCAGACTTAGGGATATATACAGACTCAAAGTGAGGAGATGGAAAAAGATATTCCATGCAAATGGAAATCAAAAGAAAGCTGGAGTAGCAATTCTCATATCAGACAAAATAGAGTTTAAAATAAAGACTATTACAAGAGACAAGGAAGGACACTACATAATGATCAAGGGATCGATCCAAGAAGAAGGTACAACAATTGTAAATATTTATGCACCCAACATAGGAGCACCTCAATACATAAGGCAAATGTGGACAGCCATAAAAGGGGAAATCAACAGTAACACAATCATAGTAGGGGACTTTAACACCCCACTTTCACCGATGGACAGATCATCCAAAATGAAAATAAATAAGGAAACACAAGCTTTAAATGATACATTAAACAAGATGGAATTAATTGATATTTATAGGACATTCCATCCAAAAACAACAGAAAACACTTTCTTCTCAAGTGCTCACGGAACACTCTCCAGGATACATCATATCTTGGGTCACAAATCATGCCTTGATAAATTTAAGAAAATTGAATTCATATCATGTATCTTTTCCAACCACAATGCTATGAGATTAGATATCAATTACAGGAAAAAATCTGTAAAAAATACAAACACATGGAGGCTAAACAATACACTACTTAATAACCAAGAGATCAATGAAGAAATCAAAGAGGAAATAAAAAAATACCTAGAAACAAATGACAGTGAAAACACACGGCCCAAAACCTATGGGATGCAGCAAAAGCAGTTCTAAGAGGAAAGTTTATAGCAATACAATCCTACCTCAAGAAACATCTCAAATAAACAGCCTAACCTTACACCTAAAGCAAAAGAAGAACAAACCCCCCCCCAAAGTTAGCAGAAGGAAAGAAATCATAAAGATCAGATCAGAAATAAATGAAAAACAAATGAAGGAACAATAGCAAAGATCAATAAAACTAAAAGCTGATTCTTTGAGAAGATAAAGTTGATAAACCATTAGCCAGACTCATCAAGAAAAAAGGGAGAAGACTCAAATGAATAGAATTAGAAATGAAAAAGAAGTAACAACTGACACTGCAGAAATACAAAGGATCATGAGAGATTGCTACAAGCAACTATATGCCAATAAAATGGACAACCTGAAAGAAATGGACAATTTCTTAGAAAAGCACAACCTTCCCAGACTGAGCCAGGAAGAAATAGAAAATATAGACAGACCAGTCACAAGCACTGAAATTGAAACTGTGATTTAAAATATTCCAACAAACAAAAGCCCAGGACCAGATGGCTTCACAGGCTAATTCTATCAAACATTTAGAGAAGAAGAGCTAACACCTATCCTTCTCAAACTCTTCCAAAATACAGCAGAGGGAGGAACACTCCCAAACTCATTCTATGAGGCCACCATTACCCTGATACCAAAAACAGACAAAGATGTCACAAAAAAAGAAAATTACAGCCCAATATCACTGATGAACATAGGTGCAAAAATCCTCAACAAAATACTAGCAAACAGAATCCAGCAGCACATTAAAAGGATCATACACCATGATCAAGTGGGGTTTATCCCAGGAATGCAAGGATTCTTCAATATACACAAATTAATCAATGTGATACACCATATTAACAAATTGAAGGAGAAAAACCATATGATCATCTCAATAGATGCAGAAGCTTTTGACAAAATTCAACACCCATTTATGATAAAAGCCCTCCAGAAAGTAGGCATAGAGGAAACTTACCTCAACATAATAAAGGCCACATATGACAAACCCACAGCCAACCTCATTCTCAATGGTGAAAAACAAACCATTTCCTGTAAGATCAGGAACAAGATAAGGTTGCCTATGCTCACCACTATTATTCAACATAGTTTTGGAAGTTTTAGCCACAGCAATCAGAGAAGAAAAAGAAATAAAAGGAATCCAAATTGGAAAAGAAGAAGGAAAACTGTCACTGTTTGCAGATGACATGATACTATACATAGAGAATCCTAAAGATGCTACCAGAAAACTACTAGAGCTCATCAATGAATTTGGTCAAGTAGCAGGATACAAAATTAATGCACAGAAATCTCTTACATTCCTACACACTAATGATGAAAAATCTGAAAGAGAAATTAAGGAAACACTCCCATTTACCACTGCAATAAAAAGAATAAAAAACCTAGGAATAAACCTACCTTAGGAGACAAAGGACCTGTATGCAGAAAACTACAAGACACTGATGAAAGAAATTAAAGATGATAAAAAGAGATGGAGAGATATACTATGTTCTTGGATTTGAAGAATCAACATTGTGAAAATGACTATACTACTCAAAGCAATCTACAGATTTAATGCAATCCTTATTTAAGTACCAATGGCATTTTTCACAGAACTAGAACAAAAAATTTCACAATTTGTATGGAAACACAAAAGACCCCGAATACCAAAGCAATCTTGAGAAAGAAAAACGGAGCTGGAGGAATCAGGCTCCCTGACTTCAGACTATAGTACAAAGCTACAGTAATCAAGACAGTATGGTACTGGCACAAAAACAGATCAATGGAACAGGATAGAAAGGCCAGAGATAAACCCACACACCTATGATCACCTTATTTTTGGTAAAGGAGGCAAGAATATACAATGGAGAAAAGTCAGCCTGTTCAATAAGTGGTGCTGGGAAAACTGGACAGGTACATGTAAAAGAATGAAATTAGAGCACTCCCTAACACCATACACAAAAATAAACTCAAAATGGATTAAAGACCTAAATGTAAGGCCAGACACTATCAAACTCTTAGAGAAAAACATAGGCAGAACACTCTATGACATAAATCACAGCAAGATCCTTTTTGACCCACCTCCTAGAGAAATGGAAATAAAAACAAAAATAAACAAATGGGACCTAGTGAAACTTAAAAGCTTTTGCACAGTAATGGAAAGCATAAACAGATGAAAAGACAACTCTCAGAATGGGAGAAAATATTTGCAAATGAAGCAACTGACAAAGGATTAATCTCCAAAATTTACAAGCAGCTCATGTAGCTCAATATCAAAAAAAACAAACAACCGAATCCAAAACTGGGCAGAAGAGCTAAATAGACATTTCTCCACAGAAGATATACACGTTGCCAACAAACACATGAAAGGATGCTCAACATCACTAATCATTAGAGAAATGCAAATCAAAACTACAATGAGGTAACACCTCACACCAGTCAGAATGGCCATCATTAAAAAATCTACAAACAGTAAATGCTAGAGAGGGTGTGGAGAAAAGGGAACCCTCTTGCAGTGTTGGTGGGAATGTAAATTGATACAGCTACTATGGAGAACAGTATGGAGATTCCTTAAAAAACTAAAATAGAGCTACCATATGACCCAGCAATCCCACTACTGGGCATATACCCTGAGAAAACCATAGTTCTAATAGAGTCATGTACCACAATGTTCATTGAAGCTCTATTTACAATAGCCAGGACATGGAAGCAACCTAATTGTCCATGGACAGATGAATGAAGAAAGATGTGGCACATATATACAATGGAATATTACTCGGCCATAAAAAGAAACAAAATTGTGTTATTTGTAGTGAGGTGGATGGACTTAGAGTCTGTCATATAGAGTGAAGTAAGTCAGAAAGAGAAAAACAAATACCGTATGCTAACACGTATATATGGAATCTAAAAAAAAAAGTTCTGTAATACCTAGGGGGAGGACAGGAATAAAGATGCAGACGTAGAGAATGGACTTGAGGACACGGGGAGGGGGAAGGGTAAGCTGTGACGAAGTGAGAGAATGGCATTGACATGCATACACTACCAAATGTAAAATAGCTAGCTAGTGGGAAGCAGCCACATAGCACAGGGTGATTAGCTTGGTGCTTTGTGACCACCTAGAGCGGTGGGATAGGGAGGTTGGGAGGGAGATGCAAGAGGGAGGAAATATGGTGTTATATGTATATGTGTAGCTGATTCACTTTGTTATACAGCAGAAACTAACCCACCATTGTAAAGCAATTATACTCTAGTAAAGATGTTAAAAAAAAACCGCTGAGGTGTTTTGGTATAATGCTTTTTCAGATGCCTGTATACAGAAGTGTATGGTGAGGCTGGATGAGAGTGTCTGAACGTGTTCTGTATTCTTACAGAATGGTCAAACCGTACAGTTCTTGCATTTTCCACAGAAATTAAAGGTTCACATTTAGTTGCAACAGTAATCATGCACATGTAAATGTTTCTTTGAATCACTGGGTCGTTAGATTCTCCAGAGAAATCTAAGCTAATATGGCATAAAAAATTGATAGTGTTCCTTCACATATTCTTAACAGAGTCTTTAAACTCCTACACATTCTTTTTTTGTAAGTGTATTTTTTAATCAAATAAAGCTTTTTTTTATCAAATAAAGTTATGCACTTTTTGCATAGGTAATAAGTAACACTCATGCACCCATTGCCATGTTAAGAAATTAAACATTACAAATAAATTGAAGTTGACCATGAATTCTTGCCCAAAGCACATTTCTCTACCTTCCAAAGGAAGCTTTGTTCCTGAATTTGATAGACATAAAATTTCATTCTGCATGAATGAAATATAAACAGAGTTGCCACACTGTAGTATTTACATATAACATGATTTTTTGGTTCAAATGTATATTTTTGAAGTAATCCATGCTTATACTATTATATTCATTTTCATTTGAGTAAATATTCCATAATGTATTTATTCATTCTACATTTGTTGGACATTTTGATTATTTCTAATGTCTTTGCTACCACAAAACCCTCTGCATTGAAAATTGTCACACATTATCTTCCAGTATACATATGCAAGATATTCTATAGGGTATATACCCAGGAGTGGAATTATTTGGCACAAGGTTATGTTCTCAGGAGTAAAATTACTTGGTTCAGATATTAACTAAGTTGCTTTCCAAAGTGGCCAGTCTGTCTTTAAACACCTACTAGCAATTTTATGAGATTTAGAGTTTTACATCTCCCACAGCTAGTATTTACCCACTTGGATTTTAATTGCTTCTTATCATGTACTTCCTTGATTAATAGTGAGGTTATTCATTTTTCTTGAATGATTTTTAGCCACTCTGGTGTCCTTTGTGTGAAACGCCTCTGTGTGTTGCTTCCCCATTTATATTTGTTTGCTTTTATTATATACACACAAAATAACCCTCACACACACACACACACACACACACACACACACACATACATGTATTATTCTGAAGGTGAATACTTTGTCAGTTGCATGCATTTAAAATACCCATTCTTGGGGCTTCCCTGGTGGCGCAGTGGTTGAGAGTCCGCCTGCCGATGCAGGGGACACGGGTTCGTGCCCCGGTCTGGGAAGATCCCACATGCCGTGGAGCGGCTGGGCCCGTGAGCCATGGCTGCTGAGCCTGCGCGTCCGGAGCCTGTGCTCCACAACAGGAGAGGCCACAGCAGTGAGGGGCCCGCGTACTGCAAAAAAAAAAAATAAATAAAATAAAATACCCATTCTGCTCTTTTCAATGTGTTTATGGTGTCTTGGAATGTAGAAATAATTTAAATTTTCATTTACAAAATCTAACCTTGTTTTACTTACTGGTTTGTGCTTCTTTGTCTTAGCAAATCCTTCTTTCACCTAAATTCATAAAGACATTTTCTTATATTTTCTCCTAAAATTTTTTTGCTTTTCCTCTCTAGGTTTTAGTTAACCTGGAATTTTGTGTAGTTCTCTATGTTTGTATTATGTGCAGGATGCATTAAGTTTTATTTGTTTCAAACTTGAATAATTATTTTCAATAATTTGTAACTATACCTCTGACATATATATTCCTAATTTGAATGAGTCTATTTCAAAGTTCTCAGTTCTGTGCCAGTGATCAATTTGTCTATACCTGTACCAATGACACATTTTTAAATTTAATATAGGTTTAAATTGGACTTGATATTTAATACTTCTCAAACAGACACTTTATTTTCTTTCAGAGTATTCTTAACTATTCTTCGAAGTTTGCTTCTTCATATAAATTTTAGAATCTTGTCAGTTCCACAAAATAAACTTGAATATGCAGAGTTGAAAGAATTATCATCTTAAAATATTGAGTCTTCCCATTCATGAATACAATATATCTCGCCCTTTACTTAAATATTATTTAATATCTTTCAACAAAGGCATATAACTTTTCAAAAATTTCTTACGTATCTGTTAAATTTGACAATTTCCACCTTATTTTTAAAATATATTTTAAAAATTACAACATTTTAGTAATATTTTCTAACTCTTCATTGATGACATATAAGAACATGATTGTTTTCACATTGCCCTAACATACATACCCTCATTTCAGGCCTAATACTTTATAGTTCCTTCCTGCAATCATATTGTCTAGGAATATTAGCATGTTAATTCCTTTCTTTCAGTCTTTATAAGCTTTGTATCTTTTTCTTGTCTTGCTGTTTTAGCAAAAACAGTGCTGAATGAAATTTATTTTGTTCCTGACTTTAAAGGAAATACTTCTAAAATAAACATGGTATTTGCTTGAGTTTGGTATAGATATCCTTTATCAGATTTTAAATTTCCCACTCATCACACTGTCTGCAAAACATGGAAATCATTAAAAACAAAACAAACCAGAAACAGGTATTAAGTCTTCTAATCCATGAACATATTGTAATGATTTGTCTTCCGCAGGTCCTTTCACCTACATTGTTCAGAAGTTGTCATATATTTTGTTAAATTTATTTCTAAGTATTGATGTATGGTTATGAATGTTATATTTTTAAATTTTTAAAATAATTTTTATTCTACAATAGTTTTACATCCACAAAAAGCTTGCAAAGTTAGTACAGAGTGTTCCCTTATAACCACCTGCCCAGTTTCCCCTATTATTAACATCTCACATTAGTATGTTGTGTTTGTCACAACTAATGAACAAATATTTGATACAGTATTATAAACTAAAGTCTCTACATTTTTAGGATTTCCTTAGTGTTAACTAATGTCTTTTTTCTGTCTCAGAATCTATCTAGGCTCATACATTGTATTTATTTGTCATGTCTCCCTTACACTTTCCTTGTTTGTGATGCCTTAACAATTTTGAGTACTGATCAGGTATTTTGTAGAATGTCCCTCAGTTGAAGATTTTTATTTGACTAGACTGGGATCATGAGATTTTTGAAGGAGGGCCAGAGAGGTAAAGTGCCATTCTCATCACTTCATATTAAAGCCACGCATTATCAGTTAGGGTAGTGTGTTAAGCTTGATCACATGGTTGAGGTAAGTGTTTGTCAGATTACTCCATTGTAAATTTACCTCTGTTTTTCATCTTCTCCATACTGTATTCTTCAGAAAGAAGTCACTGTGACTATTCCCACACTTAAGGGTAGGGGAGAGTTATGCTCTACCTCCTTTATGGGGTCATATCTATGCATTATTTGGGATTCTTTGATAAAGGACATTTATTTATTCCTTTCCATTAATTTATTTGTTCAATAATTTTATATCAATATGTATTTCGGGTTGTAATTCAATGCTACGCTATACATTTTGTTGTACAAATTGTTCTAGTTTTGGCCATTGGGTTGGCTCATCTTGTTTGCTCCTGTGTCCCTTTGACATATCTGCATCATTTTGGTTTTTGTGTGCTTCCTTGGATTCTGCCAGTATAGGATATTCCAGGCTCATCTTGTATATTTCCTGCCCTAGAATCAGCAATTTCTCCAAGGATCCTCAGTTCCTTTTATTAGAGAATGGTACTAGAAACCTAGATCTTGGTACTAGGTGTGTTCATTGATGCTGAAGTGTCATTGCTTCTAGGCCCTTTCAGCAGACAGAGCTCGGAAATGTGTGTGTGTGTATGTGTGTGTAAATGTTATAATTAAAAACTTTTTCCAGTTGTTTCTATGAGTCTTTAGACAGACAATATATTTTGGAATATTGTCATATATTCTAAGAACTTGGTAACAAGTAGCTCTAGTAGTTTGCCAGTTTCTTTGCATTTTCTGTGAATATGTTCATGCAAACTGTTAAGACGGTTGTACATCTTCCTTTCCAATCTTTATGCTTTATATCTCTCTTCTTTTCCCTGTCCTTCTCCCATTCCTCCTCGTCCTCTCTTCATTTCCCCTCCTATCTTACTGCACTAGTTCACAACGCCTGTACAACGCGGAAACAAATGGATGGAGAATGGCCAACTTTGTCTTTTTTTCTGATATTGGTTAGGAAGCATGCAATATTTCACAGTTAAGAAGAGTTTAGGTTTCTCCTAAATGATCTTTATCAGATTGAGGAAGTTTTCTTCCATTAATTGGATGCTGAGGGTTTTTTGTTGCTGTTGTTTAATTAATTTTTACTGGAGTATAGTTGCTTTACAATGTTGTGTTAGCTATTTTTTAATCATGAAGAGGCATTGAATTTTACTCAGTAGTATCTCAGCATTCATTGAAATGATTGACTTCTCTCCTTCATTCTGTTCATGTTATGGACTATATACAAATAAATTAAATATGGGTTGGTTTTCAAATAGTAAATCATCTTGCATTCCTTGGATAAACCCCATTTGATCACAATTGATTACCCTTTTTATATATTGCTGGATTTAATTTTTTAATATTTGGTTTGCCATGTCCACTCTGAATATTGAACTATAATTTTCTTTTTCTACAATCTTAAGAGCAGAGTGTAGTAAAAATATTATGATAGGGCTTCCCTGGTGGCGCAGTGGTTGAGAGTCTGCCTGCCGATGCAGGGGACATGGGTTCGTGCCCCGGTCTGGGAAGATCCCACATGCCCATGCCGCAGAGCGGCTGGGCCCGTGAGCCATGGCCGCTGAGCCTGCGCGTCCGGAGCCTGTGCTCCGCAACGGGAGAGGCCACAGCAGTGAGAGGCCCGCATACCACAAAAAAAAAAAAAAAAAAGAAAAGAAATATTATGATAGTTCAAAAAATTAGGAAGTGTTCCTTCTTCCTCTACTCTCTAAAATAGTTTGTGTAAAACCAGTGTTATTTCTTCCATAAGTATTTGGTAAAACTCACCAATTATGCTTTCTGGGTCGGTCATTTTACTTGTTGAAAGGTTTCAAATCATAGATCTCATTCTTTGAACAAATATAGGACTATTCAGTTTTTCTATTGTGTACATTTTGCAAAAGTTTTGTTTTTCAAGGAATTTGTCCATTTCCTTAAAATTTTCAAATTATCGGCATAAACATTTACAATACCTCATCCTTTCATCTGAGGGATATTTGTAATGACTGCGTTTTCATTCCTCTTGTTGGTGATTTAGTTTTAGCTCCTTTTTTTTCTTCATTAGCTTACATATGGATTTTTATTCTGCAAGGGATTTTCACTGCTTTCTGAATCAATGATTAATATTAATCTTCTTCTAAGAATAATACTTCTCAACTTTCATTTCTCCATTTGTTCTTTCTATGAAACCTACTACACTGGATATTCTATACCTCATTCCCTCCGTCAGAGTTTCTTTTATATTTCTCTGCTGCATATTCCCTGTCTTTAAGAATTGTGATTAATAAGTAAATTGTAGGGAATTCATATGAGTCTCAAATAACCTGTGATTTCATGTGAATCCATTTTAGATTCCTTCAGTGCAAATAACAACTTACATAAAGGCAATTCATTCACACATTATGATGATGATTTTTTTTTTTTTTTGCGGTACGCGGGCCTCTCACTGTTGTGGCCTCTCCCGTTACGGAGCACAGGCTCTGGATGCGCAGGCCCAGTGGCCATGGCTTATGGGCCCAGCCGCTACGTGACATGTGGGATCTTCCCGGACTGGGGCACAAACCCGTGTCCCCTGCATCGGCAGACGGACTCTCAACCACTGCGCCACCAGGGAAGCCCTGATGATGATTTTTTTATGCTACTTTATTTGGCTCTGTTAGGAAGGCATTTAACTCCTTGTACTGCTCTATCAAATAGACTTCATTGACATCCTATATTTTAACCAAATTTATGTTCTATTTATCGTTTCCTTTTTAATATTTTGTTTAACTCTATGGGCATTTATTTAAAATTTTTTGATAATAGGCTCCATGGAGCAGCAGTCCACTCTGATAAATTCATCATTATATCATTAATAACTAGGATAATCTTAGCACAAAGTAGCTCTTAAATATGTATTGTTGAATATACACATACACACACACATATATGTATGTATATTCTTTGTTGCCCTATATATATATTGGCTAACCCAAAGTATTGTTTCTGAAAAGAGAACTTCGCTCTTGTGTACTTGACACAAGTGGATAAACTTATGTTTACTGCTTTGCAGCATGATCCGTTTTTGCCATCTGAGTCTTTGTCACCATCTTAAGTTGGTGCTACAGTTGCTAAAATAGGAGCTAAGTAACTATTGTACACAAGTTAATGTTGGCTCATATTGTGCAAATGAACTTGGCTTTTTAATTCATATCTTCCCCTGGGATTTTAAAATCTGTCCTCAAAAAGTGTTTTTTTCAGCTGTATTGATGGAGAGATAAATTCATTACGCATGCTAAAATCTTGTGTGGGTAGTTCTCTATGCTAAGAAATTAGAGCTATTATATAGTGCTTATGGTAATTGAAGAATAATGTTTAAAACTCAGAAATATTAAGATGCAATTATTTCAGGTATCAATTAGGTTTCACAGTAATGTTTTCTTCATGACATTTGGAAAGAAATGTGTGTAATTTGAAGTCCATTTTTTCTCTCCTTTTGTAACCTTTTCCCCACATGAGTCATGGGTACTTCGTATCTATTGCCAAACAATTCACTTCTTGTAAAAGAACTTACTTTATGAGTGCCATAATGGTATTCAGTGACTAGCTCTGTCTAATTCATATTTCTAAATTTAATAACGTTATTATAACATATGATTAGATAGATGCCATTTCACTTACTTTCAGAATAACCCAAAAGCATCTTGCTATCTTTTCCACATTATATCTGTTAACATCTTATCCTCTCTGTCTTATTCTTCTTACTTTGAGTAATAGGCAAAGCCTCGCCAAATATAACAGCAACATTGGTCTGAAAGATTTTTAATTTCAAGCATGAGTAACCAGTGACGGGCAGCATGAGTAACCAGTGACGGGCAGCATGAATGTGTTCTGAACTCTCATTTATAAGCGTGAATCAGAAACAGGGCATACTTATGGAAGAGGTTGCAGAAAGATAGGTATGCATGAAGGTTACACATCCTGGTGACCCCATCAGAAATAGGAATAAATCTCTGCCTGGCGTAGTCATCCTCAGCACCATCCTTATAATCACCGAATCTCAAAAAGGGACAGTCTGCAGATCTCGTTCACCCAGATAAATTTTCTTATAAAGGGTATAACAAAGAGTACAATTGTCTGGTTGTGCTACAGTGTTGTTAAAGCAAACACAACGTTTGAAAGCACATTTCCAATTCTGTGGGGGGAAAGTGCCAAAAAGAAACTGATGACAAGAAAACTCTATGCGGGGGCGGGGGAGGGGTAGTCGTCGCGCACATATTTTGCAACTTCTCTCCTTTATTTGAATATATATCTTTGTAGAGTTTCCTTTTACTCTGGCTGAGTAGATTGAAAAATTGTATTTTGTTTAGGCATGTGAAATATTTGAGGTGGGGAAAAAATGAAGAAGATTCTAGGGGTAAATGAGTATCAAAGATGTATGCACTTAATTTAACTCCGGTCTCTCTACCTTACTGTAAAGCTAATTTGTAATGCAAAGTGACTATTATTTGCATGAGGTCCTCTCTAGAGGAAGACATTTTTTAGAATTCACTGTTACCAGATCAGTTAAGCACTTTTGTTGGCCACCTAACAAGACGTAGAAATGATCTGAGAGTCCATAAACGGTTCAGAGCAATGGTGTTCCTCTTCATGGCCTTTATCATCATGAAACTTTTTCTAAGAGAATTTGATTTTCTGAAAGGATACACTCCAAAATGTCATCTCAACCTCTAAATACAAAATGGGCAGCGAGATGGGGAATTGTGTTCTCTAAGATGATTGGCACTGGTCGTAATTTGTTACTTAGTCATGGATTTCGCATGTAAATTAATGTTAAATACTTGGCAATCAATTTAAATTGCAAATACTCTTCAGCTGTGATGCTGAATCTCCACAGATGAGTGAGTTAAAGTTAACACTGACATTCTCTAGACCAGTTAGATGACACATTTCTGTTGCTGGAATGAAACTAACAGCCTAATCGAAAAAAAAAAAAACAAGCCCACTAACTATGCTTCAGGTGGGCTTCAAACAGTCCAGATTGACAGGGACCTGGGGCCGTGCCGCAAGTGTCCTATCAAATACACCAGATCAGGCAACAGAGTCAGGTAGCTCATGTTGCTGGGCAGTCAATTAGAAAATGGAAAATTCCCACTCAACAATGATGTGTATAGATCCCCCAAATGAGTTTAGTACTTCAAGATTTGGTTTTTAAAATATAAGGGAAATCGTTTGCTCTCAATCTTGTCAAGGAGGCTTGATAATGGACTATTTGTCCTACGGGAGAAGCAGCACAGATTGATTAGCACATATGTATTACTATAATCTGCACCAACTTTTAGAAAATCTCCTTAGTAGTTTCTTGGAACATTTCCAACACTCCAGAGACTAGCTAAAGCATAAAACAAATAATCCTGCCACAAAGGTATATTAAGAGGTTTAATTCACAAAAATGAACTTATAACGTATATCAACATCTATATCAAGAAGATAAAGTGAAAATATTCACAATCTGTGCTGGGCTGCCATCATCTGCAAAACCCATTCAATTTTTCTGTAGACGATAATAAAGTCTTGTTTTTCATCTTAGGGTAGGGAAAACATTTGGGAGTGCTTGCTTCTTCCTTAAATCTCCCAGCCCAACTGGGACTCTTCTTTTCTTGGAATTAGTGAAGAATTCCCTCTACTTTATCCTACTGAGCTCTTATCTCCCTGTCTCTCCACTGGACTTGCCTCCATTCTCTTTAATGGTGTTGGGCAGTGGTGTTGTTTTACTTCTAGACTTCCAGGAAGTCGGGCACATGACTCTCCCCCAGAGGTAATAAGGGAGCAGCCAGATCCCTCTCTAAGCTGATGAGATGAAATTTAACCCCTTTCCTTGGTGGAAGTTATTTTGTCTGCTTTAGGTTGTTCTTTCACTGGGTTTCTCTTTCCTAGAGCCATTTCTTACCTGCATCTGGTCTTCCCATGGTTTCTGCTCATCCCATCTTTCAATAATCATTGGCCATTCTAACATACCCTGTATTATATGCTTGTTATATACGCATCCCAAGAAGCAGCTACTAAAAAGCCTAAAAATTCAGATTCTGAATGTATTTTACTCTTTATCATATTTTAACGAGCTATAAAGATAATTACTGTTCCTCACCCATGCACTATAATTAAATGTGATTAATCAAAACTTGACAGCAGACACAAAAAGAAATGAATATGCTCTGTATCACTTTTTCTCTTTATTTTTTTCTAAGACAGTGTTTCTCAACCTTTTTTCTCCACTATGCCTCCTTAAGGAGCCTTTTTAGACATCTTTTCCCCTAATTGTCCTTCCCAGGAAATTTTAATAACTCAGATATACTGTATATCTGTTTATATACTTTGTGTATATATCTGGATTATACATAAATAGAGTAAGTTTTTTTCACCCACTAAGAACCAATTTTTGTTCCCTTGGGAACAATATTGTCTTTGTTGAGAATGTGTTCTCTAAAGTATGTATTCACGGGGGTGCCCATGAGTGCACTGCCCAAGGCTAATATTTCTCTCCTAGTTGCTTGGTGGATATGGAACAGCAGAAGAAAATGGGGTAGAAACACTGGGGATTCTGAGGGGGAATGGATACATTTTTATGCCGCTAGCTGTTTACAAAACTGTTAATACATATGGACTGGAGGCCAAACTATAGGCTCCCTTTTATTAATGTATGAATTTATTCTTCTTTCAAGGTTATTTTTCAAACATGATGTGTGTGCCTGCACACACACACCCCTATACAGATTGTAAATACGTTCAGATTTGTTTCAGATTTACTTTCTATGTCTGACACAAGGGCCCAATTTATTTCCTTTTCTGCTTCTGTGTTGATTTTGCGTTTTGACTTCACTTATATAAACATCGCTGCATCGTATCTTTCACTATTTGATAAAATTGTTCTCAAAATATTTTCCATGGAGTGCATCCCTCATGCCTGCTCCAGTGGCGACAGATCTTTGTGAAACACACGTAGTACATATGACATATAATGTTACTATCGTGGCTTAGCCAGAGGAAGATTCTAGAAAAGCGTGATTTACTCAAAAATAAATCGATTGATAAATAGATAAATAGATGAGCTTCTCTTTTTCCTTGTTAAGGTGCTATAAGAGTAATTTTTACTAGGAAGACACTGTACCTTAGTAGATCTCTGAGGGGAAAGTTCTTTTTTTATTAATTTTTTATTGGAGTCTAGTTGATTTACAACGTTGTGTTAGTTTCTGCTGTACAGCAAAGTGAATCAGTTATACATACACATATATCCACTCTTTTTTAGATTCTTTTCCCATATAGACCATTACAGAGTATTGAGTAGAGTTCCCTGTGCTTATACAGCAGGTTCTTATTAGTTATCTGTTTTATATATAGTCGTGTGTATATGTCAATCCCAGTCTCTCACTTTATCCCTCCCCCACCTGCCCCGCAGGTAACCATAAGTTTGTTTTTTACATCTGTGACTCTATTTCTCTTTTGTAAATAGATGTGGTACATATATACAATGGAATATTACTCAGCCATAAAAAAAGAATGAAATAATGCCACTTGCAGCAACATGGCTGGACCTAGGGATTGACATACTGAGGGAAGTAAGTCAGGCAGAGAAAGACAAATATCATATGATATCACTTACACGTGGAATCTAAGAAAATGGTACAAATGAAGTTATTTATAAAACAGAAAGAGAGTCACAGAGGGGAAAGTGCTTCATAAGTCACTTTCAAGAATGGCCTGAAAATTTCCTTAAGAACTTGAAGATCAACCCACTTATTAGTAAAGCCTCAGCTGGGAGATGCCCAGGGCCCAGTCATGGGCCTCTGTCCTCTCCCTTCCACCCCCATTAACCAGAATGGGGCTTAGGGGTCATCTTTTCAACAGCTTGATGCTGGTCCCAGATGCTATGTTTCACATTCCACATATTTTCATTCACAGCACTTGGAGTAAACTGTTACTCTCAGCCTCACCTATGACCCTCCTCCCACGTCTTGTCTCCCTCCTTACTGTGCCCACTGTTGCCTCTACAAGCCCTGTTTCCCGATTAAGAGCTTTCTTCTTCCTACTCCTACCTGCTCCTCTGCTGCTGCCTCCCCACCACACACAAACACACCCTTGCCCATGAAGAGTAGCTGCATTTTCTTGATATTACTGAAGGAGGACTTTCTCCATTACTTCCATCACCTGTGAAGAGCAGGCCATTCAACCTCCATCGCTTGCGAACCTCAGGTCAGGGAGTATCTCAGTGTCCTCCTTACTTCTTTATTCCACTTCCCGACCCTTCCTCTTCAATTCGGCTTTGAAGCTACTATCTTCAACCATCCACACTCCTTCCCTGCATAGGCTTGTCACAGACCAGGGCTGTGGTCACTCTACTCATGCATTTAAGACTTTGGCGGTCCTCCGTCTCCAGGTCGGCCTTAGTTCTAAGCAGGTGGAGCATCCAACCTCTCCATGCCCCTGAGCTTACCTTCAATAAACATCTTTTTTACTTAACTTCCATCACCCATCGCTATGGATACCCAGCACTTGGTCAAAACATGAAATTTCCTCCAAAGTTGGAACAAATTCAAAAATCTCAAGCTTTGATGTTAATTTCAGATCTCTTTGTCTCCTGTCCTTTGGCACCGAGTTGCATAAAACCAAAACACACTCTAGTTATTTTATGTGGAAATGGATACAGTGCAAAGATGAAGAGAGTTATAAAAGTGTTGGAAGTGTTGGTAGGTTGATTACCGCTCAAAATTCGCATTCTCATGGTTACTTAGTGAACAGGGCAAAACATCATACTCAAATGTGGTATATGATGTTGCCATAATTCAAAAAGGCCCAGTCAGTATTGTTTCTCTCTCTCGGTGGGAAGGAAAAAGCTTGTCCTTCATTTTTAAAGAGTTATCCAGTCATGCTCCAATCCCTCTATGCCCTAAAACATTGCTGAAGTCTCCTGGGGCTTATCTTCTACGCTCTGGCTCTTCTAAAGGCATCTGCTATTTTCTACTTACCTATTCTAGCAGCATGATCTGTTCAATATAGCCAAACAGTGGGATGTCTCGTGAAGCTGGGTGATCAACGTTCTCACAGACAATTATGGCACTAGGCTGCAGAATTGGATCCATTTCTTCTTTGCAGAGCAGCAGAGATGTCTATACCAGATGAAAGCTAATGACCCTGATGTTCTCTGCTTTAGGATATAGAAAAATGTCTTTAACGCATCAGTCATAAACCAGGTGCTGGTGACAGTACTACTGGTTTGCTGCAATAAAGGGATTACGCATGGAACAATAGCTGTAATTGAAGAATAGCTGAATGAAGTTAAAATAGTCCATTGTCATTTTTCAAGATCGAAGTGTCTGCTGCATAGGCCAAAAGGAAAGTTATATGGAGATGTGAAGGGAATCACTACCACACCATCATGCAAGTCTTTGAAGGAGTCACTCATTTCATTGGCTCTCCCAGGAATTCAACGCTACTCTTCACGTGCTGTATTGAGAAGAAAAGGGCTTCAGAGAATTCCATATGGGTCTTCTCATCTTAATAATTCTTACTTCACAGGTCAAAGAGATTATGTGAGAATTCTGAAGTTGGTGGGGTTTTATATATATAAACTCTCCAGCCATTCATTTAGGAAATGAGAACGTAAAACAGAATGGATTCACAGAATCATTGAAACCAAAGTGAGATAAGTTCTCGTCAAAATTTAATTACTATCTAACTCTCCCATAACCTGCCACTCTGACCAGTTGACAATAGTAGTATTTCGTATGTCCAGGAACTGGGATTAACTGAGATCTGTGGTCCAACATTTTCAGAAGGATTGATCTTTGTACTTCCTGTTTCTCAGCATGCAGTCATAATACATTGCTTCTGAGTCCTGTAGGAAGAAACACAGCATGCATTTGTGATGTACTGAGGGTCCTTCTCCAAAGGAGCTTGAGTCTGTGAACTCACGTCTTCTAATTAAATGAGGTTTGTGTCTCTCTTGGTAACCTGAGTAAATTCTCTATTTGTCAGCCCTAGAGTTCTTTCGATTATTCAGAACAAGTAGGATCTTCCTTAATGAGTTACCCATATATTTCAGACTTACTGACCCCATGATCAACCACCTACCATCAAAGATCACTGTGGTTCACATGTTCTGAATAGGCACTCCAACTCTGCTCCAGTTATGGGAACTATGTCTATTTTGCCTCTGGGATTAAGTAAGTAATGCTAAGTGATATTTGTCACCCTGGCAACTATCTCACCACTAAAATCTAGGAGCACATTTCAGTGGCAATATCTTATGATGGCAATTGCTTTCAAAGGACAACGATCGCAGTGCTTTTTAAAAAGATGCTTTTCTGTCACTCTCCAGTGTATTTTTCAAAGCCTTGGTAAATAAGCCCTCTCAGGGTACTAAGCTGGGAGGAGTGAATAAACTGGTCACACATTTTAAATCCATTTCTATGTCTCGTATTTCCTAAGTCTTTGGATATCTTCTGTGATTGACTAACAAATGTATAGTATACCAACCTCATTCTGCACAGGTCCCTGCTGTTCCAGCTTTTAGTTAACCAAATCAGCAAGCAACTGGAACAACTCCTAGCTCCCTGAGCTAACACATTAAATCCAGAATCTCAGTAAAGGCACCCAGATCAATAAATTTAACCAATTCTAAAATTTCATTTCACACTCCATGGTCTAGTACTCTCAGAATCCATTCCACATATAAATATTTATGCACATATAAATTAGGAACATCTAGCAATACCTTGGGGTGTAAAACTTCTCCTGGGATTGCCTGTAACTGGCTCACTGGCTGCTTTCTGAGATCTAATCCTAGTTATAAGTCTGGGGGCAACGATGGTTGGTTGAGGTAGAGTACAGTGAGAATAAGCATACCCCTCATCACACTGGCCAGAAGAAGAAGCTTTTGCAAACACAGGAGCAGTGGAGTTTTGCTGCTCAGGATACTTGGAGGTTTCCAAGTCTTCCTAATATTTACCATTCTAATGCTTGAAGCTTCACCCCTTCCCAGTCAAGGCCCTAACATTCACATATGCCCCCCTTAAAGAAGTGAATCGAAAGTGCTTTCTGGTTTAGTAATCCACAGGTTCATCCTTTGCATCTAGTTCTCAGCCATACAATCTTCACACAGGAAGCTACAGAAGATAAAACACTCTGTGAAGAAGATCATGAGAAATCCCTGGCTTTCCAGCCATGCCTTCACCTAAGGATTTAAATTCCTGAACTGAATATTTTTTTCTTTAAACTCCCAGTACAATTAGAAGCAAGCAGCCCACTTCTTTTGCATTGAATCCTATGGCCTTACATTTTTCATACACTTCACTTTGGATGGTCCTGGTTAAAAGTTTCAGTTCATTTTCCCACTGGTTTCCATGCACTATTAGTGTCCTCTCCTTTCTGTGGTTGAAATAAGCATGGTCTTCAAAGACAAACAGGCCAATTGAAGAGTCCGTGGTTTCCATTTTTTGCAACTTACTTCTGGTGACAAATACTGATCCAGTTGGTGTTCAGTGGCTGTAACAGGAACTACTTCTCAGAAATGGATTTACTCCTGGGAATCAGATGCCTATAAAATTCCTGGAAAGTGGAAGAAGAATTATACTACAGATTTTGCTTGTCAGCAAAGCTGCTGTCAAGATGATGAATCAGAAGGAAGGTGAATTAGGAGGTCCCAGGATCACACTGTCTGCTAAAATATAGGATTCAGGAAACCATCACCGCAACCAAGCCACCACGAACTACTAGATATGCACTGTTGACCCAATTCAACAAGAATGAAACTAGTGACAAAAAATGGGTACTCCACTGATACTGCTGCAGAAAAAGTCAATGCTATCACAACCCCAGAAACTCAGAATGAGCAGGTTGTGGTCAAGCCAAGAAGTGCACCTGAATGGTGAGACATAAGTGACATCAAGATCGCTAATTTTATGTTTTAATTTTTTTTTAACTTGTTTATTTTTTTTTGGCTGCACCATGTGGCTTCTTGAACAATCATAGTTTCCCCAACCAGGGACTGAACCTGGGACCTCGCAGTGAAAGCTCTGAGTCCCAACCTCTGGACTTCTAGGGAATTCCCAAGATGGCTAATTTTAAATGAAATAAGCCAGACATAGAAAAACAAATACTGCATGAAATACTGTGTGATCACACTTTTTTGTAGAATCTTAAAAAAAAAAAAAAAAAAGCTGAATTCATAAAAGCAGTGAGTAAAATGGTGGCTACCAGGAGTAGGCAGTGGCAGAAATGCAGAGGAATTCATCGAAGGGTCTGAGTTGCAGTTGTATAGGATGAATAAGTCTAGAGGTCTCTTGTACAGCACGATGACTATAGTTAATAATACCATATTTAACACTTGAAAGATGCTAGGAGAGTAGATTTTAGGTGTTGTCATCACAAAAAAAGTTAACATCTCCATGTAACTTCTGTGAAGAGATATGTTAATTAGCTTGAGTGAAGTAATCATTTCTTTATGTATATGTATATACATGCTGCACATAATGTTGTACACCTTAAATACTTACAGCTTTTGTTAATATCTTTCTATCTGTCTAAAGATCCCTCGCTTTAATGTTCTATCTTTCTGGTGTCTGCAGCACAGGAAGATGCCTTAGAAGAAGGGTCAAGTGGAGGGTGAGTGTGGGTCTTCCACGCAGACCACACTGTAGTCAAACTTCCAAACCTGTCCTCCCATTCTGAACAGAGGACCTTACCTCTGTCTTCACAGAAAAAGTAGAAACCAGCACACAAAACCCCCTTTGTCTACCTGCCACCAAACCTAAGAGCTAGCCTGTATCCACACCAATGTTCCTGATAATATTTTGAGGCATATTTCCCTCCTTTCACATGAGACTGATTCCCAATTTTTTCTAGATCAAATCCTGAAGTCATTTGTATTCCAGGACCACTTTCAATGTCTTATCAATGCATTATGATCTTGCCTTCTTTGTGTCCTCCCTTAAACATTTCAATTTGCTAATTGTCTTCTTAAAGTTAAACCTTTCCCTGGATGACGTATCCACTTCTAGCTGTTCCCATATTTCTCTGCTTCCTTTGACAGCTGAATTACTTCAAGTGGTTGTACAAGATCCCATTCTCCAATTCCTTATCTAGTACTCTTTCCTCAATCAGGCTTCTCACCAATCACTTCACTAAAACTCCTATTTCCAGTGTATTCAATAACTGCAACAAATTGCTTAACCCTTGACTTTGTTGACCTCTTTGCAAACTGGCCACTATTGATCATGCTGTTCTTCCTGAAAACTCTCTTGCCTTGGTTTCCTGCTTTTCTGACTCTGACCACTACTTCCCAAATAAATGTATCACCTTTTCTTCCTTCTGTTTTCCGAATGCTGGGCATTCTCAGGATTCAATCACAGGCCCTTTCCTTGCTATATTCATCCTCTCTATGTGAGTTACTCCTCTCCCTTGGTTTTGATTGCCATCCACACATGTAGTGGTAATTTTTATCTCAGTAGCTGTAGCCTGTCTCTACATGAAAAGGATGGGAATGCAAAGAACAAACATAAATAACTTTGGAACAGAGTATTTGAACTAGCCTGTACATATGCTGTAATAGCAAATATTAAATGAATTGTACACAGATACTGCACTTTAGTTAATAAGTTTTTCTCAAATATCTGAATTGTGTATCTTCTGCAATTGCACAAAACCCTGAAGATCACCGTGTCTGAATCTGCTTTGTCTCCTGAGTTGGCTATCTCATTGCGTTGGCTAGAAAACTGAGGATCCATTTCTTCCTCTCTCGTACCCCAATATCTAATGAATCACAAAGTCCCAGAAACTCACTTCCCAAATATTTCTTCAAATCTGTTGCTTTGCCACCGTTCTAGAGATCATCTATCACTGCCATGACAGTCACAGCCACAGCATCTAACTCGGCGCCTGCTATACTGCCCGTCCAGCCTCTACCCTGAAGCTACAGGGATCGTTCAAAATTCAAATAAGATCCTGTCGTTTTTCTGCTCCTTCATTGGTTCCCAATTATTTGCTCTTAGAGAAAAATTCAAATTTCTTTGACTTACTATAGCCTATATAACCTGTCCCACGCCATGTTTCTCTCCATCCCAACTCCTAACCCACTCTGCATTCCAGATAAATCATGGAACTTTTACCTTTTCCAGGCGCCATATTTTATCTTGCCTCCTTCCTTTGCATTTCTGGTCCTTCCTCAGCTATTCTTGCCTCTACTGCTACCCCTGCCACCTCACTGTCTAATTTTCTCATATTTACCTCTTAGGTCACATGGCCATTCCTGAGTTCAGAAGGCAGGGATGTATAATTCCACTTCAGAGAAAGAGCCACAAAGAGAAAAGCAAGAATATTGGGTGACTAATAATAGAACATATCACAATAGGATCTATAGCATGTGTAGTTTGGTTATGAGTATGTAAAAGAAATTCTGAATGTAATTGAGATAGACCTAACTTCTTCAACCTTAAGGCTCCATTCTTCCTGTGAGTTCACTTGTCGTTCTAAGGTGCTGTCACTTTTAAAACACACCATTGTTTGAATAAGAGTTTTTCAACTTAAAATTATGGAAATACTGACTTAAGTGTAAACATTTAGTGTATGAAACATACAAATCTCAGAAATAACAAAATGTCTTTAAAATGCCCTAGGGATCTCTGGGAATAACTTTGTATAGCTCTGACTTGTAGAACTATGGTAAGGTTTTATCTCAGCAAAAACAGAGAAATGATTGGAATCAGCCAGGATTTGGGGTGGGAAGACCCCAAATATAATGCAAACAGTAACAAATAAACTTCACTCTAGCTTCACTGTGAATAAACATGGCAGACACCACCTTAACTAAATAATCCAGCTTCATATCACCGATAATGAGGTATGTCAACATCGTCTGCCCTGATGGGATGCACTTAGAAGAAAATAGTATCCTTTCAGCGATATTCTTGTTACAAACGAACAATACCAATCTTACTGTGAGACAACATCACAAAAACTCAAATCGAGGGACTTCTATAAAATCACTGGCCAGTATTTTTCAAAAGCGTCAAGGATATGAAAGACAAAAAAGGCTGAGAGACTGTCACAGATTGGAGCTAGTGAACAGCTAAATGCAATGTAAGGTCTTGCATCAGAATCTAGGCCAAGGAAAAAAAGACATTAGAGGGAAAACTTGTGAAATTTAAAATAGGTTTGTAGGTAAGTTGATAGTATCATATCAATGTTAATTTCCTGGTTCCAAACATTATACTATTGTCATATAAGATATTAACATTAGGAGAAGCTGGGTCAGGAGGATACAGGAACTCTCTACTATTTGTGTAAGTCAGCAAGTCTAAAATTAGACTGGAGGAAATACCTTATTTCTGTATTTCCCAAAGAAATGCTTTTGTTCCACAACATACATGGAGGTTTGTATAATCACACAGGTGGTTCTTTCTTGCTGCTGTGAAATGAGAAGGGCAGGGTAAAACAGAAGAGCCACAGCATGGGCCTTCAATCATCTGCCATCTCTCTTCTATGGCATCATCCCTTCCCATCAGCTCCACTCCTTAGGATAAAGATTGGGTTTCATAAGGACCAGGGTATCTTAAGAAGGGGAATGATGTATTCACAGACATTCTCTTCTAGTACTTTATGTCCTTCTGGGAAAGGTGATGAAATGGCTGTAAGAGCTGTCATTTGTCTGCCGTGATCATGGCAACTTTACAACTTGCAAATGACATATTGCTTGTCTGAATTACTACCTTTTTTCCCCTCTTCTCTTGAAACAGAGAGGAAAAACCAAACATTTCAAACAAAAGAGGTAGATAGTTTACCTTCTTAAATTTCTGCATCAGTTGAAGCATTATCTTGCCCCCTAAAAGCCCAGTGGCTATTGGATTCGAAATGCAATATAGTTCTGTAATCCTCCTTCTTTCCTGGGGCTTCTATTTCTTATTACTTATTAAGGCTAAATTGTTTGCACTTGACAATTTTTAGTACTACAGTTATTGTGGAATATGTTATAAAAGTTAATTCATTCTGACCAACTCAATATTCGAAGCAAGATTTGCTGCTCTTACTCTTCAAATCAGATTTTTCAAAATATTTCATATATATTAAAAACACTGAACAATACATTCTCTTAGCCCCAAATGACTTAGATATGCCCCTGGTCAATATGAATGCAAATATGACTCAATTTTGGCTTGTCAGTCCTAACAAAAAATATTTCTTAAAATTTTAAAATATTTTCTTCATATTTTTCTCTTTTAAAAACACAATCGCTGAGCTGTATTATGTTTTGTCATACTTGTTTTTTTTTTTAATTTTAGTTTTACAAAAACATGTTATGAAATTTCTAGATCATGCCAATTATGATGTGTGTTGAAAAAAGAAAAATTTTATTTATTTGGATCAAAGCTGAACAAAACTCAGAGGTGAGCAAATAATCTCTTACCTCATGCAGTGTTAGATCTCTTCTACCTAGGTTCTGCATCATAAAAAGATATCATTCTTGTAGTTTTAAAGTAATACTTTATTAAATTCAAAATACAGAATGCCCTTGTTATATGGCCCTCCCTAGGTTTTTTTCTGCATAGCCTTTAATTATGATGTATTTGTGATTTTTAGGATATAAATGGGCACAAGAAATCTCTTTTAAAAATACTTTATGTGATCCTTCTACTCGTGAGAAAGTTGTCTAAGTCAGAAAAAAGAAAAGTAGTTAATCTACTGTTTTTAAGAGCAAGTCTGATTAATTTATAAATTTTCTTTAATAATATTTTAAAAATATTTTACTACTATGACTTAAAGCAGTGATATCTCTGTGAGGTATGCATGTTGGAGAGAAATACAGGCCAGCTTTTCCTTTCACCTGTTGTGGTCTTTTCATTATAATGATTTTCCATCTATTGCCCTGATGCCTTATGGTAGATGATTTGCAAAGATCACTGCCGTAACTTTCCGTACCTCTTTGCATACTTCTTTGAAATGTGAATTTCCTGCTGCTTTCATCAAAAGGGAGAATAAATCTTATTTTTCTTCTCTTTGAACCTGGATTGGTTTTGTCACTTGCTTTAATCAAAAAGAATGTGGCAAGGGCTTCCCTGGTGGCGCAGTGGTTGAGAGTCCGCCTGCCGATGCAGGGGACACGGGTTCGTGCCCTGGTCCGGGAAGATCCCACATACCGCGGAGCGGCTGGGCCCGTGAGCCATGGCCGCTGAGTCTGCGCGTCCGGAGCCTGTGCTCCGCAACGGGAGAGGCCACGACAGTGAGAGGCCCTGCGTACCGCCAAAAAAAAAAAAATTTAGCTCACTAAAACTTTTCCAAAGTGGAACATTTTTCTTTTAATGTTCAACCTCTACCATTTCATAGTAAATAATATACAGTATAAGCCCTCATGAATCAAAAGATTTCCAAAGGTCATAAGGAGTTTTTTCAGAAAAACCACTGAAAATTTAAATATCAATTAAAAGTGTCATATTTTAAGCCTCAGTGTTAACAATTTAAAAATACTGAAAACATTTATTAGAATAATTTGTTTACATGACCAACTTTTCTTTTCTTTTCTTTTTTTTTTTTTGCGGTACGCGGGCCTCTCACTGCTGTGGCCTCTCCCGTTGCGGAGCACAGGCTCCGGACACGCAGGCCCAGCGGCCATGGCTCACGGGCCCAGCCGCTCCGCAGCATGTGGGATCTTCCCGGACTGGGGCACGAACCCGTGTCCCCTGCATCGGCAGGCGAACTCTCAACCACTGCGCCACCAGGGAAGCCCTATGACCAACTTTTCTACTGAGGACAAATGTAAAAGCACACAAAATAAAAATCCTTTGCCAATAATATGCATTCCTTTGTTTTTATTTATTAAACTATGTCTTTTCCCAAATCCAAGCTGTGTTAAAAGTTCATTAAAATTATGAAGGGAAGTGTGAACATTGTTGCAAAATAATATATTAAATTTAAAAATTACGTTAGTGTATAACTGAAAAATCTGTATTTAAACTGGGAATACCTTAAGGTAAAGAAAGGATTTGCATAATTTATTTACTTTAGTAATTTTTTTTTTTTTTTTTAAACATCTTTATTGGGGTATAATTGCTTTACAATGGTGTGTTAGTTTCTGCTTTACAACAAAGTGAATCAGCTATACATATACATATGTTCCCATATGTCTTCACTCTTGCGTCTCCCTCCCTCCCACTCTCCCCATCCCACCCTTCCAGGCTGTCACAAAGCACCGAGCTAATATCCCTGTGCCTTGCGACTGCTTCCCCCCAGCTATCTACCTTACTACGTTTGTTAGTGTGTATATGTCCATGACTCTCTCTCGCCCTGTCAAAACTCACCCTTCCCCCTCCCCATATCCTTAAGTCCGTTCTCCAGTAGGTCTGCGTCTTTATTCCTATCTTACCCCTAGGTTCTTCATGACATTTTTTTCCCTTAAATTCCATATATATGTGTTAGCATACGGTATTTGTCTTTTTCTTTCTGACTTACTTCACTCTGTATGACAGATTCTAGGTCTATCCATCTCATTACAAATAGCTCAATTTCATTTCTTTTTAAGGCTGAGTAATATTCCATTGTGTATATGTGCCACATCTTCTTTATCCATTCATCCGATGATGGGCGCTTAGGTTGTTTCCATGTCCTGGCTATTGTAAATAGAGCTGCAATGAACATTTTGGTACATGACTCTCTTTGAATTTTGGTTTTCTCAGGGTATATTCCAAGTAGTGGGATTGCTGGGTCATATGGTAATTCTATTTGTAGTTTTTTAAGGAACCTCCATACTGTTCTCCACAGTGGCTGAACCAATTCACATTCCCACCAGCAGTGCAAGAGTGTCCCCTTTTCTCCACACCCTCTCCAGCATTTATTGTTTCTAGATTTTTTGATGATGGCCATTCTGACTGGTGTGAGATGATATCTCATTGTAGTTTTGATTTGCATTTCTCTAATGATTAATGATGTTGAGCATTCTTTCATGTGTTTGTTGGCAGTCTGTATATCTTCTTTGGAGAAATGTCTATTTAGGTCTTCTGCCCATTTTTGGATGGGGTTGTTTGTTTTTTTGTTATTGAGCTGCATGAGCTGCTTGTAAATTTTGGAGATTAATCCTTTGTCAGTTGCTTCATTTGCAAATGTTTTCTCCCATTCTGAGGGTTGTCTTTTGGTCTTGGTTATGGTTTCCTTTGCTGTGCAAAAGCTTTGAAGTTTCATTAGGTCCCATTTGTTTATTTTTGTTTTTATTTCCATTACTCTAGGAGGTGGGTCAGAAAGGATCTTGCTGTGATTTATGTCATAGAGTGTTCTTCCTATGTTTTCTTCTAAGAGTTTGATAGTTTCTGGCCTTACATTTAGGTCTTTAATCCATTTTGAGCTTATTTTTGTGTATGGTGTTAGGGAGTGATCTAATCTCATACTTTTACATGTACCTGTCCAGTTTTCCCAGCACCATTTATTGAAGAGGCTGTCCTTTCTCCACTGTACATTCCTGCCTCCTTTATCAAAGATAAGGTGTCCATATGTGCGTGGGTTTATCTCTGGGCTTTCTATCCTGTTCCACTGATCTATCTTTCTGTTTTTGTGCCAGTACCATACTGTCTTGATTACTGTTGCTTTGTAATATAGTCTGAAGTCAGGGAGCCTGATTCCTCCAGCTCCTTTTTTCGTTCTAAAGATTGCTTTGGCTATTCGGGGTCTTTTGTGTTTCCATACAAATTGCGAAATTTTTTGTTCTAGTTCTGTGAAAAATGCCAGTGGTAGTTTGATAGGGATTGCATTGAATCTGTAGATTGCTTTGGGTAGTAGAGTCATTTTCACAATGTTGATTCTTCCCATCCAAGAACATGGTATATCTCTCCATCTATTTGTATCATCTTTAATTTCTTTCATCAGTGTCTTATAATTTTCTGCATACAGGTCTTTCGTATCCTTAGGTAGGTTTATTCCTAGATATTTTATTCTTTTTGTTGCAATGGTAAATGGGAGTGTTTTCTTGATTTCACTTTCAGATTTTTCATCATTAGTGTATAGGAATGCCAGAGGTTTCTGTGCATTAATTTTGTATCCTGCTACTTTACCAAATTCATTGATTAGCTCTAGTAGTTTTCTGGTAGCATCTTTAGGATTCTCTATGTATAGTATCATGTCATCTGCAAACAGTGACAGCTTTACTTCTTCTTTTCCGATTTGGATTCCTTTTATTTCCTTTTCTTCTCTGATTGCTGTGGCTAAAACTTCCAAAACTATGTTGAATAAGAGTGGTGAGAGTGGGCAACCTTGTCTTGTTCCTGATCTTAGTGGAAATGCTTTCAGTTTTTCACCATTGAGGATGATGTTTGCTGTGGGCTTGTCATATATGGCTTTTATTATGTTTAGGAAAGTTCCCTCTATACCTACTTTCTGGAGGGTTTTTATCATAAATGGGTGTTGAATTTTGTCGAAAGCTTTCTCTGCATCTATTGAGATGATCATATGGTTTTTCTCCTTCAATTTGTTAATATGGTTTATCACATTGATAGATTTGCGTATATTGAAGAATCCTTGCCTTCCTGGAATAAACCCCACTTGATCATGGTGTATGATCCTTTTAATGTGCTGTTGGATTCTGTTTGCTAGTATTTTGTTGAGGATTTTTGCATCTATGTTCATCAGTGATATTGGCCTGTAGTTTTCTTTCTTTGTGACATCCTTGTCTGGTTTTGGTATCAAGGTGATGGTGGCTTCGTAGAAGGAATTTGGGAGTGTTCCTCCCTCTGCTATATTTTGAAAGAGTTTGAGAAGGATAGGTGTTAGCTCTTCTCTAAACGTTTGATAGAATTCACCTGTGAAGCCATCTGGTCCTGGGCTTTTGTTTGTTGGAAGGTTTTTAATCACAGTTTCAATTTCAGTGCTTGTGATTGGTCTGTTCATATTTTCTATTTCTTCCTGATTCAGTCTTGGCAGGTTGTGCATTTCTAAGAATTTGTCCATTTCTTCCAGATTGTCCATTTTATTGGCATAGAGTTGCTTGTAGTAATCTCTCATGATTTTTTTTATTTCTGCAGTGTCAGTTGTTACTTCTCCTTTTTCATTTCTAATTCTATTGATTTGAGTCTTCTCCCTTTTTTTCTTGATGAGTCTGGCTAGTGGTTTATCTATTTTGTTTATCTTCTCAAAGAACCAGCTTTTAGTTTTATTGATCTTTGCTATTGTTTCCTTCATTTCTTTTTCATTTATTTCTGATCTGATTTTTATGATTTCTTTCCTTCTGCTAGCTTTGGGGTTTTTTTGTTCTTCTTTCTCTAATTGCTTGAGGTGCAAGGTTAGGTTGTTTATTCGAGATGTTTCCTGCTTCTTAAGGTGGGCTTGTATTGCTATAAACTTCCCCCTTAGAACTGCTTTTGCTGCATCCCATAGGTTTTGGGTCGTTGTGTCTCCATTGTCATTTGTTTCTAGGTATTTTTTTATTTCCTCTTTGATTTCTTCAGTGATCACTTCATTATTAAGTAGTGTATTGTTTAGCCTCCATGTGTTTGTATTTTTTACAGATCTTTTCCTGTAATTGATATCTAGTCTCATGGCGTTGTGGTCGGAAAAGATACTTGATACAATTTCAGTTTTCTTAAATTTACCAAGGCTTGATTTGTGACCCAAGATATGATCTATCCTGGAGAATGTTCCATGAGCACTTGAGAAAAATGTGTATTCTGTTGTTTTTGGATGGAGTGTCCTATAAATATCAATTAAGTCCATCTTGTTTAATGTATCATTTAAAGCTTGTGTTTCCTTATTTATTTTCATTTTGGATGATCTGTCCATGGGTGAAAGTGGGGTGTTAAAGTCCCCTACTATGAATGTGTTACTGTTGATCTCCCCTTTTATGGTTGTTAGTATTTGCCTTATGTATTGAGGTGCTCCTATGTTGGGTGCATAAATATTTACAATTGTTGTATCTTCTTCTTGGATCGATCCCTTGATCATTATGTAGTGTCCTTCTTTGTCCCTTTTAATAGTCCTTATTTTAAAGTCTATTTTGCCTGATATGAGAATTGCTACTCCAGCTTTCTTTTGGTTTCCATTTGCATGGAATATCTTTTTCCATCCCCTTACTTTCAGTCTGTATGTGTCTCTAGGTCTGAAGTGGGTCTCTTGTAGACAGCATATATAAGGGTCTTGTTTTTGTATCCATTCAGCCAATCTGTGTCTTTTGGTGGGAGCATTTAGTCCATTTACATTTAAGGTAATTATTGATATGTATGTTCCTATTTCCATTTTATATATTGTTTTGGGTTCGCTACTATAGGTCATTTCCTACTCTTGTGTTTCGTGTCTAGAGAAGTTCCTTTAGCATTTGTTGTAAAGCTGGTTTGGTGGTGCTGAACTCTCTCAGCTTTTGCTTGTCTGTAAAGGTTTTAATTTCTCCATCAAATGTGAATGAGATCCTTGCTGGGTAGAGTAGTCTTGGTTTCAGGCTATTCTCCTTCATCACTTTCAGTATGTCCTGCCACTCCCTTCTGGCTTGTAGGGTTTCTGCTGAGAGATCAGCTGTTAACCTTATGGGGATTCCCTTGTGTGTTATTTGTTGTTTTTCCCTTGCTGCTTTTAATATGCTTTCTTTGTATTTAATTTTTGACAGTTTGATTAATATGTGTCTTGGCGTGTTTCTCCTTGTATTTATCCTGTATGGGACCCTCTGTGCTTCCTGGACTTGATTAACTATTTCCTTTCCCATATTAGGGAAGTTTTCAACTATAATCTCTTCAAATATTTTCTCAGTCCCTTTCTTTCTTTCTTCTTCTTCTGGAACCCCTATAATTCGAATGTTGGTGCGTTTCATGTTGTCCCAGAGGTCTCTGAGACTGTCCTCAGTTCTTTTCATTCTTTTTTCTTTATTCTGCTCTGCAGTAGTTATTTCCACTACTTTATCTTCCAGGTCACTTATCCGTTCTTCTGCCTCAGTTATTCTGCTATTGATCCTATCTAGAGTGATTTTAATTTCATTTATTGCATTGTTCATCGTTGCTTGTTTCATCTTTAGTTCTTGTAGGTCCTTGTTAACTGTTTCTTGCATTTTGTCCATTCTACTTCCAAGATTTCGGATCATCCTTACTATCATTATTCTGAATTCTTTTTCAGGTAGATTGCCTATTTCCTATTCATTTGTTAGGTCTGGTGGGTTTTTATCTTGCTCCTTCATCTGCTGTGTGTTTTTCTGTCTTCTCATTTTGCTTATCTTACTGTGTTTGGGGTCTCCTTTTTGCAGGCTGCAGGTTCGTAGTTCCCGTTGTTTTTGATGTCTGTCTCCAGTGGCTAAGGTTGTTTCAGTGGGTTGTGTAGGCTTCCTGGTGGAGGGGACTAGTGCCTGTGTTGTGCTGGATGAGGCTGGATCTTGTCTCTCTAGTGGGCAGGTTCACGTCTGGTGGTGTGTTTTGGGGTGTCTGTGGCCTTATTATGATTTTAGGCAGCCTCTCTGCTAATGGGTGGGGTTGTGTTCCTGTTTTGCTAGTTGTTTGGCATAGGTTGTCCAGCACTATGGCTTGCTGGTCGTTGAGTGAAGCTGGGTGCTGGTGTTAAGATGGAGGTCCCTGGGATATTTCCACCGTTTAATATTATGTGGAGCTGGGAGGTCTCTTGTTGACCAGTGTCCTGAAGTTGGCTCTCCTACCTCAGAGGCAGAGCCCTGACTCCTGGCTGGAGCACCAAGAGCCTTTCATCCACACAGCTCAGAATAAAAGGGAGAAAAAGTAGGGAGAATTAGTAGAAGTATGAGTAAAGAAAGAGGGAAAGGAGGAAAGGAAGGAAGGAAGAAAGAAGCAAAGAAGGAAAGAAAGGAGGGAGGGAGGGAGGGAGGGAGGAAGGAAGGAAGGAGGGAAAGAAGGAAAAAAAGACAGAAAGAAAGATGATACAGTAAAAATAAAATAAAGTATAATATAGTTATTGAATTAAAAAATATTTAGAAAAAAAAAAAAAAAGGGACGGATAGAACCTTAGGACAAATGTTGGAAGCAAAGCTATACAGAGAAAATCTTACACAGAAGCATACACATACACCTTCACAAAAAGAGGTAAAGGGGGAAAAATCATAAATCCTGCTCCCTGAGACCACCTCCTCAATTTGGGGTGATTCGTTGTCTAAAGGAGGGAGGGAAGGAAGGAAAGAAAGAAAGAACGAAGGTAAAGTATAATAAAGTTATTACAATTAAACTTAATTATTAAGAAAAAGAATTTTTAAAAAAAAGTCATGGACGGATATAGCCCTAGGACAAATGGTGGAAGCTAGAGTATACAGACTAGATGTCACACAGAAGCATACACGTACACATTCACAAAAAGAGGAAAAGGGAAAAAAATCATAGATCTTGCTCCTAAATTCCACCTCTTCAATTTGGGATCATTCCTTGTCTATTCAGGTATTCCACAGATGCAGGGTATATCAAGTTGATTGTGGAGCTTTAATCCGCTGCTTCTGTGGCTGCTGGGAGAGATTTCCCTTTCTCTTCTTTGTTCTCACAGCTCACAGGAGCTCAGCTTTGGATTTGGCCCTGCCTCTTGCGTGTAGGTCGCTGGAGGGCGTCTGTTTTTTCGCTCAGACAGGACGGGGTTAAAGGAGCCGCCGATTCGGGGCCTCCGGCTCACTCAGGCCGGGGGTTGGGGGATGGGGGAAGGAGGGGCACTGCGTGCGGGGCCGGCCTGCGGCGGCAGAGGCAACGTGACGTTGCGGCAGAGGCCGGCGTGACGTTGCACCAGCCTGAGGCCCGCCGTGCGCTGTCCCGGGGAAGTTGTCCCTGGATCCCGGGAACCTGGCAGTGGCGGGCTGCACAGGCTCCGCGGAAGCGGGGTGTGGAGAGTGACCTGTGCTCGCACACAGGCCCCTTGGTGGCGGCAGCAGCAGCCTTAGCGTCTCCCGCCCGTCTCTGGGGTCCGCGGTTTTAGCCGCGGCTCGCGCCCGTCTCTGGGGTTTGCGCTTTCAGCCGCGGCTCGCGCCCGTCTCGGGGGCTCGCGCCCTCAGCCGCGGCTCGCGCCCGTCTCTGGGGTTTGCGCTTTCAGCCGCGGCTCGCGCCGGTCTCGGGGGCTCGCGCCCTCAGCCGCGGCTCGCGCCCGTCTCTGGGGTTCGCGCTTTTAGCCGCGGCTCGCGCCCGTCTCTGGAGTTCCTTTAAGCAGCGCTCTTAAACCCCTCTCCTCGCGCACCAGGAAACAAAGAGGGAAGAAAAAGTCTCTTGCCTCTTCGGCCGGTGCAGGCTTTTCCCCGAACTCCCTCCCGGCTAGTCGTGGTGCACTAACCCCTTCAGGCTATGTTCAAGCCGCCAACCCCAGTCCTCTCCCTGAGCTCCGTCCAAAACCAAAACCCGAGCCTCAGCTCGCAGCCCCGCCCGCCCCGGTGGGTGAGCAGCAAGCCTCTCGGGTTGGTGAGTGCCGGTCGGCACCGATCGTCTGTGCAGGAATCTCCCCGCTTTGCCCTCCGCACCCGTCGCTGTGCACTACTCCGCGGTCCCGAAACTCCCCCCTCTGCCTCCCGCAGTCTCCGCCCGCGGAGGGGCTTCCTAGTGTGTGGAAACTTTTCCTCCTTCACAGCTCCCTCCCACTGGTGCAGGTGCCGTCCTTATTCTTTTGTCTCTGTTTTTTCTTTTGCCCTACCCAGTTACGTGGGGAGTTTCTTGCCTTTTGGGAGGTCTGAGGTCTTCTGCCAGCCTTCAGTAGGAGTTCTGTAGGAGTTGTTCCACGTGTGGATGTATTTCTGGTGTATCCGTGGGGAGGAAGGCGATCTCCGCGTCTTACTCTTCCGCCATCTTCAAGGTCCCCCAGTGTAGCAGTCTTTTTAGTAATGTTAATATAACCTAATGTTATATAGGTTCAGAATAAATCTTCCTTTGTTAGTCTGTTCTGTAACATTAATCCCAAATTACAGATGGTAGTAAATTAAGACCTGATTGGTGGGAAAAGACTAGCTATGCTCTGTTAGTGTCAGACTCTGCTATCATACTCAATATTAATGATATGATATCAGTATCATTGAAAAATACTTGTAAAGCAAGGTGAGGCTGTTAGTCATTTACAAGATTAAATATATTCCTGAAAACTTATACGCAAGGCAGATTTTAATCAATATTTTTTTCAATTACAAATTTTATTTAAGGTATCTAGTTTCAAGCCTGAAAGTAATCATTCAATTAAAAATACTGTTTTCATCTTTTATGTTCTTGTGGATTTTGATTATATATATGTATATATATGGCATATATGGCATTAACTTCTAAAAACACATCTTTAAAATTATATCACCTTGTATGTATAATTATCTCAATGAGACCCTTCAAGTTTCTGTAAATTAAGCAGATGATGTCTATGTATTTTTAAATACACTTTAAAAACACCCATATAATAAACCTTGGGAATATTATGCTAAGTGAAAGAAGCCAGACACAAAAGGCCATCTATTGTATAATTCCATTAATATGAAATATTCAGAGTAGGCCTATCTGTAGAGATAGAAAACATTAGCAGTCGCCAGGGGCTGGAGGGAAGGGGGAGTGAGAAGTGACCACTTAATGGACACAGAGTTTCCTTTTAAGTGATGAAAATTATCTGGAACTAGAAAGTGTGATGGTTGCACTATATTGTGAATGTACTAAAAGTCACTGATGGTAAATGTTATATGTATTTGACCACAATTTAAATTAAAGAAAAAGACACATAAAATATAACACAGTTCACATCAGACATTCAAGGAAACACTAGTTGGAAAATCTTCAAAAAATTATTATTATGTGGTGCTATTATCCATCTTTTAAACTGTGAAGTGTCTCTCAGCTATCCTCAGAAAAGTTTTCTTCCTAATAGTGGGTCCTTAGAATTTCTTGATTGATTTGAGGAGCTCTTATAGTATTGATTGACCATAGGATGTTCTGAAGACCAAATAATAGTTCATTTTCCAAGAGACTTTGGGCTTTTTGTGATCCAAATCATACATTCCAGTAGTGGAACAATTACTTACTGGAAGTCCAAAAAATAAATAATAAGCAGATCACTGCCCACATGTCATTCAATATACAAATTGAAAATTAATAAGTGCTATGTGTAAAGGGTTAGGTTCATTTTTAACGTGTCAGTTATGTGATTAGCATTAAGTAGAAATAAACAAGTGAGCACATTCTACGTTGGGTATACATGACCCCAAACAAACTTGGGATCATGAATGGAAGTAGTGACAGAATTTCCATGTCTGTGCTGCTTCAACCATGAGAAACATATAAACTTCCTCTTCCTACTTGGTATAATATAAAATGGAGTGAGCAGATGTTATGAAATGATTTGGGCAGAAAGATGAGGCAGGAAATGGTGCCATTTTTTCCCCCCTACCTATAGGTTTGTTGGCAAAACTTGCAGTGAAGGAGAAAAAGCATTCCACCTGACTGTTTAGCCCAGTTTGTGGGAAGCCTGAGCCCTGGGCAAACAATTTGCAGACACAGGGGAATCAAGTAGGAAGGCAAGTGAGCACCGGAGGCAGAAGGGCATCACTGGATCGATGGAGCCTGTGGAGCTAGGAGCACATTAAGGCAGAGGATCATCTGTTAACTTACAACCAAAGAGCAACATAAATTACTGATTTTCATTGAAAGAAAGCAGCTGCTGGAAGTAGTGGCTTTGTGTAGTCTTTATCTCTAAAGCCGGGCATGCCCAAACTGGATGAACTATATTAGTTGGAATAAACCTCCATTAACTTCGGAAGAATGGTCCCATGGACTAAGCTTCCCTCACCAGAATTTCTACCCTTAGAGTGTAAGCACAGGCAGTGTTCTAAATGAATGTAGCCTTTTATTGTTTTTGCCAGTGGTTTAATTTTCAGTCTTGCTATTGTCGGCATGTTTGTGTCCCCCACAAATTCATACGTTGAAACCCCAAGATGATGGTATTAGTAGGTAGGACCTTTGAGTGGAACCCTTATGAATGGGATCAATGCCCTTATAAAGAGATCCCCCAGAGCCCCTAGCCCTTTCCACCATGTGGGGACACAGTGAGAAGTCTGAAACCAGAAAGAGGGCCTTCACCCTGATGCTGGCATCCTAAGTTCAGACTTCCAGCCTCCAGAACTATGAGAAATAAATTTTTGTTGTTTATAAGCCACCCGGTCTATGGTATTTTGTTATAGCAGCCTGAACAAACTAAGACAAATCTTACATCTAAACAGAGGTTACTGAATGAATAACATAGTGTGTTAGTTCACTGACTCAGCACACATGTGCTGATCGATCTTGATAAATCATTTGAATTTATATAACTATTTCCTTTAAATATCTTTTTTTTTTTTTTTTTTGGCTCAGTTTGGTCTTCACTGCTGTGCACAGGCTATCTCTAGTTGCGGCAAGCAGGGGCCACTCTTGGTTGTGGTGCACAGGCTTCTCATTGCAGTGGCTTCTTGTTGCGGAGCACAGGATCTAGGCACGCGGACTTCAGTAGTTGTGGCATGTGGGCTCAGTAGTTGTGGCGCATGGGCTTAGTTGCTCCGCGGCATGTGGGATCTTCCCGGACCAGGGCTCGAACCCGTGTCCCCTGATTGGCAGGATGATTCTTAACCACTGCGCCACCAGGGAAGTCCTAAATACCATTCTTATAAGAAAATACCTCTCAATTTCTGAAAAACAGGGATTGATTTTATGTTTCATTTATCTTTGAAAGTCGACTCAGTTCTTGGGAATTCTTAACTTTATGTTTCCAGCATTGGTACATAATTAAGTTTCCTCAAAAGTTATAATTTTAAAATAATTCTGCCCTTTTCTACAGAATAATTAAACATACGGATAATGAAGATGTCAAGGGGAGATTTGAAATAATCTTTCTGAACCTCTAAATTGTTCTTATAAAACTGCTTTCTTCCCTGTTGGTGTAGTGAGAATGGAAAAGCACTTTCCCAATGGGCCGTTATTTCAGAATCAGTGGACCCAGACAACCACCCTCCTTGTGGTGGGGTTTGTAGAGCAGATGGTAGGAGCAACAAGGGCTGACATTACGAGTAATTACTCCACCATTGACTATTGTGTTCTGCGCTTTGTTGAAGCGCAGCAACCTATGTTGTACAGTACTTTGGAGTAAGAAAATCTTATAACACTAAACCAGCGAAACATTTGTTAGGAAGTTTGCACTTTATCCTTGTTTTTTGAGCAAGGAAAGTTATTTTCTGATCATTTTGAAATTAGTCAGGATCTCTGAGTACTACTCCTACAAACAAGAAGCGTCTGGGTTATTTTTTTCCATTTGTCTGTAAATCCAGTGATTTTTGCCTTAAATGTTCTACCCTCTTGAATGACTAGCAAAAAAAAAAAAAAAAAAAAAAAAACTATTGTTCTAGAAACTTCCTCAAAAAATGAGAATGAGAATGTATGCAAATCAATTTTAAGAGGTATATGTATCCATTTCCTATTGCTGCTGTAACAAATTGCTACACACCTAGTGGCCTAAAACCACAAAAGATGTATTTCCTTACAATCCTGGAGGTCAGAACTCCAAAATGGGTTTCACTGGGCTAAAATCAGGGTGTCTGCAGGGCGATGTTCCTTCTGGAGGCTCTGGG